>NW_012147634.1:6800727-6934046 GCF_000956105.1 Propithecus coquereli | reverse complement strand
GATGATGCCATCGTATACTATCCCAGGCAACAAAGTGAGCCTCTGTCTCAAAAATTAAAAAAAAAAAAAAATCTTTAGCTTTTGAATGGAAGGAAAATAATTCACAATGGAGGTGATCAACTTTAAGTTCAAATTATATTTACTCAAGATGTTATCTTGGTGCCTTTAAGTTTAAATTATATTCACCGTAGATTTTATTTGGCTCCCAGCTTCTATTAATATCCAAGGCAACTAGCTCAGAGTGATAAGAAATGGGCACTTCCTGAATATCTGCTATGTACAAACCTTTAACCACCTTTTTCCCCCTTTAGAAGTTTTCTAACTCATTGGACTCTCCATGATTCAAAGGTAGCTCTTGCTTTCCACTCCCTCTCACAAGGTGACCTCTTATGGGTAATGGCTCCCCTTCTCCCTGCAAAGGTCAGGACAAGAGGAAAGAAGAAAAAGCTCAGAGAAACTAAAAAGTGTTTATCTGTTAAAATCTTAGCTTGGATGTATATATGGGCAGGGAAAACGTAGGCAAGAGAAAGTAAAACTAATATTAGGCAAGGAAGCCAATTACCCAATAGGGAGAGAGCCTGGATTGAGACTATCAGACAAGACTATCTCAGACCCATAGCAGGACTGTAGATCAAGGCACTGGTGGAGGGCATCGTAGAAAAATGTGGAAAGCAACATGGCAGGCACTGCTGGGGTCGGCAAACTTCATTCTCTCCTGCCAAAGGATCGTACTCCCAGAAGCTTAAAAAAAAAAAAAAAGTGGAGAGTGGGAGGTGTGTTTGGGGAATGAAACAAAAAGAAGCACTTGTATGAGTTTTCATGTTATTTCAGTGAAGTCATAATAGAACAGCTTCCCTTCCCAGAGCTTGCCCAGAAGAGCTATTTAAAGGGGGAGCAAGAACTATACAAGCTTTTCCTAGATTCTGAGGTCGGAGCCTTAATTAGAGCCACAATTGTATTGTACGTCTATTTGTGTAACTGTTCAATTAGAAGTGTAATAGCTGGGACCGAGATCTTAATGAGCTTTTAGTGTCATGATGCTTTAAGACTGCCTTTTTTTGGTTATTGTTATTATTAAGCTTTCACCCGGGCTTTATCCTCTCTGCTGTCTAACTATGTAGTTCTCCCTTTAGACAGGTGGAAATACAATACTAAGTCCTTGTGTGTTAAATGCTAGGCATTAAAAATGGGCTGTTTTTCCCTTATCTTAATGATTAGTTTGTAAACAGTTGCTTGGATCTATTCTACTGTCAATATAACCTCTGGGAATGTTAGAATCTTAGGGCTAATCTTTGAGAATTGAGAAAACAGATTCAGAAAATGGGCCAGGTGCAGTGGCTCCCATCTGTAGTCCCAGCACTTTGGGAGGCCAAGGCTAGAGGATGGCTTGAGCCGGGAGTTGGAGGCTGCAGTGAGCAATGATCCTGCCACTGCACTCCAGCCTGGGCAGCAGAGTGAGACCTTGTCTCTCTTAAAAAAAAAAAAAAAAAAGCAAAGCAAAGAAAATAAAATGACCTCCTCAGTATGGGGCACAGATAGTGACAGAGCCCACTGGCACATACATAGGCGTTCTGACCTTCCAGAAACAAAACAATGAAAACACCTGTGCATGTCATAATGTCATCCTAACACTACCATGTATATCAGTTGTCAAACTGGATCACTCATTTAAAAAAAGAAAGACTTCCTTCCCAAAGACATTGTTTTGGTAGTTTTAACTCAGTAGGTATTTCACTAAATTTTTCTCTGCCCTTAACTACTTAGACTTGGTACTATTAAAGATATTTACATTTTGTGTTATATAAAAAGTAATAGCACTCAAACACATCCTTATTTAAGCCAACTTGGCCTATGAAGCCTGTTATAAATATTGAGGGTGGTTTTTTATTTTTTTGGTTTTTGCTTTAGAAAAATGATTCTCTGCCTCAGTATCCTCATATGTAAAATGGGTATAATAATGCCACCTAACTTACAGGATTTTGGGGTAGAGTAAATGAAATAACATAGTTAAACTGTTTAGCATACTATTTGGCAGATGGTCAACCTCAATCAATACTATCTGCTTTTATTCTTATACTTTTCATCACCACAAAAGGATGACCAGAAGATTCTGTATGTCAACCAATCAGAATCATTTTTATATTTTGCAGGAGGAGGTGGAGAGGTTAGGGTGGCATGCAGGGGGTGGTATAAGTGCTATTATTTTCAGATGACTATAAAGAAAGAGAAAATTAATGTCAGTGCTGTGAAAATGACTGTTGGGACAAAACAATTATTCTATTATAAATTAATAATGCAACTCATTTATGATGTGTTATTGAGTGGCTGAAGAATGGATTGCCCTCAAATATTCTTTTCAAAATCCATTTATTGCCCAAGATAAATTTAAGGGTAGTGTCACATTTTGAAAAATGTTTTTTTATTGGCCATAATTTTTCATGGTTTCGATGGGGACCTGGTGACAGCCCACCACAGCAAATGTCCTTCATGTTACCATCCTTCTTTTTTTTTTCTTTAACGTTGAATTGTCCTGGGACCACTCCAAATGTGATTTATTTATCCCCGGGCCAGTAGAAGGTTCCATGTAGGTGAAAATGGATGTTTGGCTAGTTGAAGAGAAATGGAAATGAGTTCTGCAGGCTGACTTATTCAGTGGAAATAGGTAAGTAACTTAGGGACGTTATATCACTCTGCATTCTGACTACCTGGAATTCTTGATGATTCTCGATGATTAGAAAATTTGTTCAAAGTCATAGAGCACCAAGTAATATCACCACCGGGATTTGTTCCAAGTTTGGGCTGATTCAAAAGGACCATGGTGTTGCTAATATGTCGGAGACTTTGTTTTATCTTGCTTCTTCCTTTGGGGAACAGCAGTAGGCATCCACTTCTACAAGGAAGTTGATGCTGTGAGAAGGAAATAAGAGGCTAGAGAAACTCAAGACAAAATTAATGAAGATATATTTAAATCTTGGTTCTTCCATTGCCTGGTCCAATGTTCTTTCCACCACACTCTGGTTTTTAGGGATGAGGTAGGAAGATGAAGGTGTCAGGCAGATCTGATGGGCCATGCACATACAGGGCTGGCTGTCAGAGAGCCTGGGTTCCGGCCCAGCCTGTCAGTCTCACTCTCTGCAACCTGGCCCTCTGCTTCCTCGCACCTCTTTCCTCATCTATCAAATGGAGAGGCTGGACTAGAAGATCTCCAAGGTCCGTTTCGGATGGAACATTCCATGATTCTATTATCATTGTGCTCTGAGAAGTAGAAGCGTATAGCCCTGGGCTTATTAATATTAACTGGGGCAAACAAGTGAAATTAGTTTATGAAAATAGAGCTGTGGTTTCTGCTTGGAGCCAAATCTGCCCTAGGAGACTCACTGTAAGCGTTGGTAATGGGACTGCTGATGGCTGCTTGGCCAGAACCCGAACCCCCTGCAGTTACACTTTCCAGTTGGCACCAAGGGTGAGCGTCCTCCGCAGATACATAAAACTGAGGCACAACACAGTTTAAGTGAAAGGAATAAATCAAACCAGGCACGTTCAGTCTGACTCATCTTTGCTCTACCCTTTTCCCCATGCTTGTACAGTCCAGATCCTTCCTTCCAGTCTCAGCCCACAGTGACGGGTTGGTTCACTGAACCACAGAAGAGCTCCTGCTCTATATACGCTGATCATTTACAGTCTGGGACTCAGGCATGTGTCTATGTCTCAATATCTGAGGGCTATAATGAAGATCTTTTGTGTCAGGGGTAATGTTTTCTGTGTTTGGGGGGTGGGAGGTGATACTGGGATTTAAAATAAGAAATATATATTTGCTCTTCATCCATTCCTGGCACTGAGCTCCTAAAACCCTTGGAATTTCCTAAGTGATAGAGCAATAAATGTGTAGGAATCATCTTTTGTTATTCGTAACATGACCTTTTCAACCACAGGTGAGTTTATGTTAATGAAGTGACTTTTAGAAAGCTCCTAAGGAGTGGGGTGGGGGGGGCTACTTGCCAAAGGAACCCACCATGTGATTGTTTGGAACTCTCAGCCCCACCCTCCAGACCTCTAGGGAGAGGAGAGGGGCTGGAAGTTGAATTAGTCACCAATGGCCAATGACCGAATCAATCATGCCTACATGATGAAGCCACCATACAAACCCAAAAGAAAGGGGTTCAGAGAGCTTCCGGGTTGCTGGACACATGGAGGTGCTGGGGGCGTGGCGTGCCTGGAGCGGGCATCAAGGTACACACACCTTCCCCCATCTCTTGTCCTACACATCTCTTCTATCTGGGTGTTCCTGAGTTCTATCCTTTTATAATAAGCCAGTAATGTAGAAAGAAAACTGTTTTCCTGAGTTCTTGGAGCCATTCTAGAAAATGATTGAACCTGAGGAGAGGGTGGTGGGTCCAGAAGCACAGGTGATAACCTCGACTTGGATTGTCATCTGAAGTGGGGACAGTACTGTGGGACCGAGCCCTTAACCTGTGCGATCTGACGCTATCTTCAGGTGGGTCGTGTCAGAATTGAGTTAAATTGTAGGACCCAGTTGGTGTCTGCCAGAGAACTGGATCGAATTGTTGTGGGAGGAAAAACCCACACCTCTGGTGTCAGAAGTAAAGTATTGAGAATAGTAGTAGAGAGTTTTTTTCCTCTTAGGACATATAGACAGAAGGCCATAGGCTACATATTTGACCTATATTGCACTGTTTACCAAGTTTATTTTAGTGCTCTGCTCTTGGGTTCTAACAAAAGACGCCATAAGGACATAAGTGTATCAATATGCTAAGTACATTAATGTGTACCCTATAGGAATTTTGCTGAGGCTATAGCTAACTTGATCTCTCAATGTTTTCTATATGAGATCATATGAGAGAGATTTCTTTTATAATTTAAGTTCAGGAAAACAGCTACCCCGGCCGGGCGCGGTGGCTCACGCCTGTAATCCTAGCTCTCTGGGAGGCTGAGGCGGGCGGATTGTTTGAGCTCAGGGGTTCAAAACCAGCCTGAGCAAGAGCAAGACCCCATCTCTACTAAAATTAGAAAGAAATTAATTGGACAACTAAAAATACATAGAAAAAATTAGCCAGGCATGGTGGCGCATGCCTGTAGTCCCAGCTACTCGGGAGGCTGAGGCAGGAGGATCGCTTGAGCCCAGGAGTTGGTTGCTGTGAGCTAGGCTGATGCCACGGCACTCTAGCCCAGGGAACACAGTGAGACTCTGTCTCAAAAAAAAAAAAAAAAAAAAAACAGCTACCCCATTTTGATGATCATTTTATTAATAAGTATAGTGAATTGACAATGACTCCCTTTTTGTTTTGGCTGCCACAAGTCCAGGTCAAATATGAATGACTTGATATAACCATTCTTGCTCCATATGATCTGTATAGTATATTTTTCATTTGGTCATGATAGTTTTCAATTTCATTTATACTTTCTCTGATCCTGGTTCTCTAGTCTTATTTACAGTTTGCCATTGTTGTGTATCAGAAGTTTTCCTTTATGTGTCCCAAATATGTCTTAAAATATGGTAAGATATAAATAAATACACCAATAAAACCCATAATTTTGTTGACTCTAAAATGCCTAGCTTAGTGCTCGAAATTTAGAGGGTAACATCTATTGCTTGATTTATAGGGAGACACATTTTGCCTTCTAAAGAAGCAGTCTCTGGGAATCAAAGCTGGTTAGAGAAGAACCGCATAGTTCCTGTCACTGGACAATCTGTGAATAAACTTTGGCCAACTTACTTAAGCCTTGGTTTCTTTAACCATAAAATGGTAGTATCTCCCTTTGAGGTTATCGTGAATAGTATAAGTCGGTACATGTCCAGCACTTAAGCTCTTAGTGTAGTGATGCACGTAGTGAACATTGAAAAAATAGCTATTATTATTAAAGAAGACTGATGCATTGAAAGCTGTTTTATTAGTTGAAATTAACTTACAAACCTGACCATCGGGTTGGGTTAGCAAGCACTCAGTCATCAGAATCATCACAGACTAGGAGTCACGGACCAACCCTGCTTGTGTGGCCAGTGTGACCGGAATTTAAACAGCAGGCGAGGGGCTGGCTGAGGCATCGTTTAGGCTTCCTTCCCACCCCAGTTTTTTGGTTTCAAATCCATTCAATCAGAGATAGCATAAAGGTGTTGGGGGAGGGGAAGGATTCGAACACCATTTTGTTAGAAAAGTTCTCTCTTCTTTCATGTGTAAATTTCACTTGGGACCTTATCAATTGGGGATTAAAGCATTTTCCAGGGAGAAAACCGCCAGGATGAAGAGCATTGAGAAAATGTCTGAGAGCACTTCATGCCTTCCTATTCTATCTGTAAGTAAAGAGCCACCTTCTTCACGGCTTGCCAAACACAGGTTGGCAACCTGATTATTTCCACTAAGGCACGGGCAGCACACTTCAAACAAGGAAGCTGTCTGAACTCGTGCCGAACACGACAGACGCTCCAGAGTCATTACTGTTAACCTCGGACCAGATCGCTCTATTATGCCCACCACCCCCGTTATTTTAGTATTTTGATGGTGGTGTCCTTCAGAAAATGTGCTACATCTAGAAAAAAAGCACACAGCAGCTCCCTATATTTTGGTTGGAATGACCATAAAATTGCAAGTCCCCACCGCAACCATGGTAACTGCTATTTCCACTGATCTTTGTCTAAGGAGTTGTCAGGCACCTGAATGGGGCTGAATTAATAGGTGGGAAATTTCCCAGAGATACAGAGGCCATAGGCTGACTTCATGATTTTAAAGATGGATTTTTCGTTTCCATGAAAAGCCCAGTAGGGGCATCTATCACAGAGGTTGTGACTATAGGTGTCACCCCAGGTAGTCCACAATATAGATGGTCCAGGTGCATCCAACGGGAGAAGGAATGGCAGTCTCAGTAATGAAGAACGTGTTTCAGCTTAATATTCCTGGGCTTAGTCAATACTCTGGTTAGAAACATGACTGGCAATCTCATTGTTGATAGAGTCTCTTGTACGGTTAGTGGGCAGGTCTGGTGGTATGCCGTGTCCAGTATGTGGCTGGCCACATAATAGGTACTATAAATATTAGTTCAAAGTTTCAAGTTGCTGCAGCTGTTCTCAGGTTATGGCTTTCACAAAGCCTTTATATAGGAGACTCCCTGGACTTCTAGGAGGAAAAAAAGCACAAGTGGGCAACCATAGCTCTCTCTCTCCCCTTGGAAAACCATAAAATAGACAAGAAATTGCATAAATGATGCTGCCCTAAGGGGAACTCTGGCTCTGATACCCATGCCATCACCCTCTTGTCCCCTCTGGCTTTTAATGTGTCATGTTTCCTCCTCCCTCCACACCTATGTTCCAGAGTGAGGAGTCAACTTGACAAGCATGCAGTGCACCACTGGGAATTCACAGCAGTATCAAGAAAAAGTGACTTTGGGATTCTCTGTCTTTTTGGTTTATCTGTCCTCACTCCATGCTGAAAGCTAATCATGGTTGATTGGGCCAAGGAAAAGATCTCTATGAAGTAGTCTTTGCAACAGTGGTATTAGAATTCAATCAGACAACTGGCCTGGCCTTCCTATTATTCATGATTTCACTCACTGGGGATGAGCCAGGCTTGGGTTATTCTGTCATTAGCTGCAACTGGCTACAAGTGCTATTTATTGAACTGCTATTATGTGCCAAGCAGCATACGAAGCACTGTGGGCTATATAAAGGTAAATTAAACATAAATCCGGTACACAAATTAATTGTACTATATGAGGGGGAATTACACACCTACTTAAGTAACTAGAGAATGACAAGTACATCTAAGAGCTATAGACAGATTTTTGAGATTTTAGAGGAGCGATGATGTCTTCTGTCTACACAGCTATCTACCAGGTTGCGTGGAAGAGGCAGTTCATGTGCTGGTCATTCATGGAGAAAAAGAACCTGGACCCGAGAAGGTGGTGGAGGTGCAGTGGTAGTGGCAGCAGTCATAGAGCAGAGGGGACATTTAGTTAGCAAATGTCAAATGTCTCTAGAAGGAGATATTTGACCGGGAGGCACTTTGCCACCCGATTGGGCAGTCAGTTTATAACTGTATGTGTGTGATGGTGCTCTGACACTTTTGCACAGAAACGGACTTGCTGTCACAAAAGCATAAGCTCTCCTAGACAATGGCCTGAATTTTCCCCTTCCCACTGGGCATGCTGGTTCTCAGGGGTCACAGGCATTTTATGCCGGCCTAATCCTCACACTCAATCGGTCACTTACAGAGTTGATTAATTGTGCCTGTGACATCGTAACATGCCTGCCTCTGGCCCTAGTAGGAAAAAAGTCCTAACCCTACTGTTCTATTCCAAGACAATGTGATCTCTTGCCAAGAAGTAGTTTTTAAACAAATGCTTAACTCTTTCAGTTCCTCTACTAGTACTATTAAGAAAACACATCACAACTGACTGGTTTCCTGGACAAGTCAAGTTGGAGAGGCTCCGCTATTCTGTGCAAACACGGCCACATTCTCTTTTCTCCAAAGAGACACCTTTTGGAAATGGTTTCTGGAGCACAGTGGAACAAGCATGGGAAGTGGTAATCAGAATGGACCCAGTGCACAATAGTTCAAGTCTACCAAAGGAGAGATCCAGGCAACAGAAGTTTTGCACACTTTCCGAAATTACATTCCTGTTGCAGATCAAAGTTTTGTTTTGTTTTTTTTCAAACCACACCAAAGCACACATTTGAAGGCCAGACTCTTCAAGGGCACTTGAAGTATTTGGTAACTTCCCTGTTAATTTTGAGTTCAGCTTACAAGCTTAAGGCGCACCAAATAATGACTTTCATTGAACCACTGCCCCAGCAAACAAAGCATTGCTATGGAATCAGACATCTACATGACGTTTGAAGTATTTGTGTGTGCCCCATTTGTTTCAAGAGCCGTGGCCAGTACCTCTAACGCCTCCCACCAAATCAATATCACCTACTCAGATTTTGACCGTTCTTCCTTGTTGAAACCACTCAGCCTAAGGGAGTAGATAAGGGAAATGTTGCTCCTATATCCCGAAGGCTGGTTTGTTTTCCTTTTAAAAAGGAAGATTTTTCTCTTTCACGGAACTGGCTTTCTGTTGTCTAGTCTAGCCAGGTTCGAAGCCTCTTATGTGAAGCAGTCAGCGTCCAGTGTTATACAATCACGTATAATTAAAAGCTTTAAGGATGGTAAATGCACTGCAGTATCCTGGATTGGATCCTGGAACAGGAAAAGGACATTAATGAACAAAACTGGTGAAATCCAAATACAATCTGGACTTCAGTTAATAGTAACATGGCAACGTTAAATTCTGAGTTTTGACAAATGAATCCCAGTTGGGTAAGATGTTAATGTTGGGGGAAAACTGGGTGAAGGAGACAGGGCACTCTCAGCATTGTCTTTGCAGCTCTATGCAAATCTAAAATTATTCTAAAATAAACAGCTTATTAAAAAACTTTATGGATGAAGTTTTGCTTCGGAGAGTAAATCACTGGCAGTGCTATGAGGAAATCTCTGTGAGAAAAGAAGTGTGCTAGAGCAGAGAGGATGCTAGTCTAAGAGGCAGGAGCTCTATGTCTGAGGCCCAGGGCTACACCTATTTAAAGGTGTGACCTGCATCAGCCATTTAACCTCCTCCAGAATGAGCATCTGCATCTGCGAGAGGCTCTGCCTCTCTCACAAGGGGTTTAGGAAGATCACATGCAAAGAGGCTACGGGGAATGCAATGAAAACCTGAAAGCATAGCAAACTGGAAAGGTGGTCTGAACAAGCCACCGAGTATCTTGCTAAGACACAGACACGATCTGCAGGCAACATATAGGCAGGGATTGTCTGGTCTCAACTCTGGAAGCTGGCAGCAAGGGAAACTGTTCAAATGGTGCATGAACGATCACACCAGGGCAGCTTCAAGGCACACAGAGAGGGTTCAGCGATTAAGCGCAAAGCAGGGCAGTGACAGCAGCAAAGACTTTGGTATCTCCTGGGATCTCTGAAGCTGCAGAGTGGAATCCCCTCACTATCCAGTGATTGAAGAGGTGGTTCATACATAGGTAGAAGGACTCTTGCTGTCCCAAATGCTAGCATCACTACTTGCTGATTTGTCATTCCAAATAATTGGTTCCTTCCTACTGCAGAATATCTGGTCATGCTTCCATGACGCCCCAGCACCGACAATGTCAAATCCAACTCCTTAGCGTGGTGCACAAATTCCCTCACATCTGCCTGCCTGGCTCGTCTCCTGCGCTCTCCTCCCTACTTGCAGCCTTGCTCACCTGTGTGCTGTTTCCTGCGTGCACATACTGTTCAGTGATGGGTGCCTTCGCCTGCTCTTCCTCCTGCCTGGAGTGCCTCTCCAGATCTTCCTCACCAGCGTAATCCCCACTCATCTTTTCTTCCCACTTTTCCTAATTCCTTTATTTATGGTCTCCCTCTCTTCCCTCGTCTTCCTTCTTCTTGGTTCTCAGTTTTGGCATCAAGTGCCAAGTCTTTAAAGATTCTTCCCTGATCTTTTGCCTCTCCCAATCCCAGCTGATACCCTTCCCTGTGCCAGAGCCTCCCCTCATCCATGACTAAAGGATTCATCTCCTTTCCCAATTGTCTCCCTAACATTTTCCATACTATACTGTGGTCTTTTATGGGTAAAAGCTCTGTGTATGTGTGTGTGTGCACATATGGTGTTTTTTTCAGTATCCTAATAATTTAGCCAAGTATTCGGTACAAAATAGGCTTCAGGAGTAAATGAATGAGTGAATAAATGGTCATGCCTCTTAAATCTATTGCAGAAGTACACAGGTACTTCTACAAGGCTGGGAGAACTTGGTATTAAATGTTATTTCTGTTAGAATGATTTTCAAACACATTCTTACAACTAGTAGTGAGCTCACACAGTTCAGTAGGATTAACAATATGTACAGAGCATTTTGTGGAATGACATAATGAGAATGACAACATTTTATGACTAAGTACCAGATAATGAAAGAAAATTAATTAATTTGCTGCAAAGATAAATGACTATACAAACTTGGGGGGAAAAGCTGCCATAGCTATTATGTTTCTGAGTTTGTTCTGGAATATAAAGCACCTTCTGCTGAATAACTCCCACCTCCGATTAGCTGTATTAGCTCTATTAAATTGGGATACACCTAGAGACACCCAGCCGCGGTTTTAAACGACCCCAAATAATATATGTTGGGGCAAAAAGCAAAGTTTGTAGGTAATGGGTGTAAAATACCAGGGAATCTACCTTTCACTTAGTAATTCACAAAAGAAGGGGCAAATACAGAATGCAAAGCCATCTGTCCTTGTAGGTATAGTTGTCAATTAGCTTTACAGGGAACCCACCTAAAACAAATAATCCAGTTTTCTTTTCTTTTTTTTTTTTTTGAGGCAGAGTCTCACTGTGTTGCCTGGGCTAGAGTGTCATGGTGTCATCCTAGCTCACAGCAACCTCAAACTCCTGGGCTCAAGCGATCCTTCTTCCTCAGCCTCCCGAGTAGCTGGGACTACAGGCATGCGCCACCATGCCCGGCTAATTTTTTCTATATATTTTTAGTTGTCCAATTAATTTCTTTCTATTTTTAGTAGAGACGGGGTCTTGCTCTTGCTCAGGCTGGTTTCGAACTCCTGAGCTCAAACAATCCGCCCGCCTCGGCCTCCCAGAGAGCTAGGATTACAGGCGTGAGCCACCGCGCCCGGCCAATAACCCAGTTTTCAATGTCAATATTAATTTTACCAAGCCAAGGCACCAAGTCCTGAAAAGGGGTAAAGAAAAACCTAGAACATCTGTTTATCTTACATCTAGCATCCCCCCTCCTTTGGCAAATACTCAAGAAAATGGATAAAAATCTCATTTTCTAAAGACACTTCTCATAAATTTTATAGAATCGAACATCAAATTTTATAGGTTTTATTTTTGGGGAGGGAATTTTATACTAAAATTCTGTTTATTTGTTGACTAAAGCTGTATCCTTGAGGGCATAGCTGAAGTTAGAAACACAAGATTTTACCTTTTTTTTTTTTTTTCAGAAAAATAATGTTAAACAGTAGGTACCAAGCATTGTTCTAGGTGCTGGAAATATAGCAGGAAACAGAATAAAGTTTCCAACTTTATAGACTTACATTCTAGCTTAGGGGTCAGCAAACTTCTGCAAAGTGTCAGGAGAGCAAATATTTTTAGCTTTGCAGGGAGACTGTGTTCTGCAATACTCATCCCACCACTGTGGTACCAAATCAGCCACAGACAATACATAAAGGAACGAGTGTGACTGCGTTCCAATTAAACTTTATTAATATAAGCAGGCATGGGACCTGATGTAGCCTGCAGGCCATAGTTTGCTAACTCCTGTTCTAGCTTATAAAATTTCTTATAAATCACTGAAATTAAATAGGGATATTATGGAATTTATGGAATGATTTATAGAATTACAGAAATTTGGAGCTGAAAAAGGACAGCCACGCATTTTAACCTTATCTTCCCCTCATGAAGTAGCATCATGGTTAAGAGTGTGGCCTTTGGGGTCAGCCTGTCAGGGTTCAAATCCTTTTTCCACTTATAATAGGTGATTTGGGCAAGTTATTTAATCTCTCTGGGCCTCATTTTTCTCACTGATAAAAGAAGAGAATAATACCACCTGCAATTCAAGAGGCTCTTGAGATAATCCAGGAAAACACTGATCAGAGCATATAGCTGACAAGAAACTCACCACAAATTCTAGTTATTCGTTAGAACAACAACATCAACAATAACAATAATGCTAACAGCAAAACGCTGAGGCTCAGAGGGGTGACAAGGCTTGCAGAGGGCCCCATAGCTAATGTGTCCAAGTCGGGGTGGGAATCCTGGCACTCTGCCTCCAAACTCAGGGTCTTGTCTAATGCACTTGCCATTCTCCCTGGATCTCAGTAAATCACACGGTCTCTGAGTAATAAAAACTGGACATTTCTACAAATGGTAGCAGGACTCACAGTTTAGTTACCCAGGGAATTTTAGGGCTGGCCTGCATGTTAGAAATGTGTCTGCTGTTGTCCCATCAATATGTCCAACGGTGAAGCAACCAATGGAAATTACCCATGAGAAGACTATGGTCATTTAGAGAATAAATTCTGCAATGGAGGCCTACACGTGAATGAAGCCAGGCCTTCGGTAGATTCACTGTGAACCACAATGCCTGGATCAGCTTCAACGTTTTGGCTTTTTCCACCTGATGGAGTGCTCCAGCAGACCACCCAAGGAAGGCTTTGAAATATTACTTTCCATGGTAATTATTTTCAACCTTTTGCTTGTTTCACTTAAGGATCAGGTTCTCTAAAAGCCTCTTGGAAGACCATAGTTTTTCAGTATATTTAATGTAAGTTATCCTCAGGGAAAGGGAAAAACCAGAGATGTGAGAGCCAAGGATTTTTATACAACCACACCCTTCGGAAGGCCCACAGATTCCTACTATTTCAAGCAAATCAAGCCACAACAGCATAAACGTTCTTTCAAGGAAACTTAGGCTAATTAATTGTGAATGCGACAGCTAGCATGCAGAGAATTAATTTCCTGAAGTTGGTCTCCCCCCACCAAAAAATGTGTTTTTTCTGAGGTTGGCTTTCTGTGATCTATCGTTTGTGGGCGCTGACAGGAAATGGGAGGGCTAGAAGACCACCACACTGTTAGAGCCACTAGAATTCTTTTGACAAATGGTTTTGCTGACTTGAAACATCTGGGCCATATTGGGCTTAAATTTGACTTAAAGGTCTTTATTCCCAGGCCAAAGACAATGTTCTCTTTGGAAATCCTGGACATCACTGCACACTGGTGCCCATACACATCTTCCTCTAGCCCTATTTTTTTTTTTAGACCTTTGTTATCAGATCGAGACAATGTGATAGAATCATGCAACTTCAGTCCACTTGTAATGCAATAGATAGCATGGATTGAGATTTTTGTTAATTTTCTTTTCTGAAATCATTTGCAAGACTTGTAAAGTACCACTTATAGGAAGTTGTCAAAGAGAAACTCCATCTAGCATTTGTACTTCAATTATTCATCCATTTAATGCACAGGTATGGGACACCTGCTATGCCTGAAACTATCAGATGCATGTTGTCATGAGAAACATAGATACCTTGTTACAATTCAACATGCTAAGTGCCTTTACAACTCTATGGGTATTGGTGAAGACTTTTTAGAGAAGGGACATCTCAATCCAAGGCTGAGTTCACCAAGGCAAGTAAACAGGAAGCACACACCAGACTGAGCATGTAAAAAATCAAAATACAGACTCTAGATCCTCTTATGATCTGTTGTTGTGTTATTAAAAACTGAAATCTTGTGTTTCTTTCACCTGCTTTGGTGTTATACACTCTCATCCTTCTTATCTGTCTCTGTCTCCCCACAACTTGGTGTAGTGCCTGATGTTTTGCAAGAATACAAAAATGATGTCAAATGAATGAATGAGTGTTCTTAGGACTTTCTGCAGGCATTTTCTCCCCATGAGATAGTAAGTTCTCTGAAGATAGGGTCTGGGACTATTTGGATGTAATCTTAAGATATCTCACTGATTTAGTCAGTGAGTAAAAACAGCTGTTATTTTCTTAAAAATCCAGGTAGATGTTAGCACCCTCATTGTTATCATCTTTACCATCATTGTCAACATAGTGAATGCTACTGAGCAGTTATTTCATGCCAGTGCTGAGCTGAAAACTTTACAAAATAACCGGCGATTGGATTTCTCTTTTGAAACTTCGGCCTATGAGGACTTTGTTGTGGAGTAGCCTCTGTCTTCTACCTCTTTGGTATCCTTCCAAGGTGCCTTACCCAGGCCTTGGCCCAGAGTGGAATTCAATAAGCATTTTTTGACTATTAGAAAAAAGCCACCATCTCTTCTCAATTTAAGAAATAACCAAGTATCTTTAATGAAAACACCACAGTTCACCTTAAAAAATAACAAATCCATTCCAAATCTAAAAATTCATTAACAACTCAAGATCATACTCACTGAGTTCCTGATGCTTGCTACTTCAGCAACATAAGTAAAGTAAATAAATAAAATCCAGTAGTCAAAGCAATAAAAGGGAGATTTCACTTTTATGCTACGGAATTACATCTGAACATAGCCATGATATCTTCTTCTCTTGGCAGATAATGGTAAAATTGCCTAAATCATACACCAGTGGACCTGATTTGGATTCATTTCTACTCAAGGCAAACTAAATATGTCAAACATTCTACTTCGAACATTCGCCGTATTACACAAACTTTAACAACAGATTCCACTGAAGTGGGTTTGGGCTGGTGAGTTATCAAGTGTGGAGCCTAAATGAAGTGAACAGAATTTTCCAATGTTAAGGAGGACAGAGGACTCCAATGTTAAGGAGGACTTTCTCCTCGGCAGCCCTCGCCCTCTTGGGATGCAGCGGGAGCTGTGGATTCTGCATTACCCCATTGGTGGCAGGTGTGGCTCAGATGGAAGGAGGATTGGAGCTCAGAAACTGAAAATGTGTTGAAACGGCCTTGACCTTCGAGGGTCTGCCTGTTCTCCCTGCAGTGGCCAGGTCCTGGCCACTCTCTGAGGTCAGTCCTGGTCCTTGACAGCCTCTGTTTGGAAGAAAGCCCTGCTCCTCTGCTAGTACTCTGTTTAGCCTTCGTGGCTAAATCCCTACTTCCCAGTATGGCTCAGACCTCTGTCTGCAAACCGGGGCCCCACAGAAACAGCAGCGATCAGAAGCAGTGTGACCCTCATGACCTACTGTGCTTATTTTTCCAGATGAAGTAACTTGTGCCTGAGGTAAGGGCCTTTTCCCCAAGTTCCCGCAGTGAGTTGGTTAAAAAAAAAAAAATTCCCATTGCATAGATTTCCTTTTAGGTATCCAGAACTGATGTCTTATCCTACAATCTTTAATTTTTATTTTCTTAATTTGGGGTCCTTAGATTCCTGAACCATGGTGGATCTGCTCTTCAAGCTCCATCTCAGCCACTCACCTGTCAGCTTGTACAGGTTTGTGGACAGGACCTGAAGACCCCCCATGACCCTTCTAGACATTGGAGGCATGGTTTTTGAGATCCAGCTGGCCTTGGCCTTCTTGGCTACCTAGTCCCTCTACTGCTCAAGTTCCTGTTTATGTGTGTTAGAGGCATACACTTCGTCTCCACGGCAAAGAACACTCATCTGTCTCTTTGCAGGGACACAGTAGTGTATCGTGGTAAAGAACGAGGCTCGTGGGGCCCTCAATGCTGAGTTTGAATTTTGGCTTGTGGTTGCTAGGCAAGTAAACTGGAGCAAGATTTTGTTGTCTTTTTTTTTTAACCTTTATGAACCTCAGTTTGTTCATAAGTAACATGGGAATAATTATAAGTCATGGGGCTGTTGAGTGGAGTACATGAGAAGATGCACACCATGAATGCTTGGAAATATTAGCTGTTAGTGACGTTGGGAAGAGGAAAAGCAAAAGTCAATAAAATGACACAACAAACATTTAATTAGATGCAACCTGATCATCATGTAACTGCACTATTTATATGACTTGAAGCATTTTTCCTAAAAAGAACAGTTAGTTTCTGTGATTAATTATCTAGATTACAGACTCAAATGCTGAGGGCTCACTTTAAAAAGTTAGGACATGAAGAGACATCAGTGGAGACCGACGTAGGATATCAATAACATCTATCTCTGACAAGCTGATAGCCTTGAGGTTTAGGGACAGGGTTTTGGGAATTCCTCTATACTAAAAGGACATGCTTTTAAATGTTACTTAGCGCAAACAAATACTTTCTTTTTTCACCGCTTGTAAAATAAGACACAAACATAAACCTCCCACCTCTGTATGCCACTTTAGAATACTGTTTCCTTTAAAAACAAATATACAAGCCATCACCATGAATGTGGGGTTGTCACCTGGTTGCTGGAAGAAGGAGATTTATAAAATCCGTGACTGCATTTCCTGTAAACATGCTTTGAAGAAATAATCTACTCTATCACCCATGGGTTCCGTAAGAGGGCCTGAACACAGAATTTCTTTTAGATGGAAGCATAAGGAATAGATATGCTTCCCTTGAAACTCTTTCTTCTGACCAATCACTTTGCACTTTTATCTTTGGTTTCCGAGAACATTTAAGGTTCAACTACCAGCAACCCTGCAGGTCCATAAGTCTGTGTATTTCTCCTCCCCCACCCTCCCTTCTCTCTGGCATTGGTTTGGCAGCCAGCTCTTCACTCTAATTTACCCTTAGTCCTAATTTCTAAGCAAGGATTTCCAGTAGGTTAAACCTACTGCCATTTTTGTAGGTCAAAAATCACTGAATTTCAACAACTCATTTGATTCAATCTGTTTTTAGCATTGTTAGTTTATGGATTTGTTGTAGGCTAGCTCAAAGCCCTTGGAAAAGGAGAATAAGGTATGAATATAACAATAAGCAACAAAGGCCTGATTTTTACAGATATTTAAATTATGGTCAAAAAAGATTAAATTTAATATATGTCTGCTTTGAGAAAATCAGAAATTCAAAACCCTGACAATGGGTTTAGCGTTTTTTCTTTTTCTTAGGGTATTCCTTTCTTTGAATGCGAGGCTGGTGCTGATCTACAGATCACATTTTGCCACTCACCTGCTCACTCAGCCCGTCAGCCTCCACCTCCTACCCCTATTTTAACCCTGGGATCTCTTCTGTAGATTCCCTAAGGGCTTCTTGACCATTTGGCAAATGCTGATCTATAAACACAAACATCAATTAGGAGGGGGCTGTGCCTTTCCCACATCGGGTCTTACTGACTATTCACTTCATCATGACCTTCAGACCTTTATTACATCTTCATTGCTGTCAGCCTGGCCTCTGCTTTTGGGCTGCACTTGCCTCTCTGGGACCCCACATTCCTGCGGCCTCCTGAGCTGCATTCCTCCTGCCCATCCCAAGGCTGGGCCTAGAAACAGCCCTGCCAGGGAAGGTCCCTCACCAGGCCAGAGGGCTCCCAAACAGACTCATCCAACCAGCCCTGCTGGGTCCCAGTGCTGCCCCATGGTTGCTCCCAAGGGGTTTTCTCAACATACTCGACTTTCCTGAAGTCCCTGACGCCACCCATTGGGTGAAACACCATTTTAACATTCAGTAAAGCTCAACACCATTACTTAGCAAATCAGGATATGGCTTAAAACTACTAGGCTGACCATTACAGCTGAGGTTCAAAGCACATTTCGAAACCCAAAATGGCCAGTCTGCCACTGTCATCTCATTTTTAATAAACTTCTAGGCTTTCTTTTACCACCACCAAAAAAAAAAAGAGAGAGAAAGAAAGTGTTAGAAAGCAGGTGACTCTTTTTCTGAACAATGGTTGCATTAAAAATGTCTCTGAAGCAGAGAGACCACTCAAGAAGGAAATAACACCGCAAACCAGGGGGCCATTCACCAAAGAGAGTTAACATTTGAGGCTCTTTGCAAAATGTTTCCCTTTTTCTGCTTCCCCTTGTTCACTACAGGACTGATAAAAAAGAAAGATGATAAATATGTTTATATAAAAAGAACCCATTCAATAATTTATCACCTTGTTGGCTTACAATATAACTGCTGCAAAAGAAATGTGTTTTACTAACCACTGACCAAGAATGGACACCTGAGACTTAAATGTAGTTCAGAGCATTGTCTTCCCATGCACGTGTTCCAGAGCTGTCCCCAGCTGGCTGCTACTTAACCCAGGTGCTGCTTCCTCCTTGATTAGCCCTGCTGTTCCTGAATCTACCATTTCTTACGTCTCCCACTACAAAGCATGCTGGCAGACACCCAAAGTTTTGTTTTGTTGCAACCACTAAAATTCACTGGACATGGAATTATAGTATTTTTCAGGCTAAAACAGCGCTTCTCAATCAGGGGCAATTTTGCCCCCCAGGGTACATTTGGCAATGTTTGAAGATGTTTTTGATTATTATGACTAATAGTGGGGTATAACACTGACCTCTAATGGGTAGAGGTCACGGATGTTGCTAACCATCCTACAGTGCATAAGACAATCCCTCAGAACAAAGGATTATCTGGGCCAAAATGTGTGCGGTGCTGAGGTTGAGACACTCTGGCCTAAATGAAATATGGTAATAAAATTCTGTTAGGCCAAAGCCTAGGGAAAGAAAGTGATCACAGGATTTGCCCAGAACCACCCAGCCAGGTAGTAGCAGAGAGCCAAGCATGGTAGCCAGGTTAGCTGGGTCTATATGTCTTCTCTATAGCATGTTTATTATTTTTTGGCTTTTGGTTTTTTTGTCTTGTTGTATTTTGAGACAGTGTCTTGCTCTGTTGCCCATGCTGGAGTATAGTGGCACGATCATGCAATCCTCTAACTCCTGGGCTCAAGTAATCCTCCTGTCTCAGTCTCCTGAGTAGCTAGGAGTACAGGTGCACACCACCGTGCCTGGTTAATATTTAAAAAAAATTTTTTGCGGAGACAGGGCCTCACTATGTTGCCCAGGCTGGACTTGAATTCCTGGCATCCAGTTATCCTCCTGCCTCAGGCTTCCAAAGTTCTAGGATTACAGGTGTCAGCCACTGTGCTCAGCCGATAGCATGTTTATTCTAAAAGGACTTATTCTTCAGATGGAGCTTAACTACAAAAAAAAAAAAACTGGAAAGATACACCCCTAAACATACATCTAAATATAATATGTGATTATTGCTGAAAATAGGATTGCACTGATTTTTCTTCCTTGTTCTAATATGTCCAGCCTGGATTTATTTGGATTGTGATTTTTGTTTTGCTTTTATTAATACAATAAGCAAATAAGAAACTATTTTCATTTTGAAAAACTACATAAAATGCAGTAGAATTTAGCTCAACTAATATTTATTGCCAGTAAGAACAAGGCAAACCCAGCATTACAGTGTGGTAGAGTAGGGACAGATAAGTGGTATAAATATGGACTCCTCTAGAAAACTGACAACATATATTTAGAGCCTGAAAAAAATGTTGTTTTGACCTAGCTGTCACCCTGTAGGAAATTTATCCCAAGGGAAAAAAGTATGTCAAGGATTTACATAAAGAATGCTATGTGAAATATTATTTATAATAACAAAACACTGGAAATAATCTAAGTACTTAACAATGTGATTAGTTAAATAATTTAGAGTTTGGCTTAATGAACTATATAAATTAAATTAAAAAATGTTAACTTAACCCCAAATATATACAAATGATGGAATAGTATGCAGCTGTTAAAAACCAGGTTTGTCATTATTTCAGTGTTCATCTCCCCATTAAACTAAAATCCTCTAGGCCAGGGAATTTGCCTTTTGAATTCCTTCTGCATCCCTGGTATCCAAAGCAGTTCATACAGTATCTTTGTAACAACTATTGCTGAATGAATAAAATGAATGAATCTGATTATCCAGGAGTGATAGTATTACAGATAATCAGCATCTTTTTCTTTTTCTATGTGTATGTTTCAGAGATCGCCAATGAGCACGTGTTACTTTTACAAATAGAAAATAGATTAGTTTGTTCTTGCAAAAAGTACAAGAACATAGAACTTAAGTAAGGAAGAAAAAAAAGAACACAGTACAAAGAGCGTAGGAAAGGACATTCAGTACTTGGGAAGCCCGTTCCATGATGCAACTGAGGGATACAATGATACGCCTACTGTGGATTCAAAATGTGGAGAGTATATATAGCCTGTTGGGCAAGCCATGGTCCTTTGTCATAACTAGTTTTCTCTTTCAGCGTTCTTCCCTCCTTTGAGCTTTTTCTCCCACTGGTAACACCAAGAGCTAAAACAATGGACATGCCACAAATCAACAGATTCGTGTGGTCAGAGGCTTCGGTGGCTCCCAGGCATTAGGGGCATTGTGATGGTGGTGGAGGCTAGGGCTGCTTTTCAACAGGATCATGTGTGCAGCTGACAAATGGAATAAAAGAGCTATGCTGTGGTGCTCAAAATAGAACAGGAAAAAAGTATCCCAAAAGAGAGAGAGAGAGAGAAGAGAAGAAAATGGCACAGACATGAGAGGCTAGCTTCTGGAACAACCTAAAAAGACCAACGTTTACCCGGACCCATGAATATGATTCTCACATCCTTTGTAGAACTTTCTTTTTCCTTTTCACAAATACCTCTTTGGGATTGCAACCCTGAAAAAAAAATGTCATCTGCCCCTTTCCTGGAATGGCTGGATCCTTATGTCACCCGGGTAGAAAAAAAGCTGGGTGATTTTATATATTTGATGACTTGTGGTCATCTGGGTGAGGTGATTGAAGAAATAAACAAATCTAAAAATATAAATCCACATATGTGTATGGAGAGAGAGCAAAAGAGTCAGCATGAAGAAAAGACAGAGGGACACAGGGAGAGCGACAGGGAGAATGTGGACAGCCTACAAAACAGGGTGGACCCGGCAAGAACTGTCGTGGGGTAGAATTAGCAGTTACTGGAGTGGTCTGGAGTTTATTGGCTCTGTCAAGGCCCTTTGCTCAAACTCATTCTCTCTTCCTTTGTTTACCTCCCCAAAACTTTGAGGAGTAACCCATTTCTTTAGCAAGAGAAAAGTCCTTTCATCCTCCAATTGGAGATATAGTTCAAGATGAAAATGGCCCCCAAAGGGCACGGGAGTCACAGGTGTGCCATCTTTCTTGAGCAAGGCTTTAGGGACATAGGGAAGGGATGACTGGGACTCTGGTGAGAGGCAGGGGACAGTCGCCGAACCAGTAACAGCCCACAAAACCAAATGTTTTCTTCATAGTTTGGCCACAGCAAGTCTTATCTTAGAAGGCAGCCTTTTTATCTGATTCTATGGAAAACAGCACGTATGACTACGGTAGATTAAAGATGGCTGTTAAATTTGACACTCCCTTCAGTGGGAAGTGGGGTCAAGTTCCCCTGTCCTCAAATCTGGGGCTGTCCTATAATGCTTTGACCAGTAGAGTACAGCAGAAATAATGCTATGCTTGTTTGGGGCTCAGGCTTTAAGAAGAGTGGTAGCTTCTGCCAACTCTCTTGGAGCCCTGAACTTCCATGTAAGAAGTCCAAGTACTTTGTGCTAGAACCATGGTGGGGGGCAGCTGAGCCCAGCCTTCCAGCTGTCCCTGCCATGTTACCAGGAATGCCGTCTTAGACCCTTCAGACCAGCCTGGCTGCAGCTGAATACCAATAAGCGACCCCGATTGATGTCATGTTGAACAGAAGAATTGCCCAGCCTTAACCTGCCTGAATTCCTGACCCACAAAAATCGTGAAATGTAATAAGATGTTTGTAATCTTTGGCTACAAAGTTTTTGAATAGCATGTTACATACAGCAATAGATAGTCTGGTCCAGGCAAGAGAGTGACAGTGGTCTGTCCACTTTCAATATTGGCTTTGTCTCAGAGATACACACACACACACACACACACACACACACACACACACACACACACACACATTAATGAAATAAGAGATTAAACCCAGTCTGTACTCTTTATGGAATGCAATGAAATGCAATGCAAATGCTATCTTGTCTTGGCTCAAATCTTAGCATTGTCACTTGCCCAGTAGTCTGTAACTTAGGCAAATTATTGAACTCTTTGAGCCTCAACTTCCTCATCTGTAAAACAAGGATAACAACACCTACCTAATGGAGTAGTTGGGAATGTTATATGAGAAAGCAAATGAAGCATGGAGCATGGCACCTGGCTCACAGGAAGGGCATCCACAGTTGTGCTCCCCACACCATGGTGCCTACTCTAGCTCCCAGCTTCCAAATCTCAGCTAGTCCCTCTGCTGCCTTGTTTCCAGGTCACTCTGACCTTTCCCTGGGGAATCACTGCCCCACTGTTTGCCTTGTCTGTATTTCAACCTGACTGGCTGTTAGACCTCCAACAAAGAGAGGGCATCTTTAAAAGAACCTCATCTGGTATCCAAAAGGTCCTTCAAGTGAAAAAGAGACAAGAACTTGCTATATATGAAGATCACATTTCCCTAATAAGGTAAGACCACATGGTCTGATATGAGGCAGATCATCTCAATATCCATAATATAGACATAAGAAAAAGACAGAGAGGGGCTCTGGAAATTGAGACGATAAGAAACAGAATGAGAAGGTTCTAATTTGGAATTTCAGTAAGTGACTGGACAAAGGTGAGAGACAGCCCCTCTCCCTGTCCTATAGCTCACGAGGGCCAAGGCAGCAGCTAGGTTTCAAAGGCTGTACACTGCAACATCTTTTGCCTACAACCAAGTGCAAAAATATCCCACATGAAAGGCCCAAATTCCATGCCTGGGTGGTTTCTATGGAACCTTTCCATACACTTGCTATGTTAAACTCCTTATAGAGTCGGTCTGCCAAGGGCCACCCACTGGCAACCATGGATTTCAATCCCTCCTGCAAAATATTTCAACCCGTTTGCTAAGTCAAAATCGGCACCTTTGATCTCCATCTGAGGTGGGTCTCGGTAATGAAAAAAGCAACTTTTCTGGCATAAACAATTGTAAGGATGATGAAAGGATTAAAACTCTTAAAGAACAACTTAAGACATTACCAAAATTACCGTGTCCTTATCCAGGTTTTGCAATGAGTGTATTTTATAGTTACAACCTCTTCCTAGACAACTGGGTTTCTTTCTGAAATGGTTTGGCACACCTGCTAAGTGTTTGTGGCATAGACTTGGAAGACAACTAAAACCTTTTAAATCCCTACCATTTGCAAAGACCAGACGAGACTCATAGTTACCATATGAGTGGTAAACCTAACAGCCTACTAGAACAACATCATCTGTGACTATCTCTCTCATGCTCTTGGGCTACAAGATTGTCTTCCTCGATAGTTTTTATTGCTTCTGGAAGTAATCTGCTCTTCACCAGGTTATCACAAATGAAAACCAAGACAGGTCAGAAGGAAGCTGGTTTCTTTGTCAGCAAGATACGTCTCTTTGCCAGAGCTGAGAGAGAGAGACAGAGAGCTGGAATTAGAAAGAAAAGGTTTCAAGTGCCTTTCTGACGTCTATGATCTTTTAACAGAGATGTAAAGCATATGAGATTTGCAACCTTTCATGGCCTGAAGGGATCCAGTTATTTGGCCAGTTGTGAAGGCATACCCTTGTTCCTACTCTGGCTGTCATGCTGTCACTGGGGTGCATGCCTGATTCATGATAAAAAGGAGCCAAACTGCGTTTTTACAAGAATTTCAGAAGTCTCGGCATTATCGAAGACCCTTACCAGGATTAAACCCAAGTTCCTCAAACCAAAGTGTTCTACATATATTATAGAGAAGAACAGAGGAGCAGGAAGACAGAGAAGGAAACAGCAAAGAAGCAGGAGTACAAAACCAGAAGGAAAAAGCATCTTTTCATGCATGTTACACGTTCGTGGTTATTTGGCATTTGGATGGGCAGAGGGTAGGGAAGGGGTTTTTTAAAAATAGCTCACTCTCTTTGGCACAGGACAGCGCTAGCATGAAAGGCTGGTTGTTGCAAAGGACTAATCCGGGCTGTGGGGCTGTCCTCCCGCAAATACTGCACCATGACCTTGCCGGCACCTGGCTGCGGTCACAGGCAGGAGATGATGTCAAGGTTCCAGCAATGGTATTTTCTTCCAC
This sequence comes from Propithecus coquereli, assembly GCF_000956105.1. Classification (NCBI taxonomy): domain Eukaryota; kingdom Metazoa; phylum Chordata; class Mammalia; order Primates; family Indriidae; genus Propithecus; species Propithecus coquereli. Next base: position 6,909,554 of record NW_012147634.1, on the reverse strand, counting down.
CTAAGAATGATCACATTCTCTCACATCTTACTTCACATAGTCGAACATTCCATGTAGCCCAATCATGGGTACCTAAAAAGCAGAAGGCTAATGAGAACTCGAAATGAAGACAAACTAAAAATTAGCCCTCCTTAGCCAGTAAAAGGTAGCCCTAGATAAGCCAGCCTGGCTTATGGGAAAGGGTCCAGGAACGTCTTTCTACATCCCCGCCTGGGTCCCCAACCCTCACCTTAGCCCCCAGCTGGGTGGCCCCAAACCTGTCTGGTCGGACCACGCCACCTCCAGGGCACACCGTGCCGAAGCGAAGCAATGACAGCATGTCCCCAGTGTTTCCAGTCCCCAGAGAAGGTGTTCCTACCAAGTTCTTTCAGTGTGGGGAAGGGGACGTGGGTGAGTGTCACGGAAGAGGTACATGGGGTGGAAACGAGGACGGGCAGGGAGAGGAAGACCATGTATGCACACGCACACGGGCACACACACAAACTCACGTCGGCAATCTTCTCGGGGTAAGCAGCTAATGGTCAGTTTTCCTCAACCGAATAAAACCAAATCCAAACCACAAGGTCACAGCAGCTGTCTGGCCCACCCTACGCTGGCATTTCTGGGCATCGTGTGGCCGACTACATCCTTCACCTGATGGCTCTTTCCGCCCTGCTGGCCTTGGCCCTCCTCAAGATTCACTTTCCCTTTTAGATTTCAGGCAGGCGTGTGTCAGAGGGAGCCACAGAGAGAAAAACCATCTGTGCCCTGTGAGAGGTAAATCTGCTCTTCCTGGGGTGGCGGTGGGCCTCCTGCCCTGGGGGAGTCGGGCAGAGGGGTGGGAGGGTGGCCGCAGAGGGTGAGGCTTTGCTGCAGAGAGAAAATGAGTCTTCAGTGTACAGAAAGTCACTGGGACCCAGAAGATGCTCGCACTGTAAGAGATGCCTTGGGATAGAGGGCTGCCTCCAAAGTAGCTCTCCTGACCCTTCCCTGCCAGTCCCAGCCCCGTGCTCAGGGTTAGGGTCACCTCCCGTGTCCCACAAGCATCCTGTGTTTAACCCACAACTGTCCTGGCCTGTAGCCGACAAGACGGTGAACTGGACAGCAGGAACTAGATCCCCCAGGGCTGTGTTTCCAGCACCTGGCCCTGCTCCTGGCCCAAAGAAGGGGGTTCACTAAATGTTTGTTCAATGACTGACCATTTCCATTTCGGCAATCTTCCTTTTGCAGAGGAGGAAACCGGTGCTTAGAGAGAACGACAGGGATGGGAGGGAGGGAGGGAAAGGAATCCACGATTCTGCAATACCTACGGGCCAGAGGGCATGTCAGGCATCCGACACTCGGTTCACTTTCCTCTCAGAACCAGGCTTCGCTGCCTTGCAGACTGGCTAGTGCACGCTGGGACAAAATGCACAGTTTGTGTTAAGGCAAAGGCTGAAGAGTTGGGTAGAGCGAGAGTTGGAGACAAGCCTGGTGGTGAATGAGATGAGAGCTGCGCTGTGCCGGGAGGATGCTTGGGAGGCCCCAGCTCCCCTGGAGTTTAGACCAGGCCCGCCTTGCAGGCAGAGACAAGATCCCCGTGGTTAAAATGTTGAAGGGCAACAGACCAAAACCAGAAAAACACAGTTTCTGCCTCGCCTCCTTCACCTTTGCCCGTTATCCGAGTTAAATTTATATCAGGGTTAAATTTCCATGTATGAACACATGCACAGAAACCAGTACACGCCACCGCTGCAAGTGCAAATCAGACAACCCTTCTGGATGGCAGTGGATGTAAAAATGCCTTTAAAATGTAAGAAGATTATTTCTGAAACCTGGGAATGACTTATAAGGAGTAAGAAATTACAAAACAGCATCAAATAATTTCTCAATTTTGAAAACAGAGGAAAATGTATTTTTTATATGTATATATATGCTCTAGAAGGTTCCCTACTCAAGGCAGGCCCTATTAGGATTCTCGGGCTCCACCCTTCCACAGTAAGTACCCTAGAGGTCACCGTCTTATTTTCTAGCTGTCTGTGCCGTACACATACACCTCCCTGCATTACGTCAGGACTTGTTTAAAGCCATCTGATGTTCGCACTGAAGGCACTTTCGTGATTCTAACCCCCTCATTTTACATTTGGGAAAATTGAGAGCTCAATGAGTTTTCTCAGTGTTATCAGTAGAGATGAGCCTGAAACACTGCGTATTTCTAAAATGTCCCGTTTAATGCCACTATTTAACTGTGGACGATGCCAACTCATCTCAGAGTTATGCTGGGGACAAAAATCTTAAATAAGAAAGAAATTACATGCTTGCCATCAAGAGGTGGACCGCGTGTCCACACCATCTCGGTTTCCTCTTGCCTCGGAGGCCCTGGTGGTAGAATCTGAGCGCGTGAGCCCTGCTGCAGAGGAGGACGTGTGTTCTGCGGTCAGGGCATTGGCCACCCTCACCATGCTCGGGGGCCCTTCACAGGGAATGCAGAGAGCGGCGGTGATAAGGTGTGGCCAAGGGCTGTTCTTTTTGTGCCATTTTAGTGATGCCCGGATGTTATGCAAGGAAATCTTTGGCATTGCAGTAATCCTGGATTATAAATAATTTAGCATATTTCTTTGTAAACTACAGTCCAGAATCCTTGCAAATAAGAAAGGATTAACTTTTTTAGAAGTACTTGCTCTTGAGACTTTAAGTTCAAGGCAGAACAATGCTTGCCGTGGTAATTCCATCTATTTTAAGATCACAAAACCATACCAAGTTGAAACCAGAGCAGAAGATATTAATGCAGTGCTCTCTCTGAAGTGCCCAATAGTGGGACGAGAAAGCTTTCAAAGGGAATTAAGTAGACAGAGAAAGCTCCCTGTTCATGTCCAAATCACAAGGAGGCAGCTGAATAGGATTCACAGTTCTCCGTGGGAAGGACCCACACCACAGCTAATGTTCAAAACAGGGGGGGAGATGTCTCAGGAAGATCAAGGACTCAGAATTCTGCTGTCAGAATCAGCTGCCTGCCCATTAGAGCCTCACAAAGACCCTCTACCATGTGTGAGCCAATATGATCCTGCAAATGAGCCCATTTTTCTTTTTCTAACTGGCCCAAACTTTATCTGAAGGAAACTGTCATTATGTAACATTTCCCAAGCATCCTTAAGGGGTGGGTGTGTGCGTACGCACACGTGTGTGTGTGCACGTGTGTGTGCATGTGTGCAGTGGGAGAGGATGGGGGGGTAGTGAAGAACCAGATGTACATATAAAGCAGAGAAACTGGCTGGGGAGCGGCCTTGAGTGTGGGGGAAGAGACAAGCACCAGGGAGAACCACAGGTTAAGGGACAGCACCTGGCAGGTCACACAGACGGAGGTACCGGTGGCAACAACGCCAGCCTAGGGATGGTCAGAGCCAGAGTGAAATGGGCAACAAGAGGCAGAGACTCAGAAGCCATCAGCCGGCAGGCAGGCAGCAAGGCAAGGGCATGAAGGACGACAGGGATAGTCGGTGACCCACACCTCCAACATCAAGCCTCCAGGACTGTCTGTGATCTGGCCTCTGCCTGTCTTTCTAGCCTCAAGTCCTGCTCATCTCCATGTGACGTCTGTACACCATCAAAGAAAAAATATAGCCTACTCTGCACGCAGTTTTCTAGCTTCTTGCCTTTGTTCTTCCTGTTCCCTGTGCTTAGAAAATCCTTTCGCCCCTCTCCTAAAAATGTCTCTCATTTTGCAAGATTGAGCTTTATGGTCACTACCTCCTAGACACCTTCCTTGCTCCCAAACCTTGGGGCTGGGTTCAGTGCCACTCCTACGTGCTCTGATACCTCGCCAATTTCTAAGCTTCCTCCTAAGGGAAGACGGCAAAGAAGTTTCACATCAAGGGTGAACTTTGAGCTCAGAAAGGGTCATGGTTGCTTGGGGCTCTGTGTTGAGAACAAGTCTGAGACCACATCCAGAATCCCCTGGAAAGAATGCTGCAGTCAGTTCAGGACGCTGGCCACTTACGGGTGTGGGCCATAGTTTTGCCGTGTGTGACCCAGGCCAACATCCTCATTGGACAGACAAAGACCCTGAGGCTGAAAGACAGGAAATATCTTGTCCAGTGTTACAGGCTGGTTAACAACAAAATCAGCATAGCAATTCCAGGTCTTGTGATTCCTAACCAAGGACTCCTTTTAAAATAAGAGTCCCGAAGTTTCTACATCTGGAATATTGAAACTCTTAACACATCCTTTTCCAGGACAGGAGGGCGATTATATAGTGGTGGAGCCAGTGAAGACAAACTCTGGGGTTTAGCAATTTTGCCTGGACGCCCACCTACCCGAACCTCTGTGTCTTACAATGTTTTCTCCTGCCCAAGCCCCTGAAATCCCATCCTTATGTTTTTCTCTCGTCAGTGCTGTTGGCACCACCAGTGCCTGTGACTCAAGTTAAAATGAAGACTTCTGAGCTGACTCTCCTGACATCGCAAACGCATAATCAAAACAGATGCACACTCCTCTGGGTTGGGGGGAAAGACAGAGGATGTTGAAGCCACCTTTCCCCACTGCATTTTCCACTCCCTTCACCCTGGAAGCTGACACTTTCCTAAGAAAGAAATACACTTAGAATGGTTTCTTTAGATAAACTCTGTCCCTGTCTTAACTGTGAAAGGAATTTTCCAGTGGGTTCCAGTTTCAGGAGGTTACGAGGGAAGAGGGAAGGAAAGCTGGCATGCTCCCAGCCTGACAAGAAGTTGTCACGTTACCGTCGTACGAATTTAGCTGGAACGCTGTATCGGATTCTGCAACGCGCTTACCTGAGACATTAAACGGTGAGAAACATGAAATGTTTTGCCTGCCCACCCTCTGCCCCGCTGCCCCTTGCTCCTGTGAGAGTGTGGGATGAGAGAAGAATTCTCCCCACATAGCCTGAGCTTGCAAAAGGGTCATCTAATCTTTCAACTTCGGTTCAGCAAACCGGGCTGAAGAGAATCACCAGGGTGTCCCCTGCTTTGTGCTTCCGCGTCAACTGACCTGCTTCACCAGGTTACCCAAGGACACAGCTCTAACCAAAGACGTGAGAATTCCCAGAACTGGAGGCAAACGCGAGATGATGATAGGACATTTCCTAACCCCCCTATCCCAGGATGCTCAACAGCAATTAGCAGCCATGTCCTTTGTCTCACCTCCGCCGTGTTTGTAGCAGCTCGGTTTCTTCAGAGGACAAGGCAAGAGGGAATGGGATTAGGCTGGGAGCCCTGATTTTCTGAGAGAAGAGGGTATGAAACATTTGCATTTCAAGTTTCTCTGAAGGGTTTCTGGACACACTAGCCCTGGGCTCTTTACCGCCTTGGGTACCCACATTACCCCTCCATGAGAAATCAAAATAGCCACTTTGCAGGTGAATTTCCAAGCGGCTGAAAAGAGAAGCTTCCCTTGTATCTGTTTGTCGTTATTTCATTTTAAGTCCCGTAAGAAAGAGGCTCTTCAGGGGAAGAAGGGGGCACAAAGGAAGGAAGAAGTGGGTGACAGAGCCTCTGGGGGATCAATAAATTCGACTGCTCCCAGGCACAAGGGGGAGGATGGTGCAGGGAGTCAGTCAGGGGAAGGAATCCCAGAATCATAAATTTTAAAGCTGAAAGGAGCTTTAGAGGTCACCTGGTATAGCCTCTTCTCTTTTATAAATGAGGCAACTAACAGTCAGAAGCGCTAACAGACTTGCCCAAGGTCACGCAACTTGTGAAGAGACAGCCAACCGGGACCCAAACCCGGCTCTCCCAGGTCCCCAAGCTGGGGCCCTTCCTCTTCTCCCCAGTCCCGGTGGCCAGGCCGCCATTCCGAGCACTGAAGCACCTGCAGGAGGGGCCACGCCACCCCCAAAGGTCTCCCAGGACACTCCTCTCCCCCAAACCCACGCCACGGCTGCCCACTCTCTCCCCAAACGCTCTGGGCCGGCCACGCGGGCCCCGATCTCCCCGTGAGGAGCCCTCACAGCTGACTTTTCACGTGAAGCCGGCAAAGCAGCTTCAGCCATCATTTTTTAACGCGGCAGCCCTCTGACAAGAGGATTACAGCAGGCGGCCTTCAAAAAAGTCTCAAGAATAATTTAAAACGCAGTATGTTAATGCTTGTCTAGAGTTTTGTACACTTTCGTGAAAAGTCATAAATCTCTCCCGCCACACCCTAACGAGAATCCTGGAACTGGCATGGTTTTACTGACATTAAGGGGGGAAAAAATAGTGAACATAGTCATAAATTAGGACCTGAAGTCTAACTGTGTAGATGAGGCTCTCAAAGTCACAAAGCAACATGGGGGGTGGAGTCATAAAGCTGGGGATTTTTGAGGGAGTAGGTGGTGGTTATTTTGGAGGCTGGTTCCTTTGTAGTCTTCCTGGAGGATGGGCAAGGGACCAGAAACCAGTGCTTCTCAAACATGAGCAGTATCAGAATCGTCTGGAGAGTCTGTTAAAACACAGCCTGCTGGGCCCCCTTCCTAGGCTTTGTGATTCAGCAGGTCCGGGGTGGGGCCTGAGAATTTGCATTTCTGACTGATTCCCGGCTAGTGTGGTCTGGGGACCACACTTTGAGAACCTCTGGGCTGGAGAGACACCTTCAGGCCCCTGCTGGTGCGGGACTTAATTAAAACGTGAAAGATGCCATGTGAGGTGGAATTTAAAAATCCCTTCATTGGCACAGCAGGCAGGGCAGGAAATAAAACCACACAGACATGAGGGCCCTGCCATCAGTCGCAGCATCCAGCAGTCCTTGCGACAGCGAGGTGAGCAGTGTACTCCAGCTGCTATCGTCCCCTCTGCAAAGATAATGCCTGTGTGAGCAAAAGCAAACACCAGAAGGCTTAAAAACCCGGGGTCCCCACGCTCCGTTCCTCAAGCGGTAGAAAATGTCTTTATGTAGAGAAAGTGCAGTGTAAATAGAAAGTAGGGCTCGATTTCCACAAGCTGGAGTCAAAGAATCTGCTGAGAAGGCCACATGACACACGAAATGAAATCCAGGTCCTTGATACCCGGAGGCAAGAAAGAGAACGGAAGATCCAAGAAAATCCAAAGGTTCCTGAATTCTTACGGTAAACAGTTCTGATCGGATTCACTTGCTATTTTGGAACATACATGAAGTTCATTAATTGGCATACATTAAAAAGGACAAAAAATGGAGAAAGAAGGCGCTGGAGGACAAATCAGTAATTGCTCCTTTAGAGCCAACCAAAGTTACTGAGAAAATCTCTTATAAAGGCTCTGTCAAAACAAGTCACTTAAGGATTAGTGAGAGCTAAATCCTTCGTCAGAGAGATTTTTCTCAGCAGTCGTAAATGGGTTTTAGTATCGGAAAATCTTAGAAAATATACTTCTCCCGCCTCCACCCCCATCTCGGAATGGCTCTTTCAATAGCTCCGCATCTAGTGGCAGCAGAGTGTTTCCTTAGGCTGAGGCTGCTTTAAAACATAAAATAAAATACACTCTGTCATTCACGGCAAAGTCGGTGGCTGGAAATAAATCTTAACAGGCACCAGCGCGTGTTTCAGAGGCTTGTCCACACAACACGCACGATCAAGCGCTGTCCTTCTCTCTCTCTTTCTCTCTCTCTCTGCAATTTCCCTGATAAACAATTAGCAAACGGCTCTTACTTCAGCTTTTTCTCTCTTTCCATTTCAGTCTCTTTTTTGTAAGGTTTAACTGCTCAATTTGTTCCTTTGGTGAGGGCAAGAGCTTAAACTTCATCCTTAAAAATGGGTAGGTGATTAATTTTTTAATTAGAAAAAAAGCAAACACTGGTAATCCCGAACTTTTTCAATGGCAGCCTTCTAAGAGCACATGTTTTAATTCTGTCAGGAAAGGGGCATCTTATTCACTCTCTTAAAATCATCACTCGGGCCCGTGCTGTGTGTCTGAGCAGCATCTGGAGTTTCCAGCCCTGGATTATGGAGGTCTGTCTCTGTTCGCTAAGCGAGTATGTGGAAGACCCACTCATCCTGCAAGCACTTAGAGACACACTGGCGTCTGATCCCCAGGAGATGGTGACCTGGCAAGGCCATTTTCATATCTGTCTCCCAGATGGTCACAACTCCACTTTGTCTGCCCGCTTTTCTCTTCCCAGGACTCAAAGCTAATGCATCTCGAGCATCGCTGGTACCACTCCATGGAAAGCTGACACACTTGCACAACACTCCCTATGTGAACAAGGACTGATTTTACCTCCTTGGATATAGACTAGGTTTCTAAATTGTCCATGTCTTCCATTAAACCCTTTAAAAACATCCATTTGCCAGACACAAATATTTCTCCTGATACCCACACAGCAAGTCTTAGTCATGGGCCTGGTTTTAGGCATTAATATACTAGGCTGCTCCTTAGCATATATGATATGAGTGGGGGACTAGAAATCCCAACCCCAAAATATTTCCCTTCCCAATCTACTTTATTCCTAACATATCACCACTGAAAAATCCTTAAGACACTTGAAGTCCAGAAATACCCTTTTTATATTACATTATTCTGAGAGGCAACCCATTAAGTCTATTTAATTAGCAAGACTCTAGAGAATTCAGCAAGTCTTTTATTTTGGTTGCACAGCCAAGGGAATTTAGGGTTGGGATTATACAGACCTGAGCTGGAATCCTAGAGCTGTCCTTTCCTAGCACTGTGAGCTTGGGCAAGTCACTTAACCTCTAAGGGGCTCAGCTTCATCATTTATAAAAGAGAATAATATAATAATATTCTACCTGTAAGGAGTAAAGAAAGAAACAGGAAGAGAACATTCTAGGGGTCCTGATATGTGCTCAATAATGTAAATTCTCTTTCTCCTGGGCTAGCTGGTCAGGGAAAGTGAGGTAAGGGTAGATTATCATCACAAGGTTGAAAAGTGATTAAAAAAAATAAAATTAAATAAAATTAAATAAAAAACCCAGGGCACATCCTGGGACAGGCAGCTTCAGGAGCTGGTCACCAGTGGGGTGTGTTGTTGTTGTTTAATGGGCAGTGGTGGAAACAAGGAGAGTACTGTCACTTGGGACCAAGGACTGCAGAGTGGAGGAAAGAGTCGTGAACAGGAGAGCGAGCACCGGAAGAGGCTAGCGAAGGCCATCTTTCACCTACGCCATTCATCTGCTGATAACCAGGTCTACCCACAGTTTCATGAGCTTCACTCCGGTTCTGCCCTAACTTGATTATATATCAGGGCCTTGCACTCATTATCTCAAAAATGACATCTCAAGATCTTTGCCTGTGGGGTTAATGAGTAATCAGAAGGCACCACATAAATCTTCACTTGACTGAAGAGCAAGTTAAACAGTTGCCCCAAATCCTTTTCTTGTAGAGGGCGGGGTATGAATCCTAGATGAATATGCAAAGGAAAGCACGAACCAATTATCTTGGTGACGGGTCCAGAGACCAAGAGGGCCTATTTTGGAGGTGAGGACAAAAGTTTCCATCAGTCTGAGTTACTGTTGCTCAGGGATGAACCCCTCTGTTTCTGTATTCCATATCCACTGGATAGATGCCCTGTGGCTTTAGACACATTTCTGAGCCCTAAATTAAAGCACTTGGATTTCCAAATGGCTTATGAATTTTATTTATGTGGATGTTCTTATGAAACTACACTTTCATTGAAAAGATGAAGCTTAAATGAAAGGGAAAACCCTGGAAAAATGTATGATGTTTGCTCACAGGTAATGTTTACACAATGAAGGAGCTAAGTCTCCTCCATGATCGGTCTACCTTGAGCTTCCTCTTAAGCCCCAAAGTCATGTGATAGGACAAAGCAAAACTATACCCACAATAAAGAGTAGAAGACCCTGTCAAAAGTAAAGACAAAGCCCATTCTGAGTTAAAAAAAGATTTGATGTTTCCCTTCCCCCTTACCTCCTTTTATCCTTATCTTGGAGAAATACAAATGACAAAGATGGGATCTTAAGTAGTAGTCAAAACACTGAAAGATTAGTATAGGAAGTGATACTTCTCTAGTTCTGGGCACTTCATGTGCACTAACTCGTCTACTGTACGATGTAAGAGCACGATGAAGCAGGATTCTTTCCTGCACTTCACAGGCCAAAGAAGCAGAAGCTCAGGTGCATATTAGGAAGTGACAGGACTACGATTCAAACTAAGTTCTGATGGCTCCAAGGAATGTGTGGGGCAGGTTCAGGGTGGTCTTTAGGCTTAGGAGGCCTTCTGTTTACCGGAGGCATGGGCTTAGTTCTAGCCTCCAGGTGCAGAAGTAGACAGAGCTGGTAAATCTGCCTGCATAGTTAGTTCCCCCAGGGTTGACATGGAGGCAAGGAGGCAGGTGGGGCAGAACTCTGCAGAAAACAAGGCAATAGTTTCTGACTTTTCTTTTTTTTTTGGAGTATTATCACATGGGGTTGGATGGTGATGTGCTCCAAGGACATCTACTCAGAGTGACTGTGAAGAGGTTCTATCTAGCATACGGTTCTCAGGGAGCTGACAGGAGAGTACAGGGGCTGGAGGCAAGACATGCTCTCAGGTTTATGGAGAGGTGGGACCACGGTAGAGATTCCCTGGAGCTTCCAGAAAGCATCAAGCAAGTTACTGCCTTCATGCTATTGTAAAGTAGCACTGGGGCAGGGGCGGTCCACACCCTACTTGGAGGGACAAGGAGTAGCATTTCATCTGCAGGGTTTGTCCTCAGTGAAACAGAAACCATGACTCGGCCTTGACAGGGCAGCCAATGTACAAACACGCTTTATGCACGTCTTTTTCCAACCCCATCTTTTTCCATCCTTCTTTAGTATCTCCCAGGCAAGAGCTCAGAGAAGTAACTGTGAACCTACCATTTTCAAACGCCCTCCACATGGAGACCACAGAACTCTGCGTGGAGCTCCCTGGGTATGTCAAAAGCTGATTATCATGCAACAAGCCAAAGTGAGTCTATGTCCCAATATGGACATGGCACCTTCACAGCTCTTATCTGATTGAACTGTATAAATGTGGATTGGAAATGACATGATTACTAATTTTCTGAGAGGAAAAGGGAAAATCCAGTATAGTGACTAGGTGAAAAGTTAGTAATAAAAGGTAAGTAACCCAGACAGGGAGTTTCCTGAGCAAGCGTGGTCTGGCAGTTTCTAGCCGCACTTCTTTCAGGGCATTCTCTTCAAGTTAGGTCGACAGATACCTGACCCGATGCTTGACCATCTACTGAAACCCCCTCTTGCCATCTTGCCAGGGAGGGGCGTCGGCAAAAAGCCTTTTCAACGCAAGTAGCAACCTAGGTTCCAAAACAACTCCCCACACTTGAGCTAAACAAACGACTAAGTAAACCCAGATTAAATAGAGCTTTATCAGGATGGCGTTTGCGTAATCTCTGAATCAACAAAATCTCGGGAATGTGTGTACAGAATATCCATTATACAAATATCAGACCACAAAGTCAAACTCTTCTTTGAGATGCTGTTAAAGACTCCCTAATCCAGCCAATATAGGAGAGTGAGGAAAGCTCAGAGTCATGCTAGCTTCCACCCCAGAGTCTGTTTCTCCTTATGCAAAAACCACTAAAGTACATTTTCTGCGGAATTATTTGAGGCTCTTCCTAAAAAGAACAAGATAGCCTTCTCTCATTAGTCTGAATAGAAAGCTCCTTCTCTGACTTGCTTTAATTGCTGTGGGTTAAGCTTCAATATCACGCATCCTCACAACCATAATACAACCGGCATCATTTGGCGCTTTTTAACTTCGTTAAGTACAAGCTACAAAGTCCAAGATTAACAGGGTCATTTCTTGTCTGCCAAATGGAATGTTTCAAAATGAAATGATGTAGTCACATAATTAGGGAGAAAAGAAAGAATTAAAATGTATGCTCACATACAGAATTAAGTATGCTCACAAAATGAGCAGCACAGGAAAATATAAACAGTAGCCCGAGAGCACATGAGTGCCTTGGATTGTCATAGACAATGGCATCTTCTATATCTAGGTTGAAACATGTGGATTGTCATTTTAATACTGCTATCATAATACTCTCGTACACTGATAGCATGAGGCTGACCAGGCCTCAGAGTTAGACAGAGCTGGGTCTAACTAGCCTGTTCACTTTCTACCTATGTGTTTGGGGCAAGTATCTTATTTCTGAAACTGTCTTATAATGTATAAAAGGAGAACCATATGACCTTCCTCCTAGGTTTTTGCACAGATATGATAAGATTACATATAAAGCATCTGGCCCTGGCATACGCTATTATGCCTTAATATTATTCCTGTCCTCTTGTTAGGTCTGAGAGACCCTGTGTGTGTGTGTGTGTGTGTGTGTGTGTGTGTGTGTGTGTGTGTGTGTGTGTGTCTTACTATTGAAATCGTGTCTACGTGTAGTTGCACTCAATAAATATTTCTTGTCATTTATTCAATAACGAACACTGATTATTTACCTTTTACATGGTCTAAACCAGAAGTTCTAGAATGTTCTTGATTCACAATGTCTTTAATGGCTCTGTCGTTTTTTTACGGCACACCTCAGCTCAAAGAAATACTTAATGGTTCTGTTTATTTGTTAATTAGACCCAAATAACTTAACAAGAATTTATGTTCTAACGACTTGGTGTTGCTTTAAAAAAACAGAACATATAAACTAAAAGAAAAATTATTCCATTTCATTGTTAGATAATCACATGAACTTACTAATGAGCTGCATGTGCCTGTTGGGTGCTACACTTCTCAAACCCTGTCCTTGGGTTGGATACTCCCACCCTCATTTCCTGCTACACGTTGATTTTCCTGTGGCGCTGCTTCATAGTAGAGTAATTGCCAAAAACCTAGTTTCATAAAGGTCTGATGTCACTGAAAGAATGCTGTGCATCCCAGTAGTGAAACTGCAAACTCCCTTGAGCGAGTAGTTCACACGGTGTCTGACAGATGTCAAGAACTGCAGTATTTTCCTCAACTATTTAAGATGTTTCCTGGCATCCCTTTGAGGTCACCGCGATGTCCCGGGTACCTCAGCTCACAGCTCGGGAACCAGGAGGCTGATCTACCGTACTGAATCAGATTCTTCTGTGCTACCACATCTCACATAATTATGAATTGGACGACGTTATAGATAAATCTGAACAATAATTAGACTTGTTTAATGGAGTTCTAACTCACTTTTCTATTTCTATTTCACTCTCTAGCCTTTGACATTTTACGTTTTAAAAGCTGTCCTAGGAGTGTCATATGGTCACCATATAAACTCTGCAGCGAATGTTCTTTAGACTCAAATAGAAGTTTACTTATTTCAGTTTTATGACGGACCCAAAGCGTACCAGGTGATCCTTCTTGGTAATAGGAATTTGTGAGCTATAGATCAGCTTCCTGTGGATTCATTTGAGATGAAGAAAGGGTCTGCCCTTTCCCATGGGAGTAGAGCGCAACACCTAAGACCTCTGCTTGCATGTTCTCTGTCCTGCATTTGGAACCCGGGCCTAGGGAGGCATTAAAGCTTGCTCCTATTCAGACTCTACCCTATGTTGCTTTGGAGGCATGTCTACACAGCTGAAAGATGGTTTCAACCCATTTAAGAAGAGAATGGTAAGAAGAGATCAGGTGGAGCAGAAGACACACTAGTCATGCTTAATAATGGCTCTCTGAGAGGAAAACCCCAGATTTGTAGCGTTTGCCAATTTCTGTGCTACAAATGCTCCCACCACGGCGGGAGGATGTCACTGAATTCAGAACTGGGTAAAGGTGCACATGGCAGCACTCTTGAGCTGGCTCTCGCCCACCACCAGACACAGGCTTTTCTCCTCTTCCGCTGCTGTTGCTCTGAATTCAGGAACAGACTCTTTGCAGAAAGGAAGAGGTGCAAACGCTCATGTTTATTAGCTCCTAATTGGGGCTCTTTCCCAGACACAATAAATAAAGTTGAAAAAAAGAGTGCTTTGGAGGGAAAGTAGGCTAATCTGAGCATTTAATGCAGGGGATGAATGCTGGTCTTCCTCTTTGTGTATGGGGACACTGTCTTGACCTTTCTGGCTGAGCCTACGAGCTCAGAGGTGGTGCTCCAGTGAAATCAAGTCAACAGGTATTCATCAGGCACCAACTACAGGCCCGAAATTTATATTAGTTGTTTTGGAGGCTTCCAGGAGAAGACAAGGTAGATTCTGCCCTAAGGAGGGGATGGTATAGCCAGGGAGAGGAGTCTATTTGCACGTGAAGCAGGCTCCAGACTCTTCTCATTGCAACTTCAGAGTAAATCAAGTAACAGCGTCTGTCTTCCCCAGGGGTGCCCTTGGCAGAGACCAGCAGGATCCCTTCTTCCTACTGTTGGATGCGTTTATGGGCCCTACTGGCCGATTTGGCAAGCAGCTTTCTATAAAATGTCTTCCGGAACCATCCTGCCCTGCGTGAGCCCGTCAGCCTCAGAGTCCTAATTCTGTCCACTGCATCAGGCCCCTCCGTCTCTCAAAGCCCCAAGCACACAATATGGCACTGATTTTCAAGGCTCTGCTTTATTTTAAAATTCAATTGGCAAACCTATTATATTCCACGAAGTATTTCCCCGAGTGCTGTGCAATGCAAAGTGGCAAATTTACATCACGCTATCCCAACATAAATTCGCAGATGAGTGCATACCTTATTTGGAATACACAGAAACACAATACTTATTAAAGGGGTGATTACCTTCCCAGGGACCATGAATTTAGAATGAAAAATAGGAGAAGGTCAGTCTCTAAAAGTTCACTTAAGTGATTTAAATGAAGTAACAATGAGTATGATATCTTCTAACATGTTAAAACTTCCCTTCTCTGTTATAAAATGCTTTGTTGTTCCATTGATTTAATAAGGTTGCTGGGGGTATATTTTGAATTTATATAGAGTGCTATATAGAGTATCTTGTTTGCTTGGAAAAATGAAAGGTCAATAATAACAATCCTTAGGTCACTATGATTTCCCTCTCATTCATATTAATTGCCTACTAATTTTGGACAATATGCTTAGTGTTAGGAACAGCATTTGTTTTGCCCCTGAGGAATTTTCAGACCCATTAGTAGGCATCAATGTCCTTTGTAACATTTCAAATACCATATAACTGTAGTGATGTATTTGAAACAAGCCAATTATTATGCGATTTTGCACATTTATCCTCTCCAAGATATATGCTGGGTTTTACTGAAAGCCTTCTCTCTTATAAGGTTTTCCTTTATGATATGGGGTCCTTGCTGGGACAGAGCTGAGCTTTAGGTACATAGTGTGTAGAGTAAGATACGAGTCTTTTCCCTAAATATGTATTTGTGCGGGGGCTAATGAGTCTCCTAGTTGGGGAGTTAGACTTGAACTGTAGCAACAATGAAAATTCAGACACGTATAGACAGTTATGATGGCTTGAGGAGGAGAGTGCAGATGAAAGTCAGGAGGCAGGGATGGAAAACAAGGGTCACTGTGAGAGAATGCGGGACCAGTTAGACTCAGCCACAGTCTGGGAGTCAGATGGGGAGATGCTGGGATGGGCCGGATGGTCTCCTTCAGCATGGTGGCTGGTGTGTGAACCCCTCCAGCCCTCTGTGCCAGGGGCTGTGTATGCCTTGGGGAGAAAAGGCTTATGTGTGTGAACTGTTAAGAACTCTCTCACCAAATTCTAGGATGCTTTGGGGCTCAAACTACTCTATGTAAAGTACCCTCCTAAATGACTTCCTAAAGATTCCGAGAACATAAACCCTTTTCCTCACTTCCAAACCCAGGCTGTTCTTCTGTCATGGTAATGAAAGACTTGAGGGGTTGGTGGCTAGGGCCTTCTCATAAGGACAAGAAGCAGCATAAGTAACAGTCAAGAAAAATAGGGGTGGTGTGGTTTGGGGTGGTTGGGACCAATGTGGACAGTGTTAACGGACTCAGAATAGCAAGCAGAGTCTAGTGCTGAGTGGAAGCCCAGATTCATTCCTAAACACGTGTAAAACACCTCTACCTCTTTGTGAACTCAGAAAAAAAAAAAGTTGAGCTTTATAAGGGGCTGCAATACCTGCTGTAGTAGGTGAGGGCTTGAGGCTCAGGTCTCGAATGTTAATGAGACCCGTCCATACTGCGGGCTGGAAAGGCTTGGAAATATTTTGGTTACATAAGCTGACATCAGCCCCTCCTCTTCTTTTAATTGACAGGCAGTCTAAGCCCTGTTATCATCTCTGATCTTGGACCATTTCCCTGAGCCACTGGGCAACCAATATCTCTTTCTGACAGGTGGGGCAAAATGTAAATTCACTGGTTTTCTCCAGAGCGGCCAGCGATTTCCTAATTTGCATCGTTATGTGAGTGCAAAGCATGAGGATAAAAAATGCAATTCTTAAGAAACGTCAAAGACAGCTCATTAGATTAACTTTTTTTTTCCTGTGTATGTGTTGTTTTTTTTTTTTTTAAACAGGGACCACTGTGCTTCCTTTCAAGTGACAAGAGTTGTGACAGCTGCTCTATAAGGTATTCAGTGGTTAATTAAGACACGAATGTCATCGCTGAGCTCTTTTGTGTTTCGTAGAAAGCAGTTGCTAAACAGATGAAAGTAGGTCTGAGGCACGGGGTAGCATAACTATTATTTCAATTAATAAATAGCTCTAAAAGTGAAGGAAGGGATAAAGGCCTCAAGAGCATCTGTATCTGCCCCGGTTCTGTCAGGAAAATTAAACAGAGCACTTGTGATTGCCATTGCTTCTGTTTTAGAGATGCAAGCAAGTCGGGTCACCTGTGCTGAGCAGGTTAGCGTGTGCCTGGTTCTTGGGGCACCCCCTAGTGACACATTTGTGTACCCTAGCACATCCATTCATCGCTACTGAAAGAAATGGTGCTGAATTCACCTCTTGTTCTTCCATCCGCCTCCTCTCCTCTATTTTCCCCCCGTCTTCCAAAGAAGCCCTAAAATATATTTTCAGATAAATATCAGGGAAGCATTTATAAATATTTCAGAGGCATTTCATAAATAAATCAGCAAATCTACAAAAAGACTTCTCTCTTTTAATGAGATCTTTGCTGTGGTATATGCCTTTTATTTGAGCATCATTAAAACCAGTTGGGAAGATTTTTTATACTGGACTCTCTTTTGGGGAGTTTCATAATATATGAACAAACCTGCTATGCGTTTCTGAAACGTGTAGCCTCGTCTCTGACAGATTAGGCAGCTCTGGCGCGAGGGAATAGGTTTTACTCTTTTTAAAGTAAATACTAATCAATAGCAACCGTACCGACAAAAACATTCTTGCCGCCTAATTGCACCACAGCTACTCATAGACCCCAACAGAATTTTCCCCTGGATGTAACAAAATTAACTACCAGGGACTGAGCTAGTGAATTATCACCATCTCTCTATTCAAATGTAATTAACACAACCCCCTAACCACCACATGTACCATTAAAGTACCATTTGTGTGCGTAATTTTCAAATGGGGTCCAAGGTCGTGCCCACATCAATCTTTTCAACACACACAAATGCACAGGAAATCAAACCGGCAGGGAGGTGGTCCCAGCCATTATAGGAAATCTCCCCCTCTCTGAAATCTTGTTTGTAGTTTCTCTTCTGCAGTTAAATGCACTCTGTGGTCTCTTTGGCCATGTCAGAAATAGCCAGACTGTATCAGAGGCAAACAAGTGATTTAAGATATTTTAGAAAACTCATCTAGTACCCAGCTCTGGCTAATTCAGCTGCTGGATATGCAGGAATCTTACCAACAGCTTGGGATGGACACTATGGCCACTTTAGTTAATAATAACTAATATTTTTATTGCATGTTAGGATTTTTAAAAGACTTTCACCCCTTTTTTTTTTCTAATTCATCAGGACTATTGACAATTATAGTAATAGCAGTGACCATATGTTGAGCACTTGGGCTGAGAGCTTCACATATACATTTTATCAATTAATCTTCACAACTTCATGAGTTAGGAATCATTTCCCCTATTTTAAAACTAAGGAGAAACCAAGGCTCAGAGAGAGTATATGACACTAAATGCTCCAAACAACTAGAAGAAGGGACCACCAGGATTTGAACCCAATTTTATAACTCTGAATCTCATTCTGGAACAATTAACCACTTTGCAAGGGAGGCATCATCATTGCCAACACTCCTGTCAACATCACCACCACCGTCACCGTCAACATCATCTGCATTTGACACATGAAGTAAACAAGGTACAGAGAGGTAAAGCAACTCACTCAGGGCTGCACAGTGTGGAAGAGATGGGAAGAAGAGGCTTGGAGGCAAGAGAGAGGGAAGAGGCAGTCATTGGGGGATTAGTGGAATTTCTGTCTCTCTAAGTGTACCTAGAGTCCTGGAAGCCATTCCATCTGTCACCTTCAGGGATCAGTGGAAAGAGCAATGGAAGAGGGTCAGGAGAGATGGGCTGTCCACCCAGACCAGACCCTAGCTGGGTGGACTTGGGCCAGTGACATCCCTTCTCTGGGCTCAGTGCCCTCAACTACAGAACAATGATTTAGATTAGAAAATCTCCCAGGTCCCTTCCTGATCTAACACTTGAGGCTCTTAAATTGTGAATTCACGGAGCTACAAGCTGCTATATGTGGAAATCTAACGTAGTATTATTTTCTCAAAACTTGACCTGTGATGTCGCTGTTAGAACCCAGACACCCGGGCTGTCCCAAAGCCATCTCTTGATAAAAGGAGGGCACTGGGCAGAGGCTGCCCATGTTTAGCGTTCTTTCAGGAATATTTCGCCACTCGCAGAGCCAACAGGCACGAACAGCGTATGCTACACTCCACCTGCTTCGGATGTATAATCCGGCAAGGCTGCCAGTGTGTGAAGAGGTCTGTGCAAAGTCGTAGAGGTCTGTAACTCCAGTTAGATCGCAAGTATAGCAATTCTTCATCGGCAGAGACTGTTGTCAGAAACCTTGCCTCAGGTGTGCAGCGAACACAGAGGGGCGCTCTACGATGGGCGTCCCTGGACTCCTTCTATTCGGAGACCCCTGGTTCTGGCCTCTGAGGCTGTGCATGGGGTCAGCCTGAGTGCTGGGAACGCTCCTCCTGCACCCAGAAGCACATGGGCCACATGTGTTGGGGGCTCCTGTGTTTTCTTTCTGCGCATAGCTGACCCTGGGCACCAGGGGCCTTCTGCAGTTGAGTTTATGGTTGATCCACCGTGGTGAGGCCTGCCCTTGAGTCAGGGCCATTACTGGCCTGGCCCTGAGAGGGACCCCCGCCTTCATGCCTCAGCTGACTATGGTGCGTGTAGCAGGGGGCGTGGGGGCTTGGTGTCCGGAGGCCTTTGACATCACATTCTTTCCATTTAAATATATTTTCCCTTGATTCGGAATGAACTGAGAGAAGCAAAAAATTCTAATCAAAATGGAATGCAAATATCCAAGGCTCCTTTCTCTCAGAAAATGCCCTATTTCGCGCCCCCCCTCCCTCCATGGCACTAATGTTTTAGAAATAGAAGGCACCTCTGGAGAGACAGGATAATACCAAATTTTAAAATCTGTAGAAAATGAGTACAGGGGTAGGCGGCACTATTAGCGCTACTAAAAATAAGCTTTGGGAAGCTACAATAAATGGAAAAACCAGAAGAGTCATTCCCTTTTTAAACTGTACTGAAAATCCTGTATGTTCGGGAGCCATTTTCTCCAGAGATTCCAATAATAATAGTTTGGATTCAATATTCCTTTCTACAGCGGTCTCTCTCGCATTTTGTCCCCCTTACTGCTGCCCCAGCAATGCAGGCTGAACGTTGAGCTTATTACCCACACAGAGAGCATGGTGCTGCCAACTGAATACCGTGCCAGATGCCAAGAACTGGGTGATGATGCCCTGGCTTGCTGCTTGGTGTGCTGAAGATGGGAATTCTTTTATAATACTTTATTTTTATTTTATTTTTTACAGAGAGTTCTAAGGTTACTATAGACAAATAACCCAGTGCTGACGAGAAAGGATATCCCCTCAGACCTGGGGATGCTATGATCCATGAGCCTGGTGTGCCCACCCAATTCTCCTTTCTCTCAGTGGGTGGACCTCCTTGCCTTTATGGACTCTGGAGGGAGAAGCCGAGGGGTCTGCCCACACCACCGGTCTCAAGGCAGGTTGAAGTGTGTTCTGAGAAGCCACTTAAGGCATAGGCAGCTCGACTTGACTAGAGAAATTACTGCAAATGCATTCTCAGTGTGGCACCAGTGGGGGCAGGGGAGTCACCCTTCCCCACCCCAAATACTCAGACTGCAAGGACACTGGCTCCCAAGAGTCATCACCCTCCTCTGGGTTCCATTCCAGATGCCCTGCGGGGATATCTCTGCCAGCCTTAGCCACAGACTCCCAGAGAGCTGTCCTGAGGATTCAGGGTATTTCGGAGATTTTAACAACAAAACAAAAGGAGTAGCTCACCACGCCCCACACCCTAGGTGTTGGTGCTTTGGAGACCTGCTCCTTAGAACCTAGATGTGCTAGCAGGAAAAGTCAAAGTCAGCAGTAAACCCAGAGGACCAAAACTTATTCCTGCCTTTCCCTCTTCTCTCAAACTTAGCCTTTATTGAACTGTTTAATCCTCATGCACATAAATAAATAGAGAAAGATGTGCTCTGAAAAAAATCCATAGAAGATAGGGTCACAAGATGGTTATAAAGAAGGCATTTATAAAGTAGCCAGTCCATTTCCTTCATTTTATAGACAAAGAAACGGACGAACAGACGGTTGAAGGTTCTGAACTGGGTCCCCACTCAGCGTGCGTCAGACTTAGGGACAGAACCCGGTCTTGGGCTTCCGCCTCCTAATTCAGAGTTCTCGCCACCACAAGGGGTCCTTGTTGTTGTTTCTTGTTGACTCGTGGAGCCTCTGGAAAGAGAGTGGCCTCACGTGAGACAGGAGTGAAAGGCCAAGATTTAGAACGCCTCCCTCTTAGATTTACAGGGCAATCTGGAATGCATTATTGTTTTTTCCTTCTGTATTTCAGTCCGGGCATTTTTGCCTCTTAAAAGCAGCTCACCCTTCACCACGAAGGCAATGCAGAGATCTACCGATCAAGTAAGCCTGAAAGCCCTCTGCTTCCTGCGGAAAAATCTATATGTGCCTTCAGCCTCATAATTGAGTTGCAAAGGGGAAAAATAAAATTGTTTCCTAGCTGTGTGGAGCTGTTCTACCCAACATGCCAATAAAAAGCAAGTGGTGTTTTTGTCCATAGGATGTCCAAGTTTAGAGTCAGATCCATGAGGCTAAACAAGGACTAGGTTATTACCAACAAACAATTACACTCCGGGTTGTATTGAACAGAGTAAGATATTTGAACTCTTGAGACTAATTGGAAGGGTTCTGAAATGTCAATGTTGACATTCCCTGAACTACGGTGGAAACTAACCCTGAATCTTAAAAATGCTGGCTTCCAGAAAACCCGGTGTTTTTATCAGCAGATGTGAATATTAATCCTCGGCGAGTCACTTAGCAACTGGTGCCCTTCTTTGCCATCAAGTAGATAGGTAATCACCATCTGCAATATCTTTTTCAGAAAACTATGGGGAAGAGCAAGTAAATAATAATACTTTCCATCTGAAGAGCACTTTACCTTATAAACCACTCCCCCATTCCTCAATCTCAATTATTCTCCGCAATATCTGTAAACAGGTGAATACCATCTATTTCAAAACAACCCTGTGAAGTTGGGGGTGATAGTCCCGTCTTAGAGATGAGAGGATGAGACTCAGGCGGTTTCGGTGGCTTATCCGAGCTCATACAGAATTTAGAGAGCAACAGAGAAGGCATACACCTAGATTGGCCAGTTCCACCTCCAGTTTTTTCTCCAGCGAATCGCATGGCTTCGATCTTGATACATGCAAAATGCTTATAAAGGTTAAAGGAGTGACACTGTGATAACTAATTAAATTCATCCCTACACTGTCAGTCATGTCAATATTTAGGAGTCCACACTCCTCTCCACGGACATAAATCATTTTTACGCGTCTCCGGCTGTCTTTATGACTACATCAAGCTCCTCTGTGATGGAAGCTCCTGGCTGTGTCTGATTCACTGGTCGACGGCTGAAACAGCTGGACCAGTCTGGCAGCATACCCTCTGCTGCCAAGGCCATTGCCACGGCCGTGTCTGAGAACACCGGACCAACCCAGTCTTTCGTCATGTTCGCTCAGTTGATTCTACTGGCAGACTCGATAGACGGTTGCCTTCCTGTTGTGATTTCTAGGTTCTTAGGAGAAAGCCCTTCTTCCGTTCCCTTCTGTCTCTCCTCTGAAGGTTTTAAATCCCCCAAATGGGGATTAAAAAAGAAATCATTCTACACTGAAAGACAGGTTTAAAGGTTGAAAGTGCAAATACCTTAAAGAAACAACTCAGGGTGATGAACTCATTCACTAATGAATAAAAACTAAAATACTAAGCATTTTTTGGGGGGGTGGGGGGAGCAAGAATGGCTACAAGAGAAGAGGAAGGTGTCAGGTAACTGGTTTAGGGGAAGGACACAGAGGTGGGGAAGGGGCAGAACAAGCATTTTAGAAATCCTGAAGTTAGTCCATTATTTTGCTTAAGGCAATGCCTGTTAAACCCTCTAGGCTTTAGGGAAATAGTTTGGGGATCCATTAACACGTTTGATTTAAGATTTTTTTAGAGCAGCTTTATCGAGGCATAATTTGCATACCACAAAATCCACACATCAAAAGCATATAATTTAATGATTTTTAGGAAGTTTGTAGAGCAGTGCGACCATTACAATTTAGCTTTAGAAACAGGTTCGAGGTGAAGAAATAATGCTTTGAAACGGCAATAATGCTTGCCTACTACAGCACTGTATAGGATTTATTCGTATCGACGTCTGCCCAAATTAGGCTCCATGTAGCGGCAGACAAGGGCAGCCGCGTGCCGGTGAATCTCCTCTTCTCCCTGGCTTCTGTGTGCTGGGATTTGGGGATGAGCTCAGAGGCCAGCCACTTGGCCAAGACTGCAGGCTCAGGGAGGCGCCCTTGATGTGGTCACAGAAGTCCCCCGCCACTCGCACAGCCTCCCTGCCTACTCCTTGGAAAGTTACAGAGAGCTTTCGGCCACACCTCCAGTTGCCAGAGCCAGGAGAGCAAGCGTGTGATCAGCCCCTCCACCCCAGCTTCCTACACCCACTTCTCCTCCTCGGAAAGCTTGAAGAAATTGGCTAACGTCTTGGCATTCCGCTCTGGGTGCCAAGGCCTTGTATTGTTTTTGCATTTCTTAGAGACTGTCAGCGCAACTCCCCCCCAACCGCCATGTGACAGGCTGTGCTGTCCTTTATCTGAGGGCACCAAATGACTTCCCTCATTCCAGGTCTTTCTGTTTCACTGTGAGGCAAGTGGAAAACAGAACGGCAGCCCTATTTTAAGGCAAATGTTAGAACAAAGACGCTGCTGTGCTTTGCTGGCATTCGTTAGCAGCAGACACAGGTAAAGAAATGGCTATGAGCAAATATTTGGTTGAGTAAAGAACCTGCTTAAACACTATGGATTTACTATGTCGGGGCAAAGTAACAGTTGTGGAGTTCGAGTCTATTAAAGGGGGTCTGAACAAAAGATACTTCTGCCTTTGCATACATGCTATTCTCTTTTGAGCATTCTCTTTCCTTTTCTCGTCTGTCTTTTCATCTCTTAGTTCCCGGAACCCAACAACAAATCACTCCTTTTTCCACGGGACTCCTTCTTACAGAACTTAGGCCAGTGGACGAGGTGTTTCTGTTTCTATCTCCCTTCCACACCACGAGCTTCGTGGGGAAGGGACCATGTCTACTCATCTCTGTAACCCTAGTGTCTAACAGTGTCCGGCAATAGATGATCCCGCTCCTTTGACTGGGAAAACATTGTGGAAACAAAGCAGGGGTGGGGGGTGTGGGGGGCTCACATTCAGAGCGAATATTCCCTTCTTCAGCTGTGCTAATTTGCCGTATTTTACATGGCCAGGGACCGATGTGTGATCATTTGTTGAATTAAGAAATTGCTTTGGACTCAAGCAGCACCAAATGTAAACTTCAATGTCAGATTGCAAGAGCAAGGGCAGGAGGCCTGGGGGGAAGGGGCTTTCCCGAAGTCCTCCTCCACTGGGAGGCCAAGAGGAATGCAGGTTCCCAGCTAAAGACAATGAATTTGCGCACGCCACAGCCATGCTTTGTGGGAATAAGGCAACCACTCCTCCTTACCTGCGTCTGGAGTCAGATCCGTATCTATGACAAGAAATACAAAGGTGTGCTTTCAATTTAGAGTTTATGGAAGTCCCTTTGCAATTTGAATTTTCTCTGTCATGTCCACCGTTGTATCCCCAATACTTGGCACAGTACCCGGCACACAGAAAGCACTTAGTTAATACTTGCGATGCAAATGAATATTTCATAGTCCGGCTGACTTCTTTCTTATGAAATGTTTTTTTTTCCCTTGTGCCCTAAAAACACGTATGTCCTGGAATTAATTTTCCACTGAACATCTCACTTGACTAGGAAGTAATCTGTGACATGATTAATACATGGAGAGTAAATCCATGGGAACCAAGGCCTAGGGGTTCCACCACTTAGAAAATAAAAGCAGTGAAGGCTCAAAATCTCAGTCATCCTAAAGTGATTATTCACCTTCTCAGTGACCCCGGGAATGTCACAGGACTCTGGGGGCTGGTGGGCCATGCAGGAGGACATTTGCATGGAGGGCGGGCAGGGAACTCACGTTTCTTTGGCACCTGCTCTGAGTCAGGTGTTGGGCCAAGTGCTTCCATCTCTCATCTCAGTTCTCCCAACAAACCCTGCCAGGTTATGGTGATCATGACTTTCCAAATGAGGAGGGGAGGATCAGAAAGACTATGTATCAACCCAAGGTTGCCCAGCTAGAAAGCGGCCACACCACACCAGAACTTGAACACAAATCTATGTAACTCTAAAAACTAAGCTCTCTCCAGCCCACCGTGTGTCTGGCCTCCAGTGTCCTTCTGCATTTTGAATCCCAGGAGGGCAGAGACAAGTCTCAAGGCAGTTATCTTTGTAGCCTGCTCTCCCCGGTACGAACCAGAAGAAGCCCCAAATCATGTTTCCTGAGCTACATTCTGTATCACAAGCATTGGCACTTCTTTACCAATAAGTGGTCTGACTGCAGCCCAGCCACCGCTGTGTGCACACCTACAAAGTGCTGTCCCCGAGGAAGTGCTCGGGCAGCACCGCTTTCACTGGTGGGTCATAGGCCACAGTGCAGAGATGTCTCCTTGCTATTACATGGATGTTTGCAACTCAGCGTAGGCAGCAATACCCTAGGGGCTCAGGAAGGGCCATCCAGAGCTAGCAGCATTCAAAGTCCCTTCCTTGTGTCTATCCAGGCTGCGAGGCACAGACAACACAGAGCCTCCCTGGCTTGCCTCCTTCATTTGACAATTAAGAATGATTTTGAGTTGGGCACAGTGGCTCGCACCTAGAATCCCAGCACTTTAGAAGGCCGAGGCAGGAGGCTCACTTGAGGCCAGGAGTTTGAGACCAGCCTGGACAACATAGTGAGAACCTATCTCTACAAAAAATTTAAAATTAGCTGGGCATGGTGGTGTGCACCTATAGTCCCAGCTACTTGGGAGGCTGAGGCAAGAGGATCGCTTGAGCCCAGGAGTTAGAGGCTACATTGAACTATAATTGCACCACTGCACTCTAGTCTGGGCAACAGAGAGAGACCCTGTCTTACAAAAAAAAAAAAAAAAAAGAATGATTTTGAGTGGCAACATGGCCCAGTGTGGAGGTATAAGAGGTCAGCACCAGGAGGCCCACAGGGGCCTTCTTAGGCGAATCACTCATCTGTAAATAGAAAAGATTTGCCAGACTGTTTCTCAGCATTGTAGAACTTTCTAGGATGCTGCAAATCCTATATTTCTGCACTGCCCAATACAGCAGTCACTAGCCATGCATGCCTACTGACTATTTGAAATGGGGTGAGTGGGATTGAAAAACTGAATTTCTATTTTATAGAATTTTAATTAATCTAGACTTGCATTGAAATAGCCACATGTGGCTGGCGGCTCCTATACCGACCGGACAGCAAAGTGAAGAACCTTCGGCTCTAGGAAGCAGAGAAGGAAGAGCATGAGGCAGGACTCCAGCTCACGCGAATGTGGGTCCAAGTGCCATTCTTCCGCTCACGGGTTAGGGGGCCAAGCCCCAGACACTTAACCTCTTCCAGTCTCAGTTTCTTCTACAAAATGGAGATGATAACAGCTTCCGCACAAATTTGCTGTGCAAATTAGGTGAGATGAATCACTTAGTCATTATCTGTTGCACCAAGAGGGCTCCCTACAGGAAGGCCATTGTAAAAATTCATGAAAGAGCACAGAAGTGGGGGAGTTTCCATCCTTGAATAACCCATTACTTCATTCACCAACATGTCATATCTAAAACTGAGTGGAAGGAAGGACAGGTGTAAGATCCCCTGGGTGGGGCAGCGGAGGGGAGGCGGTTTTGCCGACTTCACGTTTTTCCCAGGGCTGTTCCTATTGGTGTCATCTGACTGATTGGGTCAAATTACACAAGATCCAGCTAGATATTCAAATTCCCTCCAATGCGTCGGTGTTGTGCAATCCTCCCAGTCTCATAAAGGAACAGATCTGACTGGCCAGGCCTGGGATAGGAGACATCGTCACTGAGACCTGTAGTTCACTAGAAACAGGGGAAGAGTCCTTGATATCCTATGATAAATGAGCAGACAGCCCGAAACACCTAATGTGCTCATGTAGCCGGCATTTGTAAGCTAGAATAATTAAACAGATCTCCCCACTAGACTAAAAGAAAAAGCAGTTGATGAGGGAGTCAGTCCCCAACTCCCTTTGCCCCCAAATGTGCCAACTGTGAATAATCTGCATCAGCTCCATCTTAACAAACAGCTTCCTACCCATCCAACCCTTAAAAACATCATTAGAAGTGCCTTGGAGAATTTCTTAAAAATCCCAATGCCCAGGTCAGACCAGGTACAATTACATCAGAGATGATATATTTTTTTTTTTAGCCCCCCAGGTGATTGTGATGTGCAGCTAAGTTTGAGAGCCACGTGTTTCGAGGGAGAGACGTGGGAAGAAACCCAGGAGTTAACTGCACCGGCGAGCACTGCTCTATGTCCTACGCTGAAGGCCCGATCAGAATGCCCCAGTGTTTCGCTTAGCACACGTCGCTTGCTGCGACTAGAATACGTCCCTGCCAACGTCCTCTTTAATGAAGTCTGACTCGGGCCAGTTCTACACGGGTAGTGTTGACAGGGAAATTCCCCCATCGCACTGGCGACAGGAGGGGGTGGTGCTTTAAAACCAAGCGCTGAAGAAGAAGTATTAAGCAGGCTTCCCGAGCCCAGAAACCCTCAACAGAGAAGCTGTTCCAACAACTTCTGCATACTGCCACCTGGTGGGGCCTGGGCCCAACTTCATCACTGTTCTTCATGCACCGGCACCCACCCCCCTTCCCAAATAGTTGTAATTTACGAAAATGTCATGCATTTTCAATCCAATTTACTGGTGCCTTCCACATTGATCAGACTTCCTTCTCCTTTTTCCTCCCATCTGGTTAATATAATTATTGCTTTCACATGGCAAAGCCATTTTATGTAATAGCTTTGTTTGTTACTATGGTTACAAGTTTAGTAGCACTTTGGAATATAAATCTATCATCTCCGAAAGTAGCTTTCCATTTGTCAAGGTGCAGCCCTGACGTGCAACAAAAAGCAAGCCGAGTAGTGACATTAGTTTTCTTTCATAAGGATAGTGGCCTTTCTTGGTCTACTTGTATTGGAAAGTTCTCTGAGCCTAGCCTAGACACTCCTGAAAAATTGCTGGGTGCTGCCCCACCTTCTCCCCTTGGAATTTCCCTGCCTGATGGAGGCACCCACAGGAAACTATCTGGGAGAAAGTAGGAAAAGTCGGCGGTGGGGCAGCCGTGGTCCCTGGGCCAGAGCCCTTGCGTTGCATAACCGGAGTTTTTACTGGTCAGTTTCCTCTTGGCTGATTTATTTACCGGTTAAAGGCAAGGGCTGAGAACATAATCTCTCAGGAGTTAAGTTTCTTTGGTTGTAATCCCTTCCTCTCATGCATCTGAAGCATCACCCCTCATTTCCTGGTGGAAATGGAGTTATAATCTCCCTTCGGAAAGTGGCAAAAGTTCAGTGCTGGGTTCAATCTGCCACCCTCGAGTAACAAAGCATGACAGTGCTCTGCTTTGATAGAGTTTCACACCCCAGTGAATCAGCCCTGGCCGTCAGAGCGCAGAAGCGGTATGGCCTGTGCGGTGGGGCTCTCCTCTCCTGCTCCGCCAGAAGCAGCCAACACTGGAGAGTTGACAGCATGCTCCACGGATGTCACCTCACCTGCTCCTCATGACAACCCCAGGAGGTATGTGTTGCCATCGACCCAGCATTGCTCCCATTTTCTAGAGGAGGAAATTAAGGCTCAGAGGGAGGAAGCACTGCCCCAAAGCCACCCCACTAGTGTGTGGGCCTCATCGTCTTTGGACTCTGTGTTCTGTTTTCATTTCAGGGAGCCTTGGTTGCCAATTTAACAGAGCCTCCCTTTCCAGATCCAAACAGTAGGGCCCAAGAGAAAGAAAGAGCAGGCAATATCAATGCCTTCATGAGGGCCTTGATGAAACTGAACTGAACAAACTCCAATCACCTTCTTCCTTCTATGGGGGTAAGTTATCGGTTTGGTAGCCCATTGGTGAATTTCCAATGGCTACTAATTAACTAGCCATGTCATTCAAATTTACTATCCTGGAGTAGGCAGGTATTTATTTATACCACTCACATGGCACCAGCAGGATAATTTGCAGTTATATAATTTCATGGTAATTATGACTGGAATTGCCCTGTAGAAACTAGGCACTTTGGAAGTGCGTGATTACCAACAACTGGCTACCCCGGAATTACCCATTAATGACGTGACTCCTCAGCCTAGTAAGAAAAGTTGTTATGTAAGGGACTTTATCATTTCACTCCCAATTGACAGAAAAGCAGGAACCTGGGAGATACCAGGATTTTTTTTTCTTCTACTTCTTCTTTTGGCAGGTGAAGAATGTAGTTGTGCAGGTTTGTCTTGTCTCTGGGCATGTCTGGGGTGTTCTGGTGACAGGGAGGGGGCAGGCAGAGAGCTGTGAGCTTGAGCAAAGGGTGCAGGCCCTGAGTTGGAGCAGGCTGGTCTCTGTGCCTGCCAAGGCAACACACAGCCAGGAATTACCAACTTCTTGGGCAGGGAGTGAAGAAGCTCAGAGAACTTGCGCTTTGGCTAAGGGGCACAGGACTACTCAGGAGACTGAATGCTTGCCTGGTCCTCTGCTGTGTGGCAACCAGGAGAACATAAGTTACAGAGAGGAGGCCAGGGGCAGAGGAGATGAAGGTTCCATGCACTATGGGTGCTACGAAAATACATGCAACATGGCTCATGTAATATATACTGGGCATGCACCATCCCCTTCTCCCCAACCCCCCAAAAACTGGTCCCCAGTCTGGATTTCATGGCAACAGTGTTCTCCCTGTCCCTTCCTCCCATCCTCTTGAGCTGTTGTCCGAGGTGCTCTTGCTGTGGATTCTCACTGGATATCACTGGGCATGGGGAGGAGAAGCCCGCACACCAGGTGCCTGCAGTGTGCAGGGTAAGAGAATCATGGGCTCTCAGAACTGCACAGGACCCTCATTTAACAAAGGAGAGGCCCAGGACCCAGAAGGGGTAAATGTGTGGCCCAAAGTCACACAGAAGATAAATGGTGGAGCCAGGCCTGGAACCCACATTGGTTACCTCTGAGTGATTTTCCATAATGCAATTTCTTTATGAGGGAGGAGTTGTTGATGCTCCAAAATTGACACTAGGCTAATATAAATAATAGCTACATGGGGAGTGCCTCTATCCATCATAAAAGCTACTCAGATTTTTTTTTTTTAATTTCAGAATATTACGGGGGTATAAATGTTTTGGTTACATAAATTGCTTTTGTACCATGTGAGTCAAAGTTACACGTGTGTCCATCTCCCAGATAGTGTGCATTATACCTGTTAGGATTTAAAAAAATATTTTTTTTTCACCTATTTACTGCTCTTCTACAAAGGCTCCTGTATCAAATTCCCGTCAGCAGTCAAGAGCAGGCAGACATTTGCTCCCCCTTGACCTACAATGCCCCCAGTGACTAGATAATGAGAGTTCTGAAGCCCACAAAATTCCTCTTTTCTCTGGCTGCTAGGAAGCTGAGAACTCAACTTTCCCTTAGGCAGAAGTTTCCATTACAGTTTTCTTTTCCTTTCTTTTGCTTGATACCTGCTTTCGTTTTATATACTTTGATCTTTCTGTACCTGTGTTTTTTAGTATAAAACTTTTGGATTCAGGTGGGGCTATCAACCCATAAAAATCAATAAAAAAAAAACCAGACAAATAATAAATCCTGACTCATGGGGTTCAATCATGCAGGAAATAAAATCTTACAGAATTCACAGAAGAGTTGGGAAGGGTCATACACTCTGCCCTGTGCTATCCACACACGCAGGGGAAGGGAAAGAAGGCTTGGTTTTAGTGGAAAGGAACAGGAGACTGAGGAGACTAGTTCCTTTATCAGCCCCACCATAGGCTGAGCAGTGCAATCTCGCCCCATTAACCATAGCATCCAAAAAACTTGGAGGCAGAAAAAAATGGCTTCTGGAGACCTTGGAGTTATGTGATTTGGGAAGAAAATGATAATAACTTGGAACATATTTTATAAACAGCAAAGAAAATCAACTGACATTTCCTGGTTGGCTGCAGTGTGCCTGGCACTGTGTATCCATTTAGGTATCTATCATGTTTCTATGTATCCATCCATCCATCAATCATTTTATTATCCACCTCCATCATCTCTCCAGGTAACCTTTTTCTAATATTTCTCTAAGGTTGATTTCATCATTTTTAACTTTACAGATAAGGAAGCAGACGCTCTGAATTAAGTGGTATTTTCAAGGTCAAAGAATGAGAAGACATGGGATTTGAACCTATGCCCATTTGTATCTGAAGCCCACATTTTTTCTACCATATCACTCACATCCTCAGACAATTGCTGTCACCTGCAACTGTCTTTAGTAGGCCACCCATTTTAGGTCTCTCTTAGGCCTAAGGTCACCAAGCTTTAATTGGGCTCCCAGGCAGAACAGATTGGGGACCTCAATCATGACAGGTGAGGATGACCACCTAACCTAGGGGAGAAGGCCATCCCCAGGGGTTCGTAGTTAACAGTGAGCTATTACAATAGCTATTTTTCATCCTCAGAGATAAAATTGTGATGATACTATTGCTATAATATTGACAAATCTTTAAGCGCACCAAATGTCAAAATGGATTTTATTGAAATTTTTATACAAGTTTTTTCTTTTGCTGATGCTTTAAATAAGAATATTCACATTTCCCTTTGTTATGTGACGTCTGGTGTCCTGAAATGTCATACTATTGCACAACACTACAGATGCAGGACTCTTGAAAGTCGTGCTTTTCTTGCATTAAACTTCATTCAAAGAAGAATCACAAACCCCTAAGGGTCTGGATTGGGCCATGGGGTTTATCAACTCTGGACTAGAATATCGAGGCCCAAACCCCAATCTTGGTTCCACCTCATAGCCTTATTCCCCAGTCTTACAGAACTAATCACATAAAGTAGTTAATTTCCTAATCTCTGTTTGGAGACAAATGGAGGATAGAAGAAAACTTGAGCTCCCAGTTCACATATGCCTACCCCATACCCCAGCCATTCCACTCCTAAGGATGCATCCAATGGAACTCCATATTTATACCTATCCAAGGACATGTGTAAGAATGTTCATAGAGCTACTACTGCTCATAATAACTCCACTGACAGGGCTGTTTTGAGAATTTAAGAGGCTGCATGTAAAATAGCTGGCACTCAACCTGACACATGGTAGATGCTTAATATATAGTCATTCACTAAGTAAAATTTTTCAAATCTGACGAAAATGATTAAATACACACAAAACTAAAGAGAACAGTATAACAAACCTTCAAGGTCTCATCGCCCAGCTTCAATAATTAGCAACTTATGGCCAATTGTGTTTTACCTATATTTGCTTCCCCAACCACTAAAAAAATGTGTAATTTAAAGATAAATACCTTTATCCATATATACACCAGTTTGCATCTCCAAGAAATAACTCTTTTTAACAGCATAATCAAAAAGATTGTTGGTTGCCAGGGTTCGGGGACGGGAGGGGTGAATAGGCGGAGACGGAGGCGTCTTTGGACAGTGAGACGATTCTCTGTGGGGCTGTAACTGTGGGCACGTGTCAGTATAAACCGGTCCAAGCCCTTAGAATGTATATCGGCAAGAGTGAACCCTGATGTGAACTGTGGACTGTGGGCGATTACGATGTATCAATGTAGGTTCATTGATTATGCCAATGTACCATCTGGTGGGGGATGTTGATGATGGGGAGGCTGTGGGGTGGGGGGGCAAGGGTACATGGGAGCTCTCTGTACCTTCTGCTCAATCTTGCTGTGAACCTGAAACTGCTCCAAAAAAAAAAAAAATCAAGTCTATTAAAAAACATAATCACAATATTGATATCATTAAAGACTACTACTATACTATTAATACTTCTTATCCAGTTTCCCTAACTCATAAATGTTTTTTTACAAACTATATTTTGCTCAAATCAAGACCCAAAGAAGGTATACTTAGTGTATATTAATATTTTTTCATTCTTAATTCATTCAATCTCTTAACAAGGGCAATAGGTAGGGAGGTCGTCCATGACATTTGGCCACCAATCACAGAATGCTCTGTAGAAAAGGAAAAAGGGTATTGTCACGAAGTCTCCTAAAAACATCCAGAGTTTCTGTCCATAGCACTCTTCTGAATTCTTTTGAGCCGTGGACGGGTTGCTGTCACTGTCAAAACTAGATCTAACACAATAAAAGAAAGACCCTTTAACATGAGACCGTGAATACAAATGGGAGAGCAGCTAGTATTGTCACATACATTACATATACAGAGGAAATTCTAAAGGGTATTTCCAGGAAGACAGACAAGATGTGGTATCAGGTTTCACTGTTTATACGAAACAAGTGTTTTAAGCTCCTCGAATAAATACACTGCTCAAATTAAGGTGAAAATGCAGCACATGGGACCCACTTTTTGCACTTTGTATCTTTTCCCTCTGCTCTTTCAGCACTGCCCAAAGCAGCTGTGGTTTTCATCTTGCATGCTGGATACCTTCCTCTGAAGTCGGAACAAAGGCAGGATCACATGCCCGTGCAGTATTTTACCTTGTGCCGATTCCTTAAAAAAACAGATTGTCTCCGGGATTGCATGCATCTAAGAGTTCTTCTTTTCAGGAGGCATCTTACTGTGTTTTACTAAATAACTGGCTAATATTTCTGTCTCCTCCAAGATCACGAGTTCCCCAAAGAAAGGGCACTTGTTTTATTCAAGTGTGTATTCCCCATCCTAGCACAACGCCCGGCACATAGCAGGCCCAAATGCAAACGTGTGTGGGATAAATCAGTGAATGCCAGTGAACAGAGGCTGTGGGAAAAATACTGGACTGGGAGTCAGAGGCCTCCATCGGGACTCATCTCGGCCCCTAACACTCAGGGTGACTTGAGAACAAACCACCAACTTCCGTGGGCTTTCAGTGATTTCTAAGGTCTCTCCAAACTCTTCAAAAAACAGTCCACACTTCTAAAATGTGTTTATTTTACTTACTACTCTGCCGTGTTGATCCACCTATTAATTTGCATTTAAAGATTAATTGCTAAGCAAAGTACCGATGCCTTTTAGAACACTCCACAGCAACAAGATTTGTTTTGCTAGTTGCTGTATACCTTCCATATACCTTGTCCTCCCACTCCAGATCGCAGTGGCAACAACCCCACCCAGAAGAGCCGGACAGAACCTCCCATCTAGCTCGCCACACGGCATGCCTCGTGCCAGACGGGGTTCAGGTAGGTCTGCCTGAAAGCTGGCGTGAGCAGGAGCCCAGGAGGCTTCTCTTTCCCCCTCAGTTTGTGTGTGCCCCTGCCGTGAGAGGAGCTATGGTGACTGACCATTTACACGTGTGGCACGGGGCACTGTGCTTTGAGGGGTAAGCACAGGTGGGTGAGCACAGGTAGTGTAAGCCTACTGCAGAATTCCCAAGGGGTGGAGCCCCCTTTGGCACTTTTCCTCCCTCCTGCCCTCCATCCCATACCCCCTCTGTAGTATCCCATTCCAGAAAAGAACCCTGGCTTTTCGCTTGTTAACAACTCATCTCCTGAAGGTGTTAGCTGATGACTTTTCTGAGGCTTAAGGTGTGACCAATATAGGTGCTGGGAGAATGGAAGGGAGAGGCTGAGTTATATTTATTCGGTCCTTTTTTACTCATTTAAAATTAAGCACACAACTTAAGTGTTGAGTATTCTCTTAATTTTTAAAAACTTTTTCATTGCACCACTGCCACTAATATATGCTCGTAATCTAAAAGTATAAAGACAAAGATTTGAACAAAGAAGAAAGCTAAAGTTGCCATATACTATTGTCTTTTTAAATTATAGAACCTTCTAGATTTTTTCATATATTTATAAGTGAATGTATTTCTTACATGCCCATAATCATACTTCTACACATCAAGCTTAATGGAATTCTATCCTATTTCTTCCATTCTATTCTATTCCATTCCATTCTATTCTACTCGTAGAATACATGCAATTCTATTACATGGCTGCATTTTTAATTTGCTGAAGTGGGGAGTCACATTTTGAGAGGGAATTGTTAACGATAGGAAGCTTCAAGACACAAAGGAAGGAATGTTTTGTGGTGGAACAAATTGTAGAGACAAAGAGCTTTTCCTCGCCCACCTTCAACTCTCCAGGCAGAGGGCCCTCTCTCCCTGCTGACCCTCTCGGCTGGCCATGCATGTGACAGGTCAGTGTACAAACACAGACGCCTACAAAAGCAGGCCAGGAAAAGAACAGGATTTGAGGTCGGAAAACCAGGCTTCAGTGTCCATTTCTGCCTCTTGCTAGCTCAGGGACCTTGGACAAGTCACTCAACCTACCCATCTTCCGATTCCTAATCAGTGAGTAAAGCAGGAATACACAGGAAAATTAAGTAGTGAAACACTAAAACACAGGGTGGCACATGAAAGCAACCAGGTGATGTGGCAAAAATGCTTGGTAAACTATAATGTTCCTAGAGATATGAGGAGTGGTTATCAATAGCACATGCCACCATTTTCAAGGATTCAAAGTTAATATCGCCTCCCGACAGGTGGATCCTAGCTGCAGCCACGGTGCAGAATACTTTCTCAATGGCATTTTTGTGAAAGTTGGCAGTTTCTCAATGTTGGAACATCTCCCAGCTCAGAGTTTATCACCTTTGGACTATCTATCTTCTCTAAGTAGGACCGACTTCGAAGGGAACATTTTAAATGTTCCCATATTCAAACCCAAAGAGACAGGCTGGATCAGTGAAACCAGCCAAGGGGTGTTGAGTTATGCACACTGTTAGGGGCCACAAAGCACTGCTCTGTTTCCTCTCCTCCCCTCTGACTCTGCAGTATTAACAACATCTTGTCTGTATGGCCCAGTCATAAAGACTCTGGCACCTGTGGACTGGCTGCCCTCAGAGAGGAGTCAGGGCCATCCCCAGAGGGGCTCTCATGGAGCTTTGGCCCAGTGGCTCCCCAATTCAGAAGTGTACTCCATGCCTGATGTGGGCAGTGATCAGCAGACTGGCCACCTGAGGCAGAGCACTTTGCCTCTCTGGGCCTCAGTTTCCTCACCAGGAACATGAGGGGGTTGGACCCAATGACTTTCAGGATTCCTTCTTGCTCAAAATGACATGAACCTGTAAGTTCTTGTTCATTTTTGTGTTCTTCTGGTACCCAGAAGAGTGTCTGTAATAATACAGGTTCTCTGTAGTATCTGTTGAATGAATGAATGATGAATCAGTAGATGGAGATTCCATGCTTGCCATGAATGGAAACACAATGGTTGGGGAATTGTGTTGACCACAAATGCCAAAGCCATATCTGGCTTCCATGGTCTGAAATGAATGAAGGTGACTTTGAAGGCAGCAGGATGGAGTATATTAAATTAGAACTGCTCTTGAATACCTAGGACATGAGGCTGCTATATCAGGGACCAGAAAACATTGCATGTGGGCCTGGAGAAGGTAATATTTCTGACAGGTATCTCTCTACAGTTTTGGAGGCCTCTCCACATCTGCATTTGTTATAAGATTGTGCATGTAGTGACATAAGCTATTCAAAAGCCAAACGTCCTGCAGTCCAGAGTTAGCCATCCTGGAGAAGAACCTGGAATGCCTTCAGACCTGGCAACAGCTTTCCATAAGCCTTGGCAAAGTCTCACACCCCATCAGGCCCATGGACTCGGCAGTGCGTGGAGATCAGAGTCACTGGGCAGATTGTAGAATTCTCCCAGCCTCCATCCTGCCCCAACCCCAACCCAGGGCACACCAGCTTCCCAGTGAAGCAACACATTAAATTACACTTTAAGTACAGTGGTAAATCTTTCCTCACTGAAAGGGTATTTGGTAATATGTTGCAAAGTTAAAAATGTGTATATACTTTGCTCCTACAGTTTCATTTCTAGGAGATAATTTGACAAATGCACAAGTATATGTATATAGATGTCCCTTAGTCTTGAGTCTTAGTCTTAGAGAAAAATTGAGAACAGCCTTAATGTCCATTATTACTGAAATATCAGTTGAATACATTACGATTTACTGATGAATGAAATACTGTGCATCAGAAAAATGATGCACAAATATATCACAAAAGAGGTCCACAAGATGTTACTTTATTGACCAGTTTATATAACTCACCCATGTAAATATATCCAGATAGATTTTACATAGATGACTGGGAGGATTCTCACAGAAATTTTAAGTTACTACCCAGATTTTGAAATTTGGGGTAAATTTAACTATGCACTTTCTATTTTTCTTTACGGCTTGAGCCATGGTGTATCCTTTTTTAACAACAGGAAAAAGTTATTTTCAGTTTGGAATAAAAAAAGAATTTCAATGTCAGCCTTGCAAGGGAAAAAGAGAGAGTGGTGGTCTCTCCAAAGAGTTGAAATGAATTTCCGAGTTTGTGTGCACGAGTCACGCACACCCTTCCCACCTGACTGACCAGGTAGGAAGTAACGTAGCATGTGTGCATCCATTTCCTACTAGCTGCCAGGTAACTGATTCTTGAAGCCAAGTGGGGGTTCTATTATACAGAGTGAGAGTCCTAAGGAAGCTCTATGCTGTGCATTTTGGAATGGAGGCAAAAAATGTGGCCTACTGCCATCTATAACGTTCATTTACGATGGCCGCCCCACATCCACAGCAGGAAGTGGCTGGCAAACATTCCAACTATTACTAAATAACACTTCTCTCCATTTCAAATGGAGTCCTTGCATCTTCCTCCTCCTTCCTACTTTTAACTACAGGGGATCATAAAACCTGAAAACCCAATCCTTGAAGAACGTGAGCGTCAGATTTAGAGACCCTCAGTCGATTGCCCTCATTTTACAGAGCAGGACACACAGTTTGGAGAAAACAAATAATTTGAGTTGGATATTGACAGGGCCTGGATTAGAACCAAGATCTTCTAGCTCCCAGTCCTGTGCTCTCTGCGCCTTCCTCACAGCCATGCCCTTGTTTGGGGCCCTTATTTTCTCTTTAAGGGACTATTGCAATAGTCATCAAGCAAGTTTTTCCTTCTCCAGTCTCCTCCATGTTCAAGCTCACTCCCCTGGCACCAGAGGATCTCCCTAAAACACTGATCTGACCACATCTTGCCCCCAAATAAATCCCTTTACCTGTTCCTCATGGACGCCAGGACAAAATCCAGGCTCCTCTGCATGTCACATGAGCCCCCACAAGATCTGGCCCCTGTTCCAGCCTTGTCTTCCACAGTTCTTGCCTCCTATACTCATACACACCCTATGCTCCAAACAGATAGAACTATTTACAATTTCTCAACCAGCTGATGCTTATTTGTGCTTATACACGTACTCTTTGCCCTATCTAGAATAATCTTTTACAACTTGTTTGCTCAGAAACTCCTACTCTTCCTTCAAAACCCAATTTAAGTATCCAGAAGCCTTTCCTAAGCCCCCAGGCACAGTTATGCGCCCTCTCACGTGCTCCCATAGACTCCTGGGAATGACTCTATGGCAGCACTCAGTAATCACGGAATGCGAATTTACCTTCGCACCGCAGTGTAATTTCCTTGAATTCTTGAGTTTTGTCCCATTTATCTTGTGAACACAGACCTGAACAAAAAAAATGAAAGTAAATTTTTAATAAAATCCTGTGGAATAAGAAAAATAAATGGATGACTGGATAGATAAATGAATGAAATCATGCTGCCACTCCTTTTATTCATGAGTTCTTCCACAAGATGGAAACTTCTGGAAGGCTGGAGCAACAGGGACTTGGCACTTTAAAAGAAGGCCTTTTGCAACGTATTCATGGACCGCAGTGGCACCCTCAGGAAATGGCCTTTCACACACAACAACTGGAAATGCTTCGTGTTCCCTTATTGTCAAATAAATGAGAATTTATTCCAAGGATTATCCTACAACTACTTAATTTAAGGATTAACTTAATCCTGAAGTACTAATCAAGTCCTGAAAACACAACCAAAATTCTAGACTGGAAGCTCATGGAAGCCAATAGCAAAACCACACATACTCAGTATGCCTGCATCCCTCCCACTCCCGAGAACTTAATATATATGGTAGGAGCTCAGTAAACACTGCTTGTCAAATAAATAAACTAATAACCAGAAATGTAGGTGTTAAACCAATGCAATGGGTGGTGAACAAGAAAACTGTTTTTGTTTTCTTAGACTCTTATAGAAGGAAGAAAAATTCTGAGTTCATCCAATCCAACTCCCTCATTCAGGGAGGAAACTAAAGCTCAGAGAGATCAAGTGACCTCCCCAAAGTCTCACAGCAAGCTCAAGGGAGGATAAGGACTGTGCCTGGGGCTTGTGACGGTTCCTAAAGTAATGCTGGCAGTAATGCAGAGCCCTAGGCATCAGCGCTTCTAGAAGGTGCCAGATAGCGCACAGGCTGGGGTACGAGGTGCACAGCTAATCATGCCCAGAGAAGTTTACCTGAGCTTCCAAAGGGTTTTATTATTATTATTTTTTTAATCTTGAAATGCTTGGTGAAGAGTGTCTCCAGCCAAGGAGCAGACACACTTGTGTGCCCCCTCCCCCTCTTCCCTCCTTTGTTCTTCTCTTCGAGCTGGGTCCACTGGAGGAGCATTGTACGGTGCCCCTGCTGGGTCTACAAGGCCCCTTTTCGGTTCAATTAATGAGCCATAAATAACCCAATGAAGGTGTCAACAAAGAGGGTAATTTATCATGCCTTGTCAGGAGGGCAAGCCTTGCGAGGCAGACGCTGGTTCACAGTCTGGTGCAACATGTTAAGATTTATTCCTGGCCAGGTCCCTCCTCCTCCAGGCCCCTCGCCCCCACACCAAAATTTATCTTCCACGGGAATCCTCACAGGTGTGCTGCTTTGACAAATAAGCTATGAAGTCTGGTATTCATCACTGACTGGTCTTTGTTGGGAGGAAGGCAGCAGGAAATACATTTATTTTAGGGGGAGGGATTTGTGATTCAAACACGCTCAAGGAGAGCAACGAGGTTATTTCCATCCCCCTGGTTCTACCTAAGGAGAGAGGGAGATAATGCTAGGACAGCCTCTTTCTTCATTATTTACTACTTGAAGGAAGAACAGCCAGGGCTTTCCTGAGATGGCACCCTGACCTGCCAGTCTGGAAGCCTTGGAAATGCTGGGTTGGAAAATCGTACCCTGGAGTAGAGAGTGCTACAAGATATCTGAAATGCCCAGAATCGCTGTGCCAGGAGGTTTTCCAGATTTGCTGTTCAACTGCTGGCTTCCCTTGGAGCATTTATCCTGAAATGTTAGTTTGCATAATAGCCCTCTGAGAGTACTTGTTAAAACAAAAAATTCCCAGGTCATCCCCATCACCTCACAAGAGATTCTAGTCCTGGAGGTCTAGGAAGAAGCCCAGGAATTTGTACTCTGCCAGGCTCTTCTATCCTCTTGCCTGCAGATGCTTATGGTTTGTGGAGCATCCTCTGGTTTGGACTAAGACAGGCTGCTTGGACTCTCCAATGCATCCATTTGGACTTTCTGCATTGACGGAGATGTTCTCTATCTGTGCTGCCCAATACTGTAGTCACCAGTCTCTTGTGACTATTGAGCACTTGAAATGTAGCTAGTGAAATGTAGAGGAACTGAATTTCTTAATTTTATTTAAGTGTAATTAATCCAAATTTATGTAGCCACATGGCTGGTAGCTACCATATTGGATGGTACAGCTCTAACCCATCACTCTGTATATCTGAATTCTGGGGAGTAGATACAAACTAAAAAACTCCACATGCACATGAGACCTGATATACCAGTCTCCTCCCACTTCCCCCTATTTTGCCAGCTAAGGAAATACTGCAAGCCCCTGGGGTGTGCCCTGTGTAGTCACTTCTAAACAAGAAGAGGGAGGAGCAAGTCCTCCCACCTCCATTCCCAAGGTCTACACAAGCAGAGAGACAGAGAGAGACAATTTCTCAAGAATCTTCTGTGTAGGGCTGTGGGGGATGACTTTGAGAATGAGATATGGCCCTGGTCCCTTGGGACCAGTTCCTTTCCCTTCCCTTCCCTTCTTAAGGAGCAAAGATAAATACACAAGCGACCCAACACCAGGTGGCCCACTATGAGAGTACAAAACACCTAAAGATGCAAGGTGCCAGGAGTCCCTAGCCTCCCCTAGCTGATGTGAACACTTCCAGACATGAGCCATTCCCTCCCCACTTTGGAATTAATGAGACAGCCTAGTAGTTCGTTGTGCTCAATTCACTGAAAGAATTTAGATTTCTGAATCTCTTCCTTAAAGTGGCCAAGGTAGGCTCCCCACTGTCTCTGCCATGTTAAGATGGGACCCACCTCCATGGCCACATTTACCACATGATGACTGTCATCACCTGCTCACTTGCTAAAGG
Source organism: Propithecus coquereli (assembly GCF_000956105.1). Lineage (NCBI taxonomy): Eukaryota > Metazoa > Chordata > Mammalia > Primates > Indriidae > Propithecus > Propithecus coquereli. Next base: position 6,868,691 of record NW_012147634.1, on the reverse strand, counting down.
CCCATATGAAAGGGGCGGCCTTGCAAAAATAACAGGAAAATACCTAATCTCACAATTTCCCCAGTAGTGGTTAAAAATCAATCCTATGAGTTCTCTCACTAACAGGCACCCTGCAGGAGTTCTGTTTTGCACAACTTCTGGAAAGAGCTGAATAGATGGAAAAGAGATGTCCATCTCTCTCTTTCAAAATTGTTTTTTGAGAATCTGCTTCTGCAAAGTTACTGAGTAAACAGCAGAAGAACGAGCTACAGCCTCAACCATATAAATCCCAAGGACAGAGTCACATCTCCTGTGATAATCCCTTCTCCAAGGAAAGGCAGGAAACCAAGTCTTGGACTTTGACATCTTGCTGCTGATTTTGTTATCACCTGCCATTGCTATTTTTTTGCTCTTTGTCCCCCTTCAAATCAGCAAGCCACTTGGCCTCATTGCTGGCATCTCTCTTCTCTTTCTTTGGGATGCCACGCCATCTCCCTGCTTTCTTCCCACCCCCTTTCCCTTCTCTCTCTCTCCCCGCGAAAGGATAAAATAAATTCTTTTACTTTTATATATCTTAATTTCCGCGTGAGAAATCTTTCTCCACCCACGCCGTGAGCACCCACTAAGCTTTCCCCTCCAACACATAGAGACTGTGAGATCCATAAGGAGAGATTCCAACTTACTCATCTCTGAGCCCAAAGCTAGCTCAGCGGCTGAGCCTGGCAGGACACAACTGGTATGTTCTAAAATGAAATGGCCTCACATTTGCCTAGGGTAAAGACCCTGAAGTCTTGCTTAAGCCTGCAAGTCAGATGGGCAGGGGCCCCCTGAAAAACAGAAAGTTCTCTGAGGGTAAAAGGGCATGGGTGTTCCCTTTCTTCAGTGTTGTGAGAGGGGCCCACCCCACACATAGATATTTTAAAAGGTGGGGGAAAAAGTCACATGAAGGAGTAATTGGTCAAGGGTCTGAGGAAGAACTCCTTGTCTGTGAGAAAATTCCACCTGGGAAAGTGTAGGTGTGTCTGACTACAGCAGCAGATAAGTTCCAGGTCGACAGGTGGGGCCAAGCAGGACAAGGAGTTACCATGCCCAGGGTTGCCTGGGAAGGTGGGCTGTTGACTGCCCGGGGGCACAGAGCCTTTGTCACAGGAGGGAAGGGCAGCCCACAGGCCTCCACTGGACCCCCTGCCACCATTAGACAACACTGCCTCCCCAACCCAAGCACTTCTCCCTACTCCTTTGGCTCCCTGGAGAAACAGAACCCCAACTCATAGCTGCAGGGTGAATAGCTGAGGAGAGGAGAGGCCTGGCTCCAGCTTCCAGAGGTAGGCGCTGCCAATCTCTCAGACTCCCAGAGTCTTTCAAGTCTCCGACATTCGATTCTTCCTTTCATCTCATGAAGTGGCCTTATTTTGCCTCCAGAAAATAGGCAGTGGTATCAAAAGTTGTGTGCCTGATGCCAAGACTTAATGCTCCAGAGTAGCTTGTGCAGGGCCCAAACTGCCTCCCCTGCACACAGGGAGTTCTACAGGCAAGCTCCTCGCAGGCCACCAGCCACCGTGAGCATCTCATAACCAAACGTAAGGGCAGGAAAAGAAGAGGCACCATCTGGCAAAAATCTTAGCCTTCTCCCCAAGCTCTTCTGTCTTATGATGGTAATAGCTCAGACCCGAAACAGCTGGCTGAGATCCCAGCTAAATCTTCTTTCACTCAACATTAACTTAATGTTAGGGAGTCATGTTAAGCTATTGCCTGGGCTTGGCACTCCAGCTAAACCTAACCCAAATGCCAGAAATTAGAATCTGGAATTTACCATAGGACCTGCTCTAATCCTGAATTCTCAAAGCAATCTCTTTGAGAAAAATATTGAATCAAGAGAGTTTTCCCCAAAAATGAAGATCCAACAGTGCTGGGAGAGAGGCAGCTTCTATTTGGAATAACACCGCAGTACCAATGTCTTTGAATTCTCCTTGAAACACAAACTATGGGATCCCTCAGAGTGGAAAGATTTCACAGTGTTTGAAATTTCCAACATTACTAATGATGGGGAAATCTGAGAATGCAAAGTTTGCTTGAGAAGCAGTAAAGATGTAAGAAATAGAGGTGCCATGAGCAACTTGGACCAGAATTTCAAGGTAGTTTCTTGTAAACTCTTTCAGCTGGGATTAGGGCTGGGTCACTCTGGACCTTCCTAAAGGGAAACCATTAGGAACCATTAACTCCCTCACATATCACAACTGCTCACTCACAGCTGTTCATTCACACTTGGGGAAACTGAGGTCTCCCTAAGATCAAATAACTAACAGGTACATTAAAAAGTTTTGTTTGTTTATGCATTGCCACCAAGTGCCAAGTTTCTCCATGTAGTACAAGGAAACAATTTCAATGCAACAGCTTGAGATATGCAACTTGAGTTTGCCTGAAGCCCTGGCATGGTGAACGTATGGCTACCTTCAGATCTTGCACGCTACCAGCCATTTGGTGGGGTGGGTAAATGGTTGGGAAACCTCCCAGGAAACCACAGCTCCTGCAAATGACTCAGTAGGTGGTTCTGACTCTTATGAGTCAGAACCAAGCCCATGGCCCAGCCCCATGCCAAGACTCCCTGGCATGGCTGAGATGCTCTGAGCTCAGCTGGCATGTGATACTGAGGACCTCTGGTGTTCATCTGCAAAGGGATGAATGCTCTTTCTGAAAAGTGACCAAGGAGTGTGAACCAGAAAAGCAGCAGAATTCACTCAGTGGCCTGGCTCTCTGGCCTCCCAATTTCTGAAAAGTTTCGATGGCTATCTACATCAGGAAACCTTTCACTTAAAGGCTTACTCCTCCTCATTACCCAGGAGTTTCCAGGTTGTCTCCCACAGTCCTGAACTTGTCAACACAGAACGCCTGGTTCTAGTTTTGATTGTGCTGCTTCCTAGCGCTGTGATCGCAAGCAGGTCTCCAACTGTGGGCCTCAAACAGCACCCATCCTAAGTTCATCATCAGCCCAGTGGTCTTCTAATACCATGAGGATCACATCAATCTCCTAACCTAGACTCTCCCCCGGCTTCCCTTGCCTAAGGAATCTTGTCCAGGTTCCTTATCCTGGTGATTAAATCCCGATCTATCTTTCAAGCCTCAAGTTCCTCAATTATTCTCATTGTGGCCTATGTTCTGGGCAAACTGGACCACTCACTCTTCCCTCAGTGCACTGTGCACCCCCCATACCCCATGCTTTTGTAGTTCCTTTTACATGAGATATTCTCTCTCTGCCTCTTGAAATTCTGCCCCTGCTTCCGGGCTGAGATCAACTGCCACCTCCTCCTCCATGCAGCCTCTCCAGCTCATCTCCCCTGAGGTGCCTTTGCTCTCTCATGCCACGCTTCGTTAGCACCCCCCTATCGACATACAGCATACTGTTCTGAATTGAAGGCATTTGTGTGAATGACTTCTCTCTCCTGCAAGGCATACTCCTTAAGGAAGAGGGGTAGCGGAGGTTGTCTTATTCTTAATTTCCCATCATGCCAGGGTATATCAATTTGTTTTAATGAACAAATGAATGAATTCAGAAAATCAAGACGGATGTTCTAAAATTATCTGCAGCTGTGGTATTTCATCCCAGAGGTGGCTGCACATCAGTAATAAAAACCAGCCCAGCCACAAGCTTTGCATATGGGAAGCAGCGGAGGCATTGGTGCGATCCATTCTGTTGGCCATGAGATGTCTCTGGGTGTGTGCACACAGACTCCCACAAACCAGATGCAACATCTGCTTTTAAAGGGCCCAGGAAGGCTGAGATCCCTCATTTCTCAATGTGATGAGAGGCACACTGGAGGCTTGCAGCTGACAGTCGTTCTGGTAAAGAAACACCTACTTAGCATAGCACCAGCTCCAGCTCCACACCATATGCATCAACAGGGGTGGGTCGCAGTGCCCTCTTGGCCGTGAGCCAGGAGGAGATTTGAGCTTTGGTTTCTCTGTGCTCAACAGGCAGCCTTGATCTGTGTTAACAAGGCTCCTGCTTCTGTGTGACCAGCTAACAAGGAGGCTGTTGCCTGCCTCATGCAGGGAGACCTTCCCCAAAGCTCATGCTTCTGCCCCACGCTGGCCCAATGGAGGCCAAATGGGGGAGGGAAGAGGAAGACGTTGCTTAAGCTCTCTTTCCCACTTTCCCTCAAGAGACTAGATCAGTATTCTCAAACTATAGCAAGGATCAGAGTCCCCTGGAGAGCTTCTTTAAACACAGATTGCTGGGCTAAAACCGAAGAGCATCTGATTTAGTAGTTCTGGGATAGAGCCCAAGACTTTGCATTTCTAACAAATTCCAAGGCGATACTGATGTTGCTGGTCCGGGGACCACACTTTGAGAACCACTGCTCAACGCTACCCCAAGAAAGGCAAAGGAAAGCCATCAGTGGTTGGCAAGAAACAGGGGATTGTCTACCTGCCTCTAGGCTCTGCCCCATTACAATCTGTCCCCTACTCTGCCACTGAAACCACCCTTCCGAAGCACACATCTACCTATGCTATGGGCTCCACTGCCTGTTCCTTGCCTATAAAATAAAACGCAAACTCCACAGCCAAGCTGGTATTGACTAAGCCCTCACTGTGTGCCAGGCACTGTTCTAAAACCTTTACACATTATTAGCTCATTTAATCCACATAATTCTATGCAGTATATGCTATTATTATCCTCATTTTGGAAATAATGAACCCCTCAGGGAGCCCTCAGGAAATATTTTCTGAATGAATGAATAAAAAGAAGCTCGCAAGCATTTACACCGTGTCCTACAGAGGACGGTGCCCATGCCAAGGGCAGCCATCAAAAAGTGAAGGACTGGCTTGTCGACCAGTATTTGTTCCTGTGCTACACCAAATAACCCGTTTGCCTGTAATTGGCTGGATATTCTGGCTTTGTGTAGACATCTCCTCACTGGGAGAAGAGCCAGAGTTAATCCCTCACAAAGGGTTGTTTGATAATAACCAGAAACAGGAGGAGAACAGAAAGGAACACAGTGATCCCACACGGTCTGAGGAAAAGGGACCATTCAAGCTCATGGTCTTCACGCTGCCCACGAGGGAGCCCGGTGCGGCTTGAGGTTTCTTAATTTTTATTATAAAAATAGAACATGAATATGTGTCTCCTGATTGTCACCACCAAATGCACCAGCAAAAACATCTACTGCTGCCTATTACTCTAATGCAACACTAATGCTTATATTGGAACAGAAAACCAGGTCATCTTTGAGAGTCTATAAATGGACAGCCTCCTCTGTCTATTACTTATTTATATTTCCCGCCTTTTGCTCAACCAGCCTTGAGGCCCAAACAGAGAAACACACCACACATACAGTTACCAGTACAGATAAATAAAACATCAGACTCAAATTGGTAGCTTCACCCTTCACTGCTTTGGAGGCGGTGGATATCACTAGCTAGATGCTACACAAATGATCAGCAAAACACGACCCTTTGAGATTGGGGCAGGCAGGTCATTCCTACGATGTGTATTCCTCCCAGAAGTTAGCTTTGTCCTTTTTTGAAGAACACTCTTGTTTACTGTGGATAGAAGACAATGATTGCAAAGCAAGTTTGAACCCAAATCTCTTTGAGTTGGGCAAACTGAGATTGATGTTGTTGAATTCGCTCACCAGTGCTAAGTTTCTGGGTCACCTCCAAGGGTTTCCCCATGTGGCCGGCCCTGCAGTTTCCCAGCCTCAAGGTTCACCATGGTAATATTAGCCATGGGGAAGTCTGCACATGAAAGAAACCATCAGAGTCCTTGTGCAAAGTTCCAGCAAAAAAACCACCATGCCAGGACCCCTGCCTATATGATGTCCCTGAGGTATCTAAGGGACATCCGAGGGGAGCCCTTCTGGGTAAAGGGAAGACCAACTTCTGGGAGTCACGTTATTTGCCTTACTCCTTACAGTTTTCCTTCTGGCTGCTCACAACAGCCCTCTCTTAGCATGAACAAACCGTAATAGGTTGCTCTTGGCCAGTTTTCAGCTTAGCCTGGTGCTAGGCAACCTGTGAAGTGGCTCTGATGGAGGGATCTGGTGTTATTAGCAGCACAGGGCATGTTTCCAGTAGCAGTCTGGATGGAGAAGCAGAGGGCACCCTTACACACCTGTTAGGTCTCTAGTTTCTGCTGAAAAGTCACCACCTTCTCTGCCCAGAGTAGCTACAGAAGTGAGGATGTTTACTTCGGCATTTTCTCTGTCACCATCACCACCACCCAGCACCTCAAATTTGGATCACAAGACTCTGTCCACCCCTGAGAGCACCTGTGTGCAGTGACCATACAGTGGCAGTGGTCAAGAAACAAGCCTTGTCCTCCATACTTCATCTTTTTCTTGTGTAGAGAAGTAAGTACCTCTTAGCTAGTTAGAAAAATGAGCAGTTAATACTGATGAAATGTATAAGATAGACATTTTGTTGAGAGGAGGGGAGAAGATGGTAGCAAGCTCCAGATGCCAAGAACTGTGTTTCTGAAACCACTCAGATAAAACCATTTCAACAATATAAAGAGCCATGCTGATGTAAGGTACAGGAGTAGTATTAGATCTTACGCTTTGGGAAGGAAGAGTGTGTGTCTCATATTTCTATTCTAATGATAACAATTGCAAACATTTACCTGTTGTGTTCTGGGGATTGTATAAAGTGCTCTATGCTGGATTATCTCATTATCATCACAATTTTATGAAGAATATATCATTATTATTAACCCATTTAATGGATGAAGAAACTGGGGCACACAGCTGGCAAGTGGCAAAACTGGAGTTAGAACCCATGAAGTCTGATGCCAGAACTCAGACTGCCCCTTCTGCCACATAACCTTTCACTGAGCTCATCAAGAACCCTGGGCCCAGCACAGGCACTCCGAATTCTTCTAGATAGCACAGAGCTTGACCGTGATTGTAGCTCAAGAGTATTTCCTCTCCCAGTGATATTACTGTTCATTTCCTAAGGCTTTGATCTTGGTGAGAAAGCACCTACACTCTTCCATCTGGAAAGCTAAGGTCTTCCAAGCTTGGGGAACCCCTGTTTCACTAAATCCACAAGGTACCAAGCAGAACAGGAAAAGATTATCACAGATTTCCTAAAACTGGGTGTGACCACCGGTTCAAAGCCTCGATAATTCTGCTTTCTAAGCATTCTGGATAGAAATTGTGTAATTGATCCTTCGAGCCCATTCTGGTGGGTGAGTCTTCCAATTCCCCAAACTCCAACTTGGGTCTTCCTAACACAGTAGTGTCTGGTACCATTGCAGGCAGCAAGGTGCAGCTAAGAGAGTTCTGAACCAGAACACCTGGGTTCAAGTCTCAGCTCCAACCACTGTTAACGATTTGCATGACCTTGAACAAATCGGCTAACCACTCTGACCATGTGTGATATCAGCCAAGTAGGGATGGTGATGTTTGTGATAATGTTACATAAACCTGCATACCTCTGAGGTTCACAGTTAGGACCAATGAAGATACTGCATGTTAAAACATATATGAATATAAATAACAATAACAGTGATAATACCTAACATTTCTTATTTGCCTATTATGTGCCAGGAACCCCATGAGATGGACATTACTATCTGCATTAGTAGGTGAGGAAGAGGAAGGTGAGGCTTAGAGAAAGAGAATTAGCAGAAGCAGAATTTGAATCTAGGTTTTTCTAGCTCATGCATTCTCAACAGAGCTGATATGGCCCCAAAGGGATGAAAATTGGTTCTTGGGGGCAAAAAAAAAATCTTATTGTTTTTATGTATAAAGCACAGATCTATCATACATACAGTGCATAACAAATGTACGGTGTATCTGTGGTATTATTCATAAAATCTCATGGGGAGGGCAATTGGGAATAACAGTATAAAAAAATCTCTTTAGGAGGCAATAACAAAGGAAAATTTGAGAAATACTGGTCTAACTTCACTACATCGTTCCATTTCCCATAATTAATAAAGATGATCATTATTACCATGCCAGTTAAGCTCCTACTAGAAGGCTGCATCCTGTGTTCAAATAGGATCTCAGAGAAGGTGTTGGCCACTTTACTTGCCATTGTGGATGGTCTAGCTTAGAGGTCACGTGCAAAGAGTTCGAATATCTCCACATTTAAATTCTAAATGATAAATCTTCTGCTAATCAAACCAGAAAGGTAATGCAGCGTTAGTGCTACTCACTCTCCACCCTGGATCCAGGTACATATTTAGATCACTTTACAAAAGCTAGAGGAGGGAAAAACTCATTTTTAACATTTTAAATGAAATATTGGGAAAAGCAAAAATGATAATTGGTGCCATTTCGAATGTTACTACAAATCTGCCTAGACCTGCCAATGGCGATACAGACTGCTTCTTTTCCTTTGGCTACTGAGAAGACTTGAGATGCATGTGTAAATTCCAAGCAATCTCTGTGGATTCAATGAAAGGGTACTGGCCCACGTCCCACTTCTTAAACAAATCAAGCTTACTTCACGCAACATGTATTAATAAAAGCCCCGTCTCTGGCAAAGGTCTGATCAAAGTTATTTGCCCGTTAGTCCATTTCAACTTGTTGCATCCTGCCGTGGTCTCTTGCTCTCTGGGACCTTTTGCTTAGGCGTCACGGCCCCTGACAGCTTCCCTGGCCTCCTCACCCTCAGTTCCCACTTTGACCTCAGCACTGTCCCAGAGACTTCTTGGAAGTCCACTCATGGATTCATTTGCTCGCTCGCTCATTCATTCATTCATCAATTCATTTTGTTGTATTCAACAAATAGTTACCCTGCTCTCACCTTGAGCCAGGCATTCTTTTGACACTGTGGCTGTGCCTCTCTGGTCTGAGTGGCCCGATGGTTTGAACCGGCCTTGCCCAAATTCCCTACTTGACAGAGAGCGCTGGAGAGGAGGGACTCGCCGTCATCGGACACTTCATTTTGTACAAATTGCCTTTGAGGCGTTCTTCCGGCTGAAGCACGGCAGGCACGCACGTGCTCACTTGTAACGCCGGGCCAGGCTGGTCCTGAGGTAGCTGCGACAATCAATCCGGTTGCCATAGCGGCCATAAGTGTTCATTTACCACTGTGCGACCTGGAGCAATAATATATTACGCCTTTCGCTAGCGGGAGCCGTGCCAGCTGCAGCACGGGGCGGCCGTGTCGGCCATCAGTCACCGCTCCCCTTCACAACCTTTTGTTCCCCGCTCATTACAGTGAATTATAACTGGGGGACAGCACATTTTTCAGGAGCCTCTCTCCTGTTAGGTCTGAGCGCTAACTCTAACCAGGTTGCTCCAAGTCGGCTACGCCAGCCTCATGCCCGTGCAGCGTTTAGCGCGGGATAGTGTTGCTCCCTGGACGGCCCCTTCTCCCTCCCCGGCACTTAGAATGGCTGAAAAACAGTGTGTGCGCACCTTTCTACAAGGCAAGATAAAAAACTACTCTGGTGTATCTACTATAAATACCGGATAGCACATTTTGTTGCACTCTGTCATGTCCCCGAAGGCCTGTCCTGGCAGTAAACGACATTATAGCACATGAAATAGCCCATGATGTCAGCTTTGGGCCTTGGCATAGCCACTTCAAGATGAGTAGAAGATCACTCCCAAAGTCACAGGTGGGAGAATCAGGGGCCTGCATCTCCACCCCATCAGCACTTTTTGAAAATGTTTCACTATAATAGTGATAGTAAATAATGCGAGATCCTAAACATTAGAGGCTGGGTCAGTAAGGGAAATCCAGAATATAGTTGTTGGCTAAGATGATTCCCGATAGCCCAAAACTGGAAACAACCCAAATGTCCATCAGTTGGTGATGGAAAAACAAACTGTGCATCCGTACTATGAAATACTATTCCAGCAATAAAAAGAAATGAAATATTAATGCATGCAACAGCATGGATGAATCTCAAAAACATTATGCTAAGTGAAAGAAGTTGAACACAAAAGACTATGCACTGTATGATTTATGTAAAATTCTAGAAAAGGCAAAATAGAGCTATGGAAAGCAGATCCATGGTTGTCAGAGGCCAGGGTTCGGGGGAGGGAACTGGGAGCTTCTAAGGGCGAGGGATCTGTTCTAAGTATTGATTCTGGTGGTGGTTATATGATTGTACACAATGATCAAAATTCATTAAACTGTACACTTACAATTGATGGATTTTACTGCATGTAAATAGTACCCTCATAAATGGAAACAGAACAAAAAGGAAAAAAAAATGTTGACTAAGAGGAATGGCCCTAACTTTTCCCCCTGTGTGACAGAAGTCCTACAAGAGAGAATTGGTGTTGTATAGGAAACCAAGTCATACTCGTTAGATAAAAATGAACAAGCCAATCTTGTGAGCCTGAACTGGGAACCAACGTCTGTCATCTGTACGGTATGGTGATAAGCCATTACATACACCGCCACTGTGACTAAGAAGCCCTGTCAGTTTCAGTTCAACTTCTAGTTAATTCACGCTGGATCTAAAAGGCACTAAAATAATGGTACAGTCGCAAGTAGGTGGTATCACTTCTTTGGACTTCAGGTTCCTTGTCCTTGAAGTGGAGGGGTTGGATAAAATGACAATTAAAGCTTTTACATGATACAACTGTGCTCTCCTTTGCTCTCTCCCAGTTCTTTACTGTGTTGGCCTCTTTGGATTCCATTTAGCTATTAGCATCCCCGGGCCAAATCTGGCTGGTTCTGATAGCATGATTCTCTAGGATGGGGTGAAGGGACCAGAGACACTTGGACGGAAGGCCGCCAGTGCCGTAGTCAACGGTGGGCCCTCACAACCAGGCACGCTCAAGGCCGATTTCCCTGCCTGGATTGAGAAGCCAGTTTCTATTATGTTCTCACCCAGAGGTGTTCTTGGAAGATCTCCAGTGACTTATCTATTTTATTTTTAGTTCCTTGGTGAGTGCTCACTTTGTATTCTAAGAAAACTTTTAGATCTCAAGACGAGGAATTTTTGATCTCGCTTTTTTTATGCAATTATGAGTCATTCCACATGTTAGCATGAGCAACCCAAGACCTCCCTCTCATCACTGATCTATCTTTTTCATCTCTTCAAAGATCCTGGAGGTAAGGAAGGGTTTTAAATGTTTGCCCTTGAGAAGAAAAGACACGAGAACCGGAAACTGGTGGCTAGCACTGCTGTTATTATCAAGAAATGGTTTTCCAAAGCAGAGCTTTTACAAAGTGGATGATTGATCTTTGCATCAGCCAACAGTCCAATGAGCAGGCAAATCTTCTATGCATAAAACCTGCTGAGTCTTCCAGCAAACCCTCCCTAGAAGGCTGAATTAAAACGTAATCCATGATATCCTGGGAAGATTTCTCTTAATTTTTTCAAAGTGTGGAATTTTTTTTTTTCACATGATGCATCTAGCTGAAAACCAAAATATCAGCAAAGCCATAGCCAATTATAAAAATAACTATTTATGGGGCCCCTAAAATAATGGTCACGTACTCTGCACACAGTAGATTTTTCAAACCTTACAACTAGATGCGGAAACTGAGTCTTAGTGAGTTCATGTCTCAAACCCAAGGCCACCCAGCTTAACAGCAGAGCTGGGATATACGTCCATGTCAGACCAGATCCAAAACCAGTGCTCTTCCCTCTACTGCTCATTGTCAAGTTCAAGAACCAGCCTTCTGTGTAACATTTCTATTTACTAGGCTAATTATGTGTGTTAAGCAGGATGCTCTGCAATTATTTGTCCACGGATAAAAAGGTGTACGTTTAGGTTTCTCATATCTTACAGTTTGCATTAGGGATATAGCCTCAGGCATACAGTCTTGTGAGCAGTGACCTGTAATCAGTTTATAAGATTATCACTTAAAAGAATTTTCCTGTTACTGATAATACCTGGAGCCTGGTTGTTAGAACACTGTGTGCATGTTACGCACATATACATACAAACACTTATGTTCTCTCTTTATCTTTAATCCCCCTATTCTCCTTCAAAACACACACTGTCTTTAATCTTTAGGTTAATGTGCAAACCTGATAATAGAGACATGGGACGGGGGTGGGGAGGACAGGGGAGGCTGGGCATAAGGAGAGAGAATAAGACACAACTCCGAGGCTGGCCCTTGCTGCCCTTACACATTCTGGAACAAACAAGGCTAATAATATTATCAAGCCCAGGAAGCCCTGTTAGAGTTGAAATAGCAGCTCATTGAAGGTCAAATTTATTAGATTTTCTTTTCTACCTTTGTAGAATGGTTGAATAACAACTTTCTATTTTTAGCATGTGCTCTCATTTGTAATAGCTTCACCCAAATCAAGGAAGCGGGAGACATGGTACCTGTATCTATCTTCGCTGGCATTGTGCTCTAAATCAAGTGCAAGCAGCTGTACACAGCAGCATCTTCTTATTTTGAGACCTGGTCCCTCAACTAGTGGTTTAGAAAAAGAGGTGACTTTGCTACGATGTCAGGGGGAAAACCAGCGGTGCTGAGCAAGACTGCCAGGTTCTGCAGGACATTTAAAAAGTGCACTGCCAGGTTTCGGGTTTAACTTTTTAAATTTCTTTCTTTATTTTTTTTTCACTTTTAAAGTTAGCTTAGGAATGCCAGTTCTGATTCTATTCAATCTCATTCTGACTCTTGTAGTCGCTCTTCTGAGGCACTTTGTTCTTTGCTGTAATCAAGGTCATACTTTAAAAGGGACGCTGTTGCTTGATCAGGGTTTCAAGAGGGTTACATTTTCAATGTGAAGGTTCAACCACTGTTTTAGGGGACTGTACTTAGGAGAATATGACTGAGGGTCTCGGCCCAGTGAGGGCCCCCATACAGCTCTGTTCTCCAAGTATGGCATCCTCTGCTGGCTATTTCACAAAAGTGAGTAGCTGGTCAAAGGGGAATGGACAAGAGGATCTAAAACATGAGCATAAATATATCACTCCTGCCAGCATGTCAAACCATAAAACCAAGGCCTTTGCCACAGCTGGTCAGCCGTCCATTACTGTGAAGGGGAAAACCACACACACACTCACACACACTTATACGGGGTCATGCAGCCATCACAGAATTCCTATAAACCAAGGAATTGCAAAATGCACTGAACACGAAAAGCACTTGGGGAGCTTTAAAAATTCCTGAGTTCCAGCCCACACTGGTCCTGACCTGCATGTCTGATTTAACTGGTCTGAGATGGGGCATAAGCATCAGTATTATTTAAAAGCCCCTAGGAAATTCTTCTATGCAATGAGAGCTAGGACCACTGGTCTAGATCTAGCTGGCCACAGTGAGCACAGTGCTAGGGGCCAGGGACACAAACTGTCTTAATGGGCGAATGTGCAGGTGGGAAAAACCCACAAATCTGTGTGCAATAAACAGCATGGCCCAGAATTCCTGACTGATGCTTCCTGTATTCCCAGAGGGCAAGAAACCATTCCCAATGATTGTCCCTGCACAAGTCTAGAAATAGTCCAGCAATAAGAGTGACACTTAAAACTGCACCCCAGACCCTTGTGGCCGAGGATGCTACACACCCAGTGTGGTCTGAATTCCTGCTGATGGTGACCTAGGTTTAGCACCAGGAGGAACATGCAGACACGCCAGTTTCCACAGGGTCCACAGCTTGCACATGTAACAGATGCCTGGAGTGAGCAAAATGAATAGAATGAAACAACAACAAAAAAAGCAAACAGCCTACTTTGGTTTTGGAGCAGAAAAAGCCAAGAGCTGATTGGCTTCAGAGCAGAGGAGAGGAAGGCTGTAGCTGAATATACCCAGCAAATCCAGCAATTTGGTGCTGGAGTAGAGAGACAACCTATAAAATATCCCTTTCTCTGAAAATCCAAAAACTCATGATCATATAAACTGCATGTGTCATGGGGAAAAATGGGAACTCTCATCTCTCTTTTTTGAGGGAAGTATGTATTCCATGGCTCCTGCTGGCAGGAGCCAGGCACTGCGGGGCTGGTATCTCTGGGGACAGAGCACAATGCTGGCTTCTTGCATGTAGGCAGGTGGTGCCAACTGGCCAGCACGCCCGGTTGGCTTTCATCCAGTAGATAGTGGCTTGCCTGAGCGCCTGTCAGGGAAACGTCGTTATGTCGTGGCTGCTGCGGACAAGAAGATGAGGGACAGGATGAGGCTCTCCAGGCTACAGCTACCCAGAACAGTGCTTTGTTAGGAGCACAGGCTTCTCACCGTCAGGGGAGAAAAAGGGCTCTTTCTCCCAATTCCTTCCATTTGCGCCTCCTCTCCCACATGTACAAAAATACATGTTCCATCAAGAGGTAGTATTAGAAATAAAGGAATACAGGCAGAACTGTATTTTAGAGGAGGGAAAATAACTGGTTTGGGCAAGGGGCACTTCCTTGGCAAACCCAGGGTAACTCACATCGGTGCATATGCTCGTCTATTAAGTGCATATGATGAGACCTGAAAGCATGAGGTCACCTCTGCTTGTGGGTAAGCCAGCATCACTTAAAGTCACCCAATTAGCCAGAAGAGCAAAAAGCAAGCCAGCCTATCAACCTAGTTTTTAAACCATGAGAAAGAATCTGCTTCCTGCCCCTGTTACCCAGGTGATGGTGGCCATAAGTTCTCCCAGCAGTTGGATACTTGGAAGAGTCAGGGTTGTAGCAGAATCTTCACCCTGAGTTCAGGCTGGCCTCACTCGAGGATTCAGAAGGGGCTGGCGGAGAGGTGATACTTGGTGTGGGTTACCTGCAAGAGAGACCAAGGAGCCTCCAGGAAGAAGAAGCATTCCGAGGGGAGAGTGAATGCCAAGTGCACCTTTTTCAATCGAAGAGAACGGGCTAGGATGATGGCAGGTGTGATTCTGAGTGGAGCACAGCATCCCTCACCCCTGCTGTCCTGTGTCCCACAGGAGAGCAGCTGCAATTGCATGCGTAAACAAAATGAAACCAAAAACAGCCATTTCCCAAAAAGCATAGGTAGCACCTGGCTAGTGCAAGGTGAGGTCCTGGCTGCTTTGCTGCCTGCAGCCCCAGTAGTGGGGGCTGGTACCCAAGTCCAGTATTGGCAGAAGGTGCAGTAGCAATGGCAGCATTAATGGGCAGGGCACATGGCCTCAGGGCCTCTGGGGCAACTATCTGTGGGCCTCAGAAGTGGCATCAGTACTATCCACAGGCAGCATCACCACCTCCATGGCCATCCATGGGCATCTCTGGGGGTGGGTGATGCCCCCCTTGAGCATCGTGGCTGAGCTGCTGTTTTCAGCATCCGCACCTTCTGAAGATGTCACTACCGAGAGCCACGGAGAAAGTGAAGACAGCTAAGACACCCAGGTCACATGAGACATGCCTGAGATGCCCAGATGGCTTAAAAGGTATTTGAAAAGGGGAGGGTTTAAAGTTCCTTCCACAGGATAGATGGAGAAAAAACCACCCGGAGAACCTTATTTTTTATTCTCAGGCAAATATGACCCAAGAATAACAAATTGCAGGTGTTAAAGAAGAAAAATAAAACTGAATGAACAAAATTTCTCTGCTTTTTCATGTGATGCAAATACAAGACACCATCCATTTAAAAGAAACGAATCCATTTTTTTCTTTCCATGTCAAAATGCCAACATTTACAAATGAGTTACAGGAGTCTCTTCTGGAAGGCAAAATTCTGTCTCTCCATGTTTCATATCCTCAGTCATTCAATAAATAGTACCTAAAAATAGATGAAGTTCCCAGCTAGTGCTAGTGTCTGTCAGGGATAAATAACAACAATACATACTTTATGCCAAACACTTTTACATAAGCAACCTCATTTCATCCTTGTGACTCCACTGTGACAAGCACTGTTTCTTCCTATTTTAAAGATGAGAAAACTGAGGCTTAGAGAAGTTATGTGGCTTGGCTGAGATGCTATAAATATTAAGGGACAGAACCAGGTCGCATACTTGGATCTTCCAATGCTAGCCCTAGATTCTTTCCATGCCCCACAACTGTCCCCTGTGTGGAACACAAAGGTACAGCCCTGAGCCATATCTCTCTGCTTTCAAGACACTGAGATGTACACCCATTAAACAATTAGGAACTAGAACCTGGTTATATTCTCTCCCGGCTCCAAAGGATGAACGTAGAAGGGAGTCATATCATAATTCAGGCAGGACAGACACCAGTGAAGGCTGGAGTTGTCAGAGTTGTTCCAGAGAAGGTGAGATACGAGGATGAGAGAAGGCAAATAGAACATAGGCAAGAGCGAGTTGCGGTAGATGCTGAGCAGCAAACCAGGAGAAAAGATACGAGTTGTCTTTCTAAGCTGAGCCAGAGTCATGCTTCAGTGCTTCATTCCCTCCTTCGCCAACACTTCTGAGGCACCCCACCCGCATCAGGCACCTGGCCACCCCCAGGAGCACACACACCTACGACACGGTCCCTGTCTCATGAGGCTCACAGGCTCCTGGGGTGAGGCAGCTGAGCCCACGTGATTCCATGATGGAAACGTTGGAAGCTACCAGCCCCAATTTTGCTTGGCTTCTCAAGTTAGGCCGTTTTATCAGCACTGCTTCACAGAGATAAAACCTTTCGACAGAGAGCTAAAGGGGAAAAAACTCAGCATGTAAAAATAAACTACCCAAACAGTGTCCCCCCGCTTCCCCTCATCCCCTGCTCCATTCGGCGCCCAGGATAACTGCGCACGTGAGAACGCCACGCAGCTCTGGACGCGGTCGCCAGAGCAGCTGCTGTGTGCGTGGACGTGAAGCAGCAATGCAGAGCTCCCCCTCCACTTCTGCTCCAATTGTCACGGCCTCATCTGAACTCTGCGGCTGGACGCTCCGCTGCAGGAAGCAGAGGACGGATGGAGGGAACGACGCTTTTCCACCTTCGTCTCGTCAACTGGTGTCCTGTTCCACGTGCCACAGATCCCGCGGTGGGTGTGAGAAGCAGCACTGACACACTCCTACAAGCCTTTGGCATTACATCCTCCGCTCTGCTCCTCCTTCCATCTTTAGCTGCACCTGGTTTATAAGTGAGAGCAACTGGTACAGCTTCCCTTTCACACCATCTGGGATGTGTCACAAACACTGGCTTTGCAAAAGGATGAGAAGGATCTTTTAAGATTATTGAAACTTTTCAGAATCATTTCTTGCTCCGTAGGCTAGAAATGAAATCTTAATTTAAAGAATCTCTGGACATATTCAAAGAAGAATGGCCCATAAAGGTAAGGGCGGGACTCAAATCCTCCTTATAAGAGGATGCTGAAAGCTTTTGCTTTATGGAGGTACCTTTTGGGAGGAGGGTCCTGGTTTGGTCGGTCACCAACGGATCTGGTACCCATCGTCTATTGACCTATGTTAAATCCACTGGATTTAACAAAAGTGAAAGGAATCTGCTTCCAAAAACTTCAAGGAGAAATCCTATTAAACCTTTCAGTTCCAGGTGAAATGTCACCTCTTCTTAAACTCCTTCTATGACTCCCCAGATAGGAGCAATTATTTCTGCCAAGCTCCTCAAACACTTGATGGGCCTTTTCGGCTCTCATCATGTTATGGAGTAGGGCGGGCAGCTTCTTGAGGGCAGGGACTTACTTCATTCCTCCTTGCAGCTATCCAGTAATGAAAGACTTTAATTCAATGCATACTTATCGAGGAAAACTGGGCATTTTTCTCCAGTTATTTCTTGCTTTGACTTATCCTATTAATATGGGTTTTACATCTTTTTAAAAACTCTCCTAATTTATATGTATTTCTGCAGATTGCTGGAATCCTTTCACTTTAATAGTGAATATTATTAAATAACACATGTAAATCATTTAGTATATGTCAGTTACATAGTAGGCACTCACTCAGTAAATGTCAGCTGTTGTATTGCTGTCGTGCTCCAGTTTACCCAGACATTGACTTTGTGCCTTTAAAATTCCTGGTTCTAATTGTGGTACAGATATTTTTGAAGAGATGCTAAATATTCTTGGTAATTCAACATAATAGCAAGAACTCACATTTATACAGTGCAAAAGATTTTGTAAACTCATTTTTACAAGTTACGATTGCTGTGTTTTGCTGCAGAAGAAATAGAGATTCAGCCAACTCATATGTCTTACTCAAGGTCATAGAGCCAGGATGGAGCAGAAAGAAGAATCAGACTTGACCAAGAATGCTGACTCCCAATCCTGACAGTCCCAATGCCTCTCTATTTCTTCCTTGCAGCTTTCGACCATGCTTTTGGTTTATCCATTTTGTTTATTCCACTGAGAAAAGGACAGTTTACAGACATACTCTCCAAAGAGGTCAGATGACGTCTGAAATTGCAATAATGGTAGACAAAGCTTGTGAGCAGGATGGTGTATTATTGAAAACAGTTAGAAAATAATAAACAACCATGCAATCACTGGCACAATTTTAAACAAGATTACTTTACCTGGTTTTGTTTTCTTTCTTGTTAGGTAATTTCACCAGCAGGTTTGTAACAAAAAGAAACAGGGAAAAGCAGATTTTCTTGATGGAAATTTAATAGCATTATGTTCAGTGATGAATAGAACTATTTCTCTTATTCTGATCATGCCTTGCCCACAGTATGAACTCAATAAACAGTTGTTCAATCGAATTATTATTACAATAGCTTGTTGCTTTTTTTCACTGGGCAATAATAACTTTCATTTGTATAATGCTCTGTAGCTTACAAAGCACATTCTTCATGTATTACCATTGAATTCTCACAGCAATTCCAAAAGGTAGATATTAATTTCTTCATTTCACAAATCAGGAAGCAGAGGCCCAGGTAAGATAGGTAATTTGTCCAAGGTCAAAATTGCTCACAAAGCATTGACCAGCTAGAAAACAATGACAATCTAGAAGAAAACCGGTCTTTCAGGGCAGGAAGTACAGCAGAGTTGTAAAGAGCAGGGGCTTTGAACTCAAACTGCCGAGGTTCAAATCATGCATCTACTATGAATTAGCTCTGTGGCCAAACACAAGTTTCATAAACATTCTGTGTCTCCACTTCCTGGTGTGTGAAATACAATTAACAACAATAGCTACCTAGTGGTGTGTTAGTGCGTTAGGATGGCTTGTATCAAGTGCTTGGCATTTACTGAGTGTTCATCTTGAGGACCCAATAAATAGTAGCTGTTACTGTTATGATGGTTACTCTTTCTGTCCTGGGAAAAGTATCTTAGTAGGTCTCCCATCCTTTCAGTTATCAAACGCATATCTAGTCTATAATGTATAGTAGAGGGAGCTGTGAGTAAGGGGCATGGCTCAAGCATTGGAAGCTCTGGGCATGAGTCCTGGTCCCAATCTTTGTCAGCTATGAGATCATGAGCTAGTTCTCAAATCTTTCTGATGGCCAGTTTCTACATCTGTGAAATGGGATAATTCTTGTCCTATCAGCCTCACAGTGTGGCCGTAGGGGTTAAATCAAGTGAGATCTGAAGGGAAAACACTAGGTAGTCCACTCATTCATTCACTCATTCATAGCCCGTTGGCAACATGCGTCTTAGGTGCCGGGCACTGTGCTACAGTGTTTGATTCAAAAATGAGTCCAGACAGTGGAGGAGACAGACATGTAGAATGATAAATGACTGTACTATGATATGCATTTAAGTAAGGTACCATTACAATGTGCCTATTACTGAAATAGACACTTTGGGACTATAAGAGTGCTTTAAAAATGTGAACTCAGCCCTCATTCTCACTACAGAAAAAGGACTAAAATCCTCTCAAGAACCACATTTAGGAACTTTGCCAAGAAAGGCAGGTGAGGACTCCATTGTGCCTGTCATCCTTCTTCAGTATGGAAGAACTAGGAACTGCAAGAGGCCTTTTCAGCTATGGTTCCATAAGTTCCGTGACGCCACGTTCCTTCCCATGTACACAAAGCAATGATGGGGCCTAATGTCCCAGGATTTATTTTCATTCTTTTAAGTATACACATACTGAAGACCTACTATGTGACAGTCATTGTGCCTGGTAAACAAAGATGGAAAGGACACTGCTAAGGCCCTGAGGGTGTTGCAATTCAGGGAAGCAGACAGACTCATATACTAATAATTCCAGAATAAGGTGTCAATGGTTGAGATACAGGTAAGCAAAGGGCTCCATGTTAATGGAGACAACTTAACCCCCCTGGAGGTCAGGAAGGCTTCCTGGAGGAGGTGACACCTGATCTTAGTCTTAAAGGGTAAGAGCAAGTTAGATGGGAAAAAGGTGGGAGGTGGGTATATGACAGAAAAGGGAAGAACACAAAGAAGGTAGAAACTATTCCGAAAGAGCTAACCAATTATTCTAGCGAACTGTTATATTTGCTTCTCAAAGATAAACATTGGTCCCCAAATATAATCACAGTATGTCCCCTGCTTTTCATGGTTTATCCTATAAGCAGCTTTGTAAACATAATATTCAAAATGACCTATGAGGCATGTTTGATTTCAGAGTCTTTTCCCCCCTAAGCCAAGATACCTTGAAAAGGGAATAATTAGTGATCTGCTTTGATTTAATGTCTCCTTTGAAATTGTTCATCTACTTTATTTCTCCAATTGGATAAGTAAATTACTCAGAAACATGACTATGGGAACATGCAAATCTAAAATCTGGGCTAGAATTTTGGTGGGCAAAGGTTCACTTCTCATTACAGAAGATGTTTGATATAAGTATTAATTTTCCTAAAGTGGTGATGGCTGAGATTTCATACAAAGGATGTTCATATTGGATTAAACACCAGACTCAAATTATCTGAGCTCTCATGTGCACAGAGAATCAAATTCCATTTCACCTTGCTAAGAAGCTGGCCTGGACAGTCATTCTGGATTTAGTGGGCTAATGTGGCCCATTGCCTCTTCACCAAAACGTATGACTACCTAAAATGTTATTTATGGCCTGATTGCCTTGGCTAGTGGTGGACAGAGAGGGAAGTGGGATTTTATAATATCCCACATAATATAAATTCTGTCCCTGAAAGTGAATGACTATTAATTGCCTGGTAGATGCCAGACATGAAGATAGATCATATTCAATCATATCCAATCTTCCTAACCACCCCAGGAGGCTGGAATTTTATCCCTATTTTATAGATGAGGAACCTGAAGCACAGAGGAATTAAATGTCTTATTTGAAGTTAGATAATAAAACTTAGCAATAGTTGCTATGAGGAATAAATGAGCTAAAACAAAATGCTTAGTGTGGTGACGGAGATGCAGGCAATAATGGTAGCCATTGCTGTCAGTAAGGTAATCTCATTAATGTTCACAAAATGTATTATATGGATAATGTACTGTGGGAAGAAAGTTCCTGATTGTTGGTGAGTATATGCCACAATCCGAGATGTCCACTCAGCAGGTTTGCACAGCGATTTGGCTCAGGTGGCTTTGTAGGTAGTTGGCAAAGATCTTAGAGAGGCCATGGCCCACACCCTTCTGGACCAGAGGGCAAGAGCCCCAGCACCTGACTCTATCCCAACAAACCAGAACATCACAACACTTCAAACGCCACCCAAGTCTGCAAATTGGCACAGCTATTAAAGTTGTACCTGCTAATAGAGCCTTATGGACACATTCTGAGGTTAATGATGTGTAGAATTTTGGAAACTTCAAAAACCAGCATTACCAGCTTGCTTAGTACAGCCATTCCGGTTGAGCATTTTTGTGCAGGAGGAATAAAAATTAAGTGTTCCTTATAAGTCTCCTGGACAGGACTATATTAGATATTCTATGGCTGTTTGCCTCTGTGTAACAAATAGAGTGACAAACAGAAATATTGACCCAAAGAGATGAAAATATATACTTAAAAAAATCATTTCCCTGAAACATTCAGACAATTCCAATTAAGTGACAGCTTAGCCTGCTTAATTTGCATTCCACAACTCCGAAGCAAAGGCTTGGGAGACCTGGGCTGGAGTCCTAGCGCAACCAGGAACTTGATAGTGACTTTGCTTCAATTTCCTTATCCATAAACTAAAGTATTAGACAAAAATCAGTATGTCCTGAAACTTCACAGAACACAAATGCTGGAAGATGTTGTCAAAATAAAAGAATTCTTTACAAAAATAGATAACCACATGACAACAACAAAAACTCACAAATATGGCTCACATTGACATCTCTTTCTAGGAGAGTCACAATGCTCACGGTGGCATATTAAACTCTGAAGCTGCAGACAAAACAGATGTGTTAATGTCCTTTAAACCATCGTTTCCAAATTTAGTGGACCATGAAAGGTAATACCTTTAAACATCTTGGGAAACTGGTTGAACACACTTTAAGAAACACTGTATAAAATGGTCCCGAAGGTTCCTTCTGCTGCTGAAACCGTGATCCTCTGGAAAAGGGTTTAGTTTTGTCACACAGGTTTATGGAAGAGTCACATCTGTGAAAATCTCTCTCCATTCCTTTCCTGTTCAACACCTACGGTTTCCTCCTCGTCTCTCTTTGCTGGCCTGGGGTGAGGGTGTGGGCTTGCCGTATGAAAGGAAGTGCTCTCTATACTTTCCTAGAAGCTCCCAAAGTAAATGGAAGCAGGACTTTTTGTAGAATGAGGGAAAAATTGCCTGAAACTAGCACATAAGGTTCTGGACACTTCTTCTCCATCTATAGAGCTACCTGGCTTTATCTCCCTCTCATTGCTACAAAGACTAGATTAGTTTTGCCGTCCCTTCTCACTCCAAAATTACATGGTTTCATAGAGGCGTGTTAAAGAAAAATCTTTGACTTTATCATAAAACCATTAGCTTATGGTCAACACATTTGACAAGCATGTTGTTCTTATGAAATTCCTGTGGCCAAGACAATGGCCAGGAGCAAATGAGCCAGCCATTTTTCCCAGTCTCCCTGAAATCAGCCTCAGAGTTGAGTGACCCTCTCAGGAAGCAGGTGCAGCGTCTGCCACGGCACTTTACATTGACACCGATTTAGGTGATGCAATTGTGCATCTGATTAAAAATGAAATACCTGCTCAGAAAACAGGTTGATCCTTTTGTCCACTGGGCTGGCAGATCAGACAACTGCCCAGATGATTTAATGAGCGGGGCAGGAGCTGGGAATTTAAGTAACCAGGAAAGATGAATTGAAGATACATTAGTTTTCCCCTAAAATCCATTTTCATCATGTTGCTCTCCAGCATGCAATTTATTTTTTCCTCTAAAAACAGTTCCCTTTCCTACCTCACCAAGTCCAAACTTCTGCAAATGACTTCTCTGCCCTCCGAAGCTGCTTTGCTAGATTCCCTCCGGATCCCAAAACACACCCTTTACTCTGCACGGTCCAGCTCTGCGTTCTGCCCGCATTGCCACCACCATTACTGCTTTTCAGCTGTGTGTTTTACAGGTATTGCCTCAAATAACCCCAAAGCAACCCATGAGACAGATACTATCAGTATCCTTCCCATTTTATAACTCGGGAGACTGACAGACAAAGAGGGTAAGTAACTTGCCCAAGGTCACGTGGCCGGTAAGCATTGGAGCTGGGATCTAGGCCAAGGTCATTAGTCTCCACAGTCTGCACTCTTAAGTACCAGCTTACAGAGCCTTTATGCTTCTTCTTCCCCAAGTCTGACCATTCCATCAAGGTCAAGCGCAAATCTCACCTCCTTAAGGAAGTACGTTCTCAGAGCTCTTCTGCCCCCAGCCTCTTTTCCCCCTGCTTTGCCACCCTGCCTTGCAGACCATTTTTTTCTCATGTTGTGTCATGCTCATCTTTGGGTGTATGGATTCCAAATGGACTGCAGGTGACCTGAAATCAGGGGCCAGACAAATTATTACTTCTATATCTGCTGCAATGCCTTGCATGGTGTGAGGAACCATGTACATCGTGCTCCACAAAAACCTGATAACATACGACTTCTCTGATGGCCCCTGAAGGCATTGGGCCAGACTCAATCTTCCCACACCTGAGACACAGACACACCTAGTCCTTGAAGCCAAGATCCACAAGGAAAAAAAAAAGTTAATGAGAAGAAATGCTTATCATACCCAATGATATGCATGACAGAGGCTTAAAAGTCAAGTGCTGATCACAGGAAGCAACCGTGTTTGCGTTGTCATAAACTCTCAGCTGCTACTTTGGATGTGGCCTAGGAGATGAATGGGCAGGACCCTCTGTCCTTTGAGAGACTTTCCTGGCTATGAATGGGCCAAAGGAAAGAAAGAGGGAGGAGGGGAAGAAGCCATTACGGCTTTAATGGTTTAATCCGCGGATATATGTTGTCAACCTGGCCGGCCTCCAGGAGCACTGAGAACCGCCAGCTCCAGCCAACACAAGCACATGCTAGCTTGATGGGCAGTGTAACAAGACACAGATTGCATAACCGAAGGTACGCGCAAAGCCCTCGTCAGGGTTGTGCTCCCTGGAGTTCCAGCCTGAAAGCAGTAACCGATACGGGCACCACATGGACCGGCTTATATACACAAACATAGAAGGTCTGCAAATACACGTGTAGAAGGTGCTGGCGTTTGGATTTCGTTTGGCACAGAGCACCAGCCACAGACGGGTGGATTCTGTTGGGACATGGAGAGACGCTTTGGTCCCGACCAAGTGCAGCTTTCTTCCCACTGTGGCCATGAGGCTGGAGAGTGAGGGAGCTGCTTTGAATTCTGAGTGCCTTTGCTTTTCTGGAAGTCTTTCAGTTGGGCTTTCTTTAATGCCTTCAATTATCACAGTGCAAACAATTATATTCCCAGCACCTCCACCCAATAGCTGCAGCAGTTTGGCATTTCCTGTCCTGACTAGAAAATGACCTGGCAGGGGCTAAGCATAAGCCTGGCTCTTCCGCTTTTTTTCTGATGCAGGCTTTAATTCATTCCCCCTCCCCCCTTCCTAACTGCTAGAGAAACAAGAGATTAGTGCAGATGGATGGAAATATTTTTTCCACTTCAGCATTTGCTGTCAGAACTAAGTACTAAGAAGGTTTTCAGATGGTGTCTCAGGCAGCCTGGAAATTCCCAAACTCATCTTAAACCATAATCACCTGGTCCCCAAAGGCATGCACGCACAGACCAAAGAAAGCGTTCTTTCCTGAGAGCAGCCCCTTGACATGGCACTTGGGCTTCTAGCTGAAGCTAGACTGCTCCTCCCCACTCCTGCACTTTGTGCTAGCTGCTTCTGAGCTGTCCTTGACATGCTAACGCACTATTTTAGACACCATGAAATGAACATTTGGCAGCACTCTGAACCAGAGGAGACTTCAGCTGGAGTAAGTGCGTCTGACCGCCACCATGCTCCCCCTGCCAGGACACCCATAAACAGCAACCATGCTATGTGCCAGACAGATGCTCTGCATGCAGTATCTCTTTCCATTCTCCAACTTGTGAGGCAGGTAGGACTGTCTCCATTTACACTTAGAAGAAATTAAAGCCTTTAGAGGTTACAGCACTTGCCCCCAAACGGAATAGCCAATAAGTGAGATCAGCTCTGATTCTAAAATCTGTGCTCTTGACTGCTCAAAGGGATGGAAGTTAGAATCTAGACTATTCTGTCTGACCCAGATGCAGGAGAGCCTCTGGTTCAGGTTGTGGGTGCGGGGCATGGGTTGTAAGGCACCATCCACTAAGCAGAGCACTTATGCGTGAACAGCAGCAATAAGGAATGATGAGGTGGCAGTAGGAGCACATGGTTGAAAATGGCCACGTTTGGAGGGAATCTGCAGAGGTGTGTGTTAATTCTCCTTGGACCTAGAGCAATTAACCATTTCCAGGTGGTGGTGGTGGAAAGGAGTCTGGCATCATCTAACTTTTGGCCCCTGGACTCCTAGGGCTGGTCAGCTGACGAAGAGGTTATATTTGTGTGTGAGGTTCCCCTCCCATCCCTCTGCTCCCTGCTTGGCTGACTCTGCCGAGGGATCCTCCCTCAGCTGTATCCCAAGCGCTTTCTGAGTTCCGTCCTTGCGTTGATGAAAGTGTTCTACCGAACGCTACAGAACTCAGCAGGCATGGCCCAGTTAGCTCTGCGAGCACATTCCAGGAGGCTCTGGCAGACAGGTGTGGATTTGACCTCGGTTAGCACGAGGAAGCTCAGGTGCCTATGCATCCCAGCTGCAGCAGGGATTCTTGGCAAGCCCTATGGCCAGGATATTCCAGGGGAGGTTCATCAGTGGGTAAAGTCAAAGATTTATACCAAATTATTCCTTACTTCTAACTTAAGGGAATGGAGAGACCAGAAAAGCAAGGTGGATTTGGCATCTACTATTTGCAGGCAGCTCCCTACCTTCATTTCACATTTGCACTCACATAAACCTCTGATGGCGGCCCTGTGAGACAGGAATTAACTTAACAGACTGGGAAGCCATAGCCCAGAAAGTCCTAGTAACCTGACCATGGTCACCTAGCTAGTAAGTGGTATGGTCTGGGTTCAAGTAGAAGTCTATCTGACTCCCACCCCTAAATGGTTTATCCTACTCTGCCGAAGCCTTTCTGGAGCTCTGTGGATTATTTCTGGTAACGAAGGCATTGAAGTGCCCACCTGGATGAGAAGAGGTGGGTCTCTAACTAAAGAGGACACTCCTGGGCTGGCCCTGTAGCTCCTTGACGAAGCGGGGGTCCCAGCTTGAGCCTGACGGGTCCTCACCCTAGGGCTCAGGTGTGGCTTCTGGGGAGCTCCCTGCCAAGGCCCCGTCCTAAGGGAATGAGCCTTGGGGATCACAGTGTGAGGACAAGGGTCAGAGGCAGAGGGGACAGAGTCATTCTGAGATTTGATTCAGTGCCTTTCCCTGTGGCCACGTGCCTGAGTCCTGAGAAGACGAAGAATAAAAGAGCCAGTGAAAATGCCAGGGCCCTGGGGGGTGTGAGGAAGGCAGTTCTGCTTTGTGGCAAATGCGGCAGGTCCAGCCAGCAGGATCTGGGGCGAGGGGGGTGTCCTGCTGTCACAGCATGCAGTGGCCTGAGCAGTGGCTAGGCAAGCTCCCAGTGCACCAGGAGAAACTGGGGAGCACACTGGTGTCAGACACTGATGTCCCCGACACGGCAGCCCTAGCGGCAAAGAGCACTGTGGATGCTGGTGTGGGAGGAAAGGCAAGTGGTGGCCAGAGTGGCCGCTGCGAGGATGGCGTCAGGAGCATCTTTGGGTGAAGCAGTGATGCAGGAGCTGTGGGTGGGGAGAGGTCCTGTTGGAGAATCTTAGGAACCGTAAGCTGCATTGAATTCTGCCACATGAATTATGCCATGGAGTGTTCCTTGGACCAGAGAGAAGCTTCTCTTCCTCCCTCTTTCCCTGCAGCAAACATTTACTGAGTGGCAACTACGAGCCAGGCCTAGATTAGGTTCTGGGGATACCGAGAGAACTACAGGTTTTCCATTGCGGGGAGACAGAGAAGTAATCAGCAATGATGACACAGGGGTGGGGGTGGTGACAGGGCCCCTGTGATCCTCGCAGCGTTCACCCCTTTCAGAGGACTTGAGGAACCCCTCTTACCCCTGGGCTGGTCCGGCTGGTGACCCGAGGGAAGGATGGGGCCGAGCACCTGAGGCCAAGGGTTCCATTCATGAAAGCATGGAGCTGTGGTGTGATGGGGGAGGAACGACGGGCTTCCAAACCAGTGCTAAAGGTAATCAGACCCTCTCACAAAGACGCCAGGCCCCTCGATGAAGACCACCTTCCAGGCCAGCAGGACTCACGCGCCGTGGTGATTGTGATGCCTTTTGAGCATCAGCAAAGTCCCACACTCCACCGGTGCTTGGCATCTTTGAGCTGGTGTCCTACCCACCCTGCCCAGCTTCGATTTTCAAGACCTTGTCATGGAGTCGCCCAGTGATGGAACAGGAATGGCAAATATCACCCTCTTCTCAGTTCTGTTGCTGCTCTCACCACCTCATTTGTATCCTGATGTTGTCCCAAGGGCCATCAGGCCAGGGCACAAATCCAAATGCAGAATTAGCAATGGTCTCTGCCCACTGGGCTTAGAACTCTAAATCCCAGCATTAAGGAAATGCCTAAGTGTACAATTACAAGGGACAAAGAGAGTCTTAGGTTGGAAGAACTTAATATATCCGAGTGAAAAAAGGGAACTAGCCCAACATGAAGAAGCCATTTTGCTTCTTTGTAAAACAGACAATTCAATAAACATGACATCGAGGGGACTGGGTCCTCTGGAGAGGGCAGAAGCCTCTTTCACACTGATGAAGCTATTAAGATGCAAAGAGAGTTACAACTTGATTTCTCTGTTTGCAAGCACTATTTTCCCTCTAAGCACTGGCTTTTTTCCTGAAACTCTAATTATGCCATCTTCCCTCGCTACTCAAAACCTGACCAAATCTCCATCCTATCTCATACCTTGGCCCCCGCCACTAACCTGCCCCAATCAGCCAGCCCATTCCCTGTTCACATGTTAGCATGTAATACGTATTTATTAGTTTTCTAGGGCTGCCATAACAAAGTACCCCAGGCTAAGTGGTTAAAACAACAGAAATGTATTGCCTCCCAGTTCTGGATCCTGGAAGTCCAAGATCAAGGTGTGGGCAGGGTCGGTTCCTTCTGAGGACTGGAAGGAAGGGTCTGCCCCAGCCTGACTCCTTGACTGTTGGATGGCCATCTTCTCCCCGTTTCTTCATGTTGTCTTCCCTCTGTCTGTGTCTGTGTTCACACTTCCTCTTCTTACAAGGACATCAGTCATGTTGGATCAGGGCCCACCCTAATCACTCCATTTTAATTGAGATACCTCTTTAAAGACCCCATCTATAAATAAGGCCACATGCTGAGATATTAGGGATTAGGACCTCAACATACAAATTTGGGGGGTGGTGGGGGGAGATACAATTCAGCCTATAACAATATTCTATAGAGATGGCTTTCTGACTGGTTTCCAGAAGATGAATTTTATCTCCCCAGCTAGTTTGTTAAGTTCCACCAATGTGATTCATTTCTACTTTCACAAATCTTAATGGTTAGTTGACTTAAAAGTTGTAAGCTCCAAGAAAGAAGGGATTGTACCTGTCTTAGGAACCACTGCCTAATCCTAGAACAATATCTGGCAGATGGCAATATCTTGAAGAATGAATAAGTGATCAAAAAGTTACTTGTTGGGATTACCACCCCTCTGACCTTCTAGAGATCTGCCTTGTTTTTAGGGAACAACCCGATCTTGGCTTTCACTGTAAGACAGAATGCTTCTACATTTCTGGTGAACCTGATATGTTCTAAATATGTTGCATCAGCCACGGAAGTAAACACATGCTAGCAATCCAACAGGCAGTCAAAAATACTCTTTAAATGTGATTGAATAGAATTCTGATTATACAGTTTAGCCAAGGAAGTCGGTCCAGCTCAGCACCAATTTTCACAGTCAAAGCCAATTTGAGCAACTTGGGACTGAGGTTTGAACTCCCAACTGCCATGATATTTCTGCAGGGCCATGAATCTCGTGTCATACCTTTAGGATAGTCCACTATTTTGTCATCTCAGCAGAATTATCCTGGAAACACCCTGAAGTAGTGCATTACACAAAATGATTATCCGTGGATCTAACTGGGACCAAATCCCTATCTTCTACAGGGGTGTGGATGTGGATTCTAATTAGTAGCAGAACCTGAAGTTAAGAATCACTCAAGACACATCATTCCTTAAGATCTTTGCTATTTGGGTATCGATTTTTAAGAGTATGACACACAATTATTGATAGAAATATGTGTATGTTATATAATGCATATTCACTCATGCATGGACAGATGTAGCTATATTTATATGCATGGGTTTACATATGTGTGTTCTAATATAGTGTGTGTTCTTTTGAGTGTCTACTTCATCACCCCCAGCCGCAAATATTACCAGTCAAGAGGGAATTTGAATTGAGAATCAGCATCAACAAAATGTGACACCATCGCATGGTGCCAGGAGAGACACAGGCAGCTAGAGCACAGAGTGCCTGTGTCCCTGGCGGTGTCTATCACGATGACGTGCTCCCCTCTCCACCCGAGATGATTGACGGGCCTGTAATCTGTTGTTGCTGTTGTTCTGGCACACATTGGCAGAAACAAACTCGCTCACAGTCCCCCTGCTGAAAGCTCACCCATCCAAGTGCCGCAGGAAAGCAGACTTTGGCATTTTAGCTGCTCACAGTCTGGGTCATCCATAAAAGTTTAATTTTCTAAAAATATTCAGCGAGGTGCTTTTCCTGAATGAGATGGCTTCTGGCTCATCAACGTATTTATGTGAGTAAATAGAAGGAGGATCGGTAAGTCAGGAATCTAATCAGCTATCATCCAGTCCATCTGGTTTAATTAGAGAGCCCAGCGGCTCGCAGGCACCTTTTAGTAAAAGGCTTCAGAACCGGCTCCCGGAAGGGCGGGGGTGCTCCTGAATGTGGTTTCGTACACTTGTCATCGCCCCTGCCTCCACGGCGCCCATTATCAAATTCCCATCACAGGACAAACTTGAGACGCATCAGTGCATGCCTCTTAAGGGCATGCAAATGGAACTAAATGTGGCATGGGGGAACACCACCGAACATCACGGCGGGTCCCTGAATTCACTCGATAAGCATCAGCTAAATAAGTATGCGCTGGTGCCTACTCTATGCTGGGGACTGTGAGTGAGACTTGGACCAACCATCGTGGGGAGACAGGCGTGTAAAGAGACAATTTCTAAGCCCTGAGATGCACCCTGAGATAGTGAGGGAGCCCCAGGGATGAACCTAATGAGGGTCTCAGCTGACGCTGGAGGGATAATTGGGAGCAAGTGTGGACAGAAGGGGACTGAGGAAGGTTCTAGGCCAATGGTTCTTAAACTTAAGCATGCACCAAAATCCACTGGACTAGGACGGCTTGTTAAAATACAGATTATTGAGCCCCACCCTCAGAGCTTAAGATTCAGTTTCAGAAAATTTGCACTTCTAACAAGTTTCCCACTGATGCTAATTCTGCTGGTCCAGGGACCGTATTTTGAAAAGAGGCCAGTGGCTCAACCCCAGGCTCACCTCCAAGTCACCTGAGAGCTTCAACAGCTACTCCAGCCTGGGTCTCCTCCCTAGAGATTATGATTCACATGGTTTTGTATGCAAACTGAGGATTTTTGTGTTTGTATTTCAAGACTCTCAAACTTACAGAAAAGCTACAAGCACAGCATAAATAACTTTTTTTTTTACTGAACCATTTGAGAGTAATTTGTTGACTTGATGTCCCATCATTTCTTTCTTTGTAGTGTGTATTTTCTTACAAACAAGAACATTCTCCGATATAACTAAAATACAAACATCAAAATCAGGAAATGCACGTCAGTACATTACGACCATTCAAGTTTTGCTGAATGTAACCATAATGTTTTTTATAGTGAAAGGATCTAGTTCAGAATTACAAGCTGGCTGTAGTTGTCAAGTCTCTTAAGTCTCCCTCAATCTGAAATGGATTCTGAGGCTTTCCTTGACTTTCATCATCCTGACACTTTGGAAGATTACGGGACTGTTGTTTTAAAATATGTCCCTCAATTTGGATCTGTCTGGTGGTTCCTCATGATTAGCTTCAGTGTGTGCATCTTTGACAGGACTATCGTAGTAGTGACCTAGTATCTTCTTACAGTACCCTATGAAGTGGCCCTCGGTTTCTGTTTGTCTCATTACTGATGAGGTCTGCTTGGGTTACGTGATTAAGGTGGTGACTGACAGCCTTCTCCACTGCAAATTTATTTTCCTTTTGTAATTAATAAGTCCTTTGTACAGGGCACTTTGAAATTACATAAATAGCCCGTTTGTCATCAAACTTGCAATTTGTTCATCGGGTGATCTATCTCAGACGAACTCACGGTTTCTTATTTTGTGCATTAGGTTATGATCTGCTACTATCATGGCTGTCTGAGGCCAGTGGGGGCCTTTCATTCTGGCTCTGACTTCTGTTTTGTTTTTTTTAGACCTCTTCAGGTGATTCTAATGTGCAGCCAAGGTTGAGAAACACTTCTCCAGGTAGATCAAAGCACCACAGTGAAAGAACTGGAGGCAACATGCAGAAGCCTCAGGAAACTGCAAGGTTTTCAGGATGGCTGGCAGACAGGATGGAGCTGGGATAGCGAGAGGTTCAGTCCGCAGGGTTCATTTGAGCCCTGACTACCGCCTCGTCATCATCGCCAATGGACGGCACCCTGGCCCCTCCCGTACACTAAGCTGTAACTCCACACATCACGGTGGTACTGCCCCGCAGTTAGGAACGTGGTTTTTACCAAAAGAGGTTCGAGTTCCTGCTCTGACACCCCCTAGCTCTGCAACCTTGTGCTAGTTTCCTGGTACGGACTGAAATGTGTCCCCCTCCTAAATTCATATATTGAAGCCCTAACCCCCAGTGTGGCTGTATTTGGTCATGGGGCCTCTAAGGAAGTCATTAAGGTTAAATGAGGTCCTAAGGGTGGGGTCCTGGTCCGATAGGATTAGTGTCCTTATAAGACACACCAGAGAGCTCTTGTGCACTCTCTCTGTCCACAGAGAAGTGCACGATGAAGAGTTCATGCAAGCCCACATCTGGATGGTAGCTGTCCACAAGCCAAGAAAGTTGGATTCAGGATGAAACCTTCCTTGCTGGCACCTTGATCGTGGACTTCCCAGCCTCCAGAGCTGTGAGAAATAAATTTCTATTGTTTAAGCTACCCAGTCTATGGTAGCAGACTAAAACATTACTTATCTGACCTACGTCTGTTTCCCACCTGTAAAATGGATACTAATAGTCCTACCTCATGGAGGTCTGGTGAGGTTTAAATGAGAAGGAAATATAAAGTACTCAACAGGATACCTGGTTTTCAGTAAACGTTTAACAAGTATCAGCTATTTCTATTACCTGTCCTCAAACACACCTTGCACACTCCCACTTCTCTGCCTTTGTTCACGATCAGTTCAATTCTACAAACATTATTTGAGCAGGTCCCTAGCATGTGCCAGGCGCTGTACCAGGCCCTGGGGATACAGAATGCAACAAGGCCTTGCTACAAGTCCAAGGCCAAGAGTGCAGATGCTGCCCCCTGCTGGCCTTGGTGAAGTTATTTCAGATTCCACTTGTAATAAAGAGACAGAGTCACAAGAGGAAACTGGCCACTTGTTTTGGAACCTGTTCCCCAGCATTGGACTGCTGAGAAAATGAGTAACTCACAGGATTAGGTCCAACAGTCCTTCATACTCTCCCTTTGGCTTTATTACATTCATATGGTAATAACGTCTTCTCCCAGCTTACCAGTAATTAGCTGAGGCCCTCCAAACTAGCAGAGGTCTGGTTTTATTCCCTTGACTGCCATCGAGTTTTTTTTCACCCCCCTCCTTGTTGGTTTCAGGTAACTAGATGATGACACTCTCAAAGGAAAGGAGTTTTAAAGTAATTAAATAAAAACGAAAGGGCCTTTTTATGCTCCACCAAAATTCAGAAGAGAGGGACAGCAATACTCCTGAGCCACACGCAATCATGACATGCGGCAAGGGTTCAACTGACTCATGTTGGGGAAAAGTACAGTCACAATTTTACGCCTCCTTTGGGGGTATAAACAGCAGTAATTTCTTCTTTTTGGAGGAGAACTAAGCTAGGATGAGGGAGTCGAAATGAGTTTGATAAGATAAAATCAGAAGAGTCTACAATTTCGCCCGGAGTCCATATTTAAGCACTGAAAGGACACCATGCCAGATGTTAGAAGAAACCTAGATTGGGCTTGGATGTTTTCCCGGAAGTGGCCCTCTTGGGCTCTCCCCTCACTCCCTTTGTGTCCCCATTACTGCTTCTCCTGATGTCCTCTTTGATTTGGAGTATGTTCCCTATAGACAGTGAGCTCCTTAAGGGAGGGATTTCTCTCTCAGAGGTCCCTGCTGGTGTCTCCCAGGGCCTGGCACAGGCAGGTGCACACTGACCCCCACCCAGTCCCGCATGTCCCTAAATGCAGTGGGGGGCTGGGCACATGAAGGCCACAGATGCCCAACATTCAGCCTGGGATCTGGACGTCCTGTGCTTTTTCCCTTTCTGCTGGAGATTCCCACTCTGTATTATTTTTCTTAACATCTTTGTGATTCTTTTCCTCATTCCATTGCAATCCTTACATTTTTTCTCTTCCCCTTTGTCATTCTTGACCTCAGAACCAACCTTTCTATTTATAGCCACCAAGCTCCCTCTTCTTCCTTCTTAAAAGCATCTCTGCAAACCTCTCAAAGCTCTTTTATAAACATGAATGGTGGATTAAAGACCCCATGGAGGTGTTCACTAAGGAGCCACATTCTCCTTCCTTATGGCCAGTAGGAACATTTAGGAGAGATGAGTATGTTCCTTCAATTCACAGGCAGAACTCACTCATGCCGGGCTGGAGAGAAGGCCTGGAGCTTCTCACACCGGCCCTTCCAACTTTGGGTAGCCCGGGCCAGGGCAGCAGTTTCCAAACAGTATTACCTGGAACCTGAATCATCCTTGGCCCTCCAGGCCACGGAGGAGAGCAAGAGGAGCAGGAGAGAAGAGTGGATGGGTCATATCTCCCATTCATGCTTCACGCGCAGACACTCCGCTTTCATCTGCCATACCAACGAGGCTTCTCTAAAGGATTCCAGTAAGAAGTAAAAATGGTTCCACTGCTAACATATTTTGCAAGCCACTGCAAAAAACATGCAGTCAGACCAGTTGAATGGTGGCAAATCCTTCCTTCAAGGGTAGATTAGATTTGCATATTGGAAACAGCCAAAAGCCACTTGGAGCCAAGCCTGGTGAAAAGATTTGTGAGTACGAGGACTAATAATACCACTGGACGGCAAACCAAGAACAAGTCAAAAAGTGGACCGTGGCAATGATATAAAAATACTGTGTGTGCATGTGTGTGTGTAGCCATGAAGCACTCCCAGGAGAAACTCCCCAACCAAGCATCTGCTGGAACAAGCACATAAACTGACCTCACAAGGTGATGACACTGAAGTTTGGAACTCGCTTCTATGCACAAATTCTCCCGTCATGAGTATAGCTGAGTGTGTGTGTCTCATCGCCTTAAAATCGAAGTCCAGATTTCTCTAGTTAGTCTTTGGGGAAAAAATGCCTCACAGTGTTTAGTCTGGTTTCAAACATTGCTCCAATGCTTCCTGGCTGTGTGACCCCGGGAAAATCATTTAACCTCTCTAAGCTCAGTTTCATCATCTGTAAAATGGGAATAATAATATTACTTACTTCAAAGGGTTTCTTGGGAGATTTAAAGGTAGTAAAGCATGTTAATTCCTCAGCACAGAGCCTGGCAAAGAATAAGTTCTCTTAGTATGTGTTGCTGTTCTTGTTATTATAATTGTTACTATCATTATCCTCTGACCTGAGGATACGCCAGCATACACTCCTAGTGTTCATTCAAGAGTCCCCTTCTCTCTTCAGTTAATCCATGAGGTCCTACTTTGAGAAGCATAAAAAACATAAAAGAGGTAGCACTGCCAACTCATCATCTAATGACTCATGGGAAATCCGGGATTAAACAAAAAGTGGAGGCGGTTTGAGCAGCTGGGCAAGACGTGGGGGACACAAACTCAAGCCCCGTGCATGTTGGTGGCGAGTGGAGACATTGAAAAACGAGGTAGGGAGGGTCCCAGAAAGCAATGTGGAAGATGCAAAAACACGAAGGAATCCTAGAAGCACAGGTTCACTGAATGTCAGCATGGGATTGGTCAGAACCCCCACTCCAGTCCACACACAGCAAGACCCAGAGAGGGCAAGTTACCTGCTCCTCAGTGGACCAGCGGGATTCAAGCTCTTGTCTCTTGATTCAGGGGCCACTGACTTTTTCCTGCCACCTGCCCAATGTCCCTGCCTCCCAGTGGGCTCTGTCTGAGCTAAAGGGCTTGAGAGGGTCGAGCAGGGTGGCCGGGCAGCCTCAGCCCGCTGCTCTGAAAACGCTCTTGTTTTTCAAGTCTGCAGCCTCAAAGCGTAGCCTGCAGTAGTTCTCCTGTCTCACCTTCTACTAAAAATGTTCACTCTGAAACTTGTAACAGCGGTGACCTCTGGCAGACGGCTCGTCCCAGCTGTTAACATTATTCGGCTTACAACAGAAGTTGCCCTCAAGACCCTTGTAGCCAGGCCCAGGGAGGAGGTGACGCTGTCAGGGCCGGTCCTCAAGAAGAACAAAGAGAAAAGTCACCTTGGCACGGAAGGTCTGGGAACCGCTGGCGGCTCAGTTGGGCTTCCTGCAATCACTCCCTCTGTCACTGTGGGTTGGAGACAAGAGACACTGCCTCTGGCCTGGCCAATTAGACCCTTCCACGGGGCTGTGGAGCCCCACGCGTGAAATCCCTATTAGCAATTAGCTGATGGAGGATCATTTTATAGCAGGGCTTATTTTTAGCACACTGTCATCTTTTCACTGGGGCCAAACCTTTTGTACCCAATTCACACCTGAGTTGCAGGACATTGCATTTCAAACCTCTTTTAATTGACTTCATTAGTTAATGCGCTGCTCCTTGAGTCCTGAGGGTGAGTTTCAGACGAAGAAGACTAATTTGGAGAAAGTCTGCGGACCACGTAGATGGTGTAGAAGTATGGATGCCCCAGCTCCCCTCCCGGCCCCGCTGAGCCCACGACAAGGAGCCTGATTCTCCTCAGGCTCAACTCCATTAGTCATCCCCGATACCTCTCGTGAGCTTCCTTTCCTGTCCTCCCGGGCTGTTATTAAGGAAGGTGTGGTAGGAATACAGAGACTGTGTCTGCGTCTGGACCCCACAGCAGTTCTCTTCACCAGCACCCTCTGCCGGTTCATTTTGCTTGAGTTGTTTCACCTCTCGGGTTCCTTGTCTATCCACTGGGAGAACCCCCTGCCTTTACCCTTTACCCAGTCAGCCAGGTAGTTCTCCTGCTAAGAAAAGTGTCATTACCCGCCTGGGGTGACAACGGAAGTCATTTGCTCTGCACTTTTCCTTTGTGGCTCCTGAGTTATCAGGACCCTTAAGGGCCAGAATATATGAGAAATACGTTCTGGGGCTTCAGGCCTCATTCATTCCACGTGCAGTGGGCCTCCTGTCTGTGCCAGGCTCCGTGTAAGGGGACAGGTGTAGAGAAATCCCAAACGGGGCCCCCAGGAGCCCACAGGTGAGTGGCAGCATCCTGCGGTTTAAATGTCAGGGTCTGGCCTCATCCTAGGACAGCCTCGACCCCCAACCTGGGGCAAGGGGACCGTGGCATCAGGTGTGTTTTCCTAAAGAAGGGGCCCTCATGGCTAGCTTGCGATTTGCAAGGATTAAGCCAGTGAAGAAGGGGAGGGGCCGTCCTAGGCATCAGACAGAGGATGGGGAAAGGTTGGCACATCCGGGGAAGAGAAAGCAATGCTGTCCGGCTGGACGTGGTGACCAAGTGGGCCTGGAAAGGCAGAGGCCTGGGAAGGGGGGTCAGGGCCAGACTTACCACGTGGATTTTCTCTCTCCAATACACAAGTTGATAATGAAGAGACACATGTTAGCAAAGCAGCCCCGGTCAATCCCAAAGTCCTTAGATACAGAACAGGAAAGGTGGTAAAAACCTCAGGGCGAGACCCCAGACAGGCTCATTTAAACCATTAGAAGACCCCCACCCTCCCCCACCTCCACCCAAATCCTGGCCCCGTGAGAAGAGATTACAGGGGGCTCCCCTGGAGCCAGTTCTGTTTAGGAGGGAGGACATGGTTCAGCTCGCCACCACCACATGCAACAGCAGCAGCAAATACTCAGAGAAGCAATCCTCCCTCACACCCCAGGTGTTCTTGTTGGGTATCCAGCCATGAGTCTGTGCTGGAAGTAAACATCCCTTCTGCTTAGGTGACCACATAGCCTGGGTTGCCCAGGACAGTCCGGCTTATGCTTGTACTGGCATCCCACATGGTTGGTGCCCACCTTCATGCTGAAAAGGGTTCCATTTGGGTGACAAATTATGTGTTTATCAAGGTTCTCCCAAGTTGTTTTCAAAATTGGTTGGAGAGAAAAAGAAAAAAACGTATAGAACCACCGATGATTATATTGTAAGATTACTTTTCCAAGATCACAATGACTGGAAGTTTTCTTTCGCCCATAGAAGTTATATATTTATTCTGAGGTACAGGCGGGGAGAAGTAGTAAGTGCAAGTTAGTGTTATAATATCATACAAGCAAGAATGGTATTCTGTGTCCCTTCAAAACATACAAACAAATGTCAGTTAACAGCTTAACAAAGCATCCCCTATTTAATAATAAAATATGTTAAAACCAAATAAAGTATGTTTATTGATACTCATTTTAAAATATTTTCCTATTATAAAAAGGTTTTCCTATGAGATAAAATTCACATAATATAAAATTCACCATTTTAATCACATTAAAGTGTACAATTCAGCCATTTTAATATATTCGGTTTTGTATGACCATCAAGACTATTAATAATTCCAGAACATGACCCCCAAAAGAATCTATAGTTGTTAGCAGATAATCTCAATTTCCCTCCCCTTCCATGCCCTGGCAACCACTATTATATCTTCTGTCTCTATGGTTTGGCCTATTTCGGACACTTCATATAAATGGAACCATACTACAAGTGCCATTTCATGCCTTGCTTCTTTCTCTTAGCATAATGTTTCGAAGGTTTATCCGTGGTGTAATATATATCAGTACTTTATTCCTCTTGATAGCTGAATAATATTCCACTGCATGGATATACCAGATTTTGCATATCCATTCATTAGTTGATGGACATTTGGTTTGTTTCCACTTTTCTGCTATTATGAATAACACAGCTATGAACATTCATGTACAAGTTTTACATGAACATTTTTCTTAATTCTTGAGTATATACTTAGGAATGGAATTGCTAAGTCAAATGGTAACTCTATGTTTAACTTTTTGCAGTACTGCCAAACTGTTTTCCACAGAGGCTAGAACATTCTACGTTCTCATCAGGAATGTATAAGATTTTCAATTACTCCATATCCTCTCTAATCATTGTTATTGTTTTCATCATCATCGTCATCATCATTACCAACCTAGTGGGTGTGAAGTAGTTCTTACTATGGTTTTTATTTGCATTTTCCTAATGAATAATGATATTGAGTATCTATGTGCTCTTTCATGAATATCTTTTCATAGTGTCCCTTTGTATATATTTTTTTGAGAAATGTCTATTCATGTCCTTTTCCCATTTTATTTTTTGATTCAGTTTGTTTTTTGTTACTGAGTTGTAAGCATTCATATATTCTGGATACTAGTCTCTTATGAGATATATGATTTGCAGATATTTTATCCTATTCTGTGGGTTGCTTTTCACTTTCTTGATAATGTCCTTTGATGCACATGAGTTTTTAATTTTGATAAAATACAATTTATCAAATTTTTTATTTTGTTGCTTGTGCTTTTGGTGTCATATTTAAGAAGCCATTGCCTAATCCCAAGTCATGAAGATTTATACTTCTGTTTCCTGCTAAAATTTTGTAGTTTTAGCTATTACATTTAAGTCTTTCATCCTTTTTGAGTTTAATTTTTATGTATAGTATGAGGTAAGAGTCCAACTTCCTTTTCCATGTGCAATCTAGTTATTTCCACAATATTTGTTGAGAATATTATTTCCCCTTTGGCACCCTTGTTGAAAATCAATTGTCCATACACATAATGAATTTATGTCTTGACTCTCAGTTCTACTCCATTGGTCTATGTGTCTATCCGTATACCAGCACTGCCTTGTACTGATTACCCTAGCTTTGTCATAAATTTTGAAATCGGGAAGTGTGAGTTCTTCAACTTTGTTCTTTTTTTTAATGGGTATTTTGGTTATTCAACATCCCCTTTCTTTTTCATATGAATTTTAGAATTAGCTTGTCCATTTCTGCAAAAAGGCAGTTGGAATTTTATAGGGAATGCATTGAATCTGTGTATCAATCTCGGGAGCATTGTTATCTTAACAAGAGTGAGTCTTTCAATCAATGAGTACAAGAGCATAATTTCTTTCAAAACTCTTCTATTTTTTTGGAAGATTTTAAGAAGGTTTGGTGCTAATTCTTTGTTGAATGTTTGATAGAATTCATTTGTGAGGTCACCTGGTCCTGGACTTTTCTTTTTAGGAAGTTTTAAAATCATCAACGCAATGTATTTACATGTTATAAGTTTATTCATGCATTCTATTTCTTCTTGAATCAGTTTTGGTAGCTTGTATGTTTCTGAGAACTTATTCATTTCACTAGGTTATCCAGTTTGTTGGCATATAGTTGTTCGTTCTCTTATAATCCTTCTTTATTCTGTAAAATTGGTAGTAATGCCCCACTTTCAGTCCTGATTTTAGTAATTTGACTCTTCTCTCTTTTTTTCCCCCTTGATCAGTCTAGCTGAAGGCTTGTCAATTTTGTTGATCTTTTCAAAGAACCAGGTTTTGGTTTTGTGTTAATTTTTTTCTCTATTGTTTTATCTATTCCGTTGATCTGCACTCTGATCTTTATTACAATATTTCCTTCCTTCTGCTTCTTTGGGTTTAGTTTGTTCCACTTTTTCTAGTTACTTAAGGTGAAGGTTAGGTTATTGAGAATTTTTTTTTTTTTTTAATGCAGGGCAGGTCTCCTAATGACAAACTGTCTCAATTTTTATTTATCTGGGAATTTCTTAATTTCTCCTTCATTTTTGAAGGATAGTGTTGCCAGATACAAAATTCTTGGTTGATAGTATTTTTCTTTCAGCACTTTGAATGCATCCCATTGCCTTTGGCCCCCATGGTCTGTGATGAGAAATGGCTGTTAATCTTATGGAGGCTCTTTTGTATATAAGGAGTTGCTTCTCTCTTGTTTTCAAGATTCTCTATTTGTCTTTTGTTTCCTGTTGGAAACAGGAAACAAATTTGATTTTGATGCATCTCACTGTGGGTCTCCGTGAATTTACCTCACTTTGGGTTCATTGAACTTTGTGTATGTGTAGACTGATATTTTAAATCAAATTTGGGAAGTTTCCCATTATTTCTTCAAATAATCTTTCTGCCCCTTTCTCTCTCTTCTCTCCTTCTGGGACTCTCTTTATGGGTATGAGAGTAAGGTTGATGGCCTCTGGTCTCCTAGGCTCTGTTAATTTTTCTTCATTCTTTTTTTTTCTCCTTCTTCTGAGTGGACAATCTCAATTGACCTACATCAAGTTTTCTTATTTTTTCTTCGATCTGCTCAAATCTTCTGTTGAGCCCCTCTAGTGAATTATTCTTTCAACTCCAGAATTTCTCTTTGGTTCCTTTTTATTATTTTTCTCCTTATTGATAGTCAGTATTTGGTGAGATATTGTTCTCATAATTTACTTTAACTCTTTAAACAGGGGTTCTTTCAGCATTTTTTTTTTTTGAGGCAGAATCTGTCACCGGGGGTAGAGTGCAGTGGTGTCATCATAGCTCACTGCAACCTCCTGGGCTCAAGCGATCCTCCTGCCTCAGCCTCCCGAGTAGCTGGGACTATAGGCATGCACCACCATGCCTGGCTAATTTTTTCTATATATTTTTAATTGTCCAATTAATTTCTTTCTAATTTTAGTAGAGATGGGGTCTTACTCTTGCTCAGGCTGGTTTCGAATTCCTGAGCTCAAACAATCCGCCCACCTCGGCCTCCCAGAGAGCTAGGATTACAGGAGTGAGCCACCGCGCCCGGCCTCTTTCAGCTTTTTGAACATATTTAAGATAGCAGATTTAAAGTCTTTGTCTAGTAAGTCCAGTATTTTCACTTCCTCAGAGATAGTTACTGTTGACTGTTTTTTTTTTTCCTGATATTAACCATAGATATATTTTTTGCACACCTTATAAATTCTTTTTTGAGAACTGGACATTTTTAATATTATAATGTGGCAACCCCAAAGAGAAGATTCTCTCTCCTCTCCAGGGTTTGCTGTTGTTGCAGTTGAAGTTTGTTTTTTGACTTTTCTGAACTACTTCCATAAAATCTATATTCCTCATCACGTGTAGCTACTAAAATCCCTTGTTGGTTAGCTTAGTGGCCAGCTAATATTTGGACAGAGATTTCGTTTAACACCTGGAACCAATACATCATCTACTTCTAACCAAGGGGTTCTGTGTGGATGGTGGGACATACTTCCAACACTCAGCGAGACAGTTTACTACTCTTCCTTTGCCTTCACCTCCTGGTTGTACATAGCCCGATAGCCAGCCAGAAGGAAGAGACTGGGGCCTTCTTGAGCATGTGCACAGCCCTGGGCATGCAAATATTCTTCTAGATTCTCAAGAATGTGTAGGAGCTTTCCAAAGTCCTTATTACCCATAGGATGCCATTCCCTTAGCATTTTCTTCCAAACTTTTTGGTTAGTCCATTGTTTCTCTATTCATTGCTTCTGGTGGCAGATACTAAAACATTTGCCTGTAAATGTTTTAGATCATGCTCCCTGGGGAGCAGCTCAGCACTAGGCAAGTTACTAGTCAAGAGAAAGAAAGAAGTACCTTTTGAGTGGGTCTTCAAGGGAGCCACCAGACAGATCAAATAAGAATTATCTGTGAATAAGGTCCATTCTGCTCCCTCAGATACCTGCACTAGACATGTGGGCTGTTATTTTAAAGGCTGCTGCTGAGCTGGGGAGAAGGGGATGGGATCAGGGTGACCCCAAGAGACCAAAAAGTTTTCTCTTCTTATTAAGAATAACTGTTTGCTTTTTTTTTTTTTTTTAAAATAAATGCTCCCAGATTCCTTCAAGCCTTTGGTTAAATTCCAGAATTTTGATAAAGTTAATTCTGATCGTTATTGTCAGATTTTTTTTCTCGCTTTTATGAAAGGGTAGACTTTTGGAAGTTCTTATTCTACCATTTTCCCTGACAACATCTGTCGTTTTGTTCTGTATTTTCCCGTTATCATAAAGGTGAGACACCTTCTACTTCTTCTGGATGTCATGTGAAGCCAGCTACCTTTATAGTCCTTGAAGAAGATAGTGGGGTGGGGATTGGGGATTTCTGGGGAAGTAGCAGATTTTATAATTTTCAATTAATATATTGCATAGAAAAACTGTAACTCTGCTGTATTTTCACTCCTAAGTACTCCTAGGTCTGGAATATTTGGGGGATGATACCAAAAACTACTTTTGTGCATGTGTTAGCAGGACAAGAACCAAGATGTGAAGAACATGCTCAAGTATGAAGTTTCTTATATGCAATTCTTTTCTGAGTCACTTTATAAGGAATATAACACCTTGATTGTGTAATGATAACAAGATGCTTTTGTTTCTTTAGATTTTACAAATTATGCTTTCCCTATAAAATTAAACTTAAACAATTGAGTATCTTGAGTATGATATTAACATTAATAGAGAGAGGTTGAAGAAGGGTGTGTTCTAGATATATTTTTCTTGTTTTGAAAAAGAGCAATAATAATAATAGCAATTCAATGCTAGTACTTATTGTAACAATGGTATTACTTATTTTAGTTATTTTTTAACATAAGTATAATCATCATTATTATTGTAATTACTACTGACAGTTACTTACTTACAAATCTTACTGGAAGGAGTGGGGGGATGAAAATGAAAAGTTTTGACTGTAGAATTTAATAATAAATATGGGCTTGTATTATGTATGTCTTTTTTTCTTATATCATTTCTCTGATAATATATTTTGATTGTTTTCTTCTCTAATGAAAGTATTGATCTGTAATAAATTGGGAAGGGTGGGAGAGAGGTGCCAGTCCTTCACTACAGATAGTTTGAGAAGTGCTAGTTTAGACAATCTGTGCTACTTGGTTTGGGAAAGGAAAGGGTTGGGCTGTACTTACTGTTTGGATTTGGAGGGAAAGAAAGATCACTAAGGAGTAGAATGGTTTGAGCAGGATTTATGGAACAAGTGGGGCTTTACATTGTTACAAATTAGGATCAAATTTCCTAAAATTTAGAAATGAAATGTGTATAAATTCTCCTAGGGTTTGTATCTCTTGTCTGAATATAGGAATCTCTTTCCATTATGATGGGTGAGATTGGGAAGTGGATTAAAATAGTTAAATTTCCTCTTTGGCTTTGAAGTTCCTTAAAGAAGGAATTTAGAATTTAAATAGTATGATTGGTAGTATCTTTGAGTGAAGGAGAAAATGTAAATTAAGTGTCTTCTCATTTTAAAAATTAGGTAGAAAAGCTTGCTCTCACCCAAGAAAAAGAAGAACTAAATTAAAATGTTTGGCACTGAGAGTAATAGTGTATATGATCCAAATTGAGAAACACAAAATTCTTCTTAAATTTTAGTACCTGTATTTTCAAAAGCCATAATTCTGTTTGGAAATGAGTGAAGGCATATTTTTCTCATATAAAAATCTTGTGTTGAGGCTAAGCAAGGAGTGCATCCTGACATGTTTTGCTTAAATCAAAGAGTTCTGTAAAAGCACGAGTTTATATAAAGCTTTAAATTAAAACCTCTACTGCATTTGAAGGCTGTGAGAACCAGACAGCACCATGACTAATCCACATCAAGTCACTTGAACTTAAGAGATGAAGAGCCCCAGGCCCTAAGAAGCTAAGACTTCCTGGGGGTCCCACGGGAAGACATCAGTAGGTGGGACTAGAACACAGGACCCTGAACTGGGGGTAAAGGCAGTGCAGTCGACTGACTTCTAATCCAGTGCCCTTATTTTTGTAGTTTTCTATTACTAGAATTAGACAGGCCGTGCAATCAGCCTTCAGGTACTTGCTTTTCAAGTTTCTGAACTTGAAGCCACTTCTTTGTCAACTGGCTGAAGTCCTGAGTGATCATGGCAGAGCAGAGAAGAAAAACAGCTCGTTCAGACGTAAGCAACTATCATTGGCCACTGGAGCTTCAGGCGTGGGCTCACTTGGTGATGACACAAAGCTATCAGGGGCAGGGTGAAGGCTTCTGTTCAAGCTCACATTGCCCAGACACACAAAACCTGAGTCTCAGAAAGGCTCCGAAAGTGCTTAG
This sequence comes from Propithecus coquereli, assembly GCF_000956105.1. Lineage (NCBI taxonomy): Eukaryota > Metazoa > Chordata > Mammalia > Primates > Indriidae > Propithecus > Propithecus coquereli. The sequence goes on along the minus strand of NW_012147634.1, from coordinate 6,824,106 downwards.
ATCCTAAAGCACATCGCACACTGCGGCTGTTGTTGTTGACCTGTGTCTGCTTCTAACTGCGGGCTGACTCTCAAAGCTGCCACACAGGAGCCTGGGTGAGCCAGCAGGGTTGCCAGAGCCCAGAACAATTTCCAGCCTCCCCTGAAATATCTGCTCTGCCTCCGTTTAGGGGGACACAAGACTGCCTAACATCATCGAGACTTTGATTTAGCACACTCCTCAGACTGGGTGATTAAAGCATTTTGGATTCAGCTACTTCTGATGTTCAGAAATACCAAATGTTCCTTTAGTGAAGGCTAAACTAGCCTCTCTGTGGAAAGACTGTAATCACATAAAAAGGATAGGATGATACTGGCAGCATGCTGTGGTCAGCTGGAGAAATTGATGCTCAGAACAGATTCCAAGATTGAAGATGTGGGGTTATGGTGTCCCATTATTTCCTCCCACTCCACATGGCCGGTGTCTCCTTATTGTCGGGCAATGTCATTCTCCCCTCCAAGCCTTTGTCCCAGCCATTCCTCCAGGCCTGGAGGATGTTCTATTCAGTCATGGTTATCTAGGATAGATTCACGATCTATCCAAGTCAGCTCATTCTTCAAAGCCCAACTCGAATCCTACCAAAACGGTATTGGAGAAAGCCAGGGTGAGAAAACCATGGGCTGTGAGGTTGACCAGATCTTAGGTGGGAAAATAACTTAACCTCTCTGAGTCATAAAATTCTGGGTCTCTGAGGATTGGGGGTACTCAGAAATGGTGGTGGTATCACTTTTATTATTCCAGCCATCTACTGATGCCCTTCCCCCACGAATACCAAAAACATGAGACTCGGAACCACATCCTTTAGGATGCGGATAATTTGTGCAATATTTCAGGGGTTTCAGCCTTGTCTCCCCAAGGATTCTTGAGGGCATGAAGGCACCCCACATCTGTGAAGCAGAGATTCAGTTACAGTGAGTATCCGCACAGGGAACATTTGCAAGTACCGGGCTGCTTTCAGTTCATTCTCCAAAGAGCCCTGAGGAGGAGATTTTTAATCCCATTTACAAATGAGAAAACTGAGTCCCAGAACTATAGGTTACTCGTTTGAGGCCACACAGCTAGTGCCTGGCATTCTGGTCTTGAACCAAAGTTCTTTTTACCCCCAAGTGTGCTTGACACGGTAGGTGCTCACGTGCAAATGCTCATTTATTGATCACCTGGATTTCACTCACATCCCTAGTCGATTTGCATCCTTCTCTTCCGGGATCTTTGCCTAACGTTGCCTTGGCCAAGACGTGCTTACTGCGCTGGCCCTCCTGCACTCTTGCCATTGTGTACAGAGCTGCACAAGTCTGAGGACCCAGGCAGTTACCAGCCACATTACGTGGGACAGCTAAGTGGGGAGAGTGAGAACAAGGAAGCAGACAGAACTCCTAAGCAGGTCTGGTGAGGTTGGCAAGGGGGCTGGGAGAGGGGAGACACTGGGGGCAAGTGATAGATTACCTATTTCTAGAAACAAGTAGAAATGTTAATTCCCCTTGGAGTGGCAAATCAGGAGCAAACACAGCCACAATCAGTCATAGCATGCTAATGGCCAGGGCGTCGCAGTTGATGCTTCTGGAAATGAACTGCTCACCTCGTAGGTCAGAAGACAATTACCTTCATTCAGCTCAGGAAATGCCTATTTTTCAACCAGTGAGTGTACCGTTTGGGGATTTTTGTTGTTCTGTTGTTCTGCCTCCATTGGAAAGAATATATAAAAGTCATAGCCAAAGGCAGAACACTTGCCTCGCTGACAAACAGCCCATCGACCATGGCAAATCCTCTGTTGCTAAACTATTAGAATTATGAGCTGCTGCTTCCTGGGCAAATGCCTGCCCTAGATGAAGTGCTCCAGACGCTGCAGCTGTCTCTGTCTATTCCCACCCCTCCAAAGGCTCTATGATGTTTAAAGGCCACCTGAAACACTCTCAACAAGGTACACAATGTGGTTTAACAGACACTGACATCTTAAAGGGCTGACCTAGATTTACCTACTCCAGGTGCGCAGTTACTGCTATAGGCACCCCCCCCCCATCATTTCCACTCACCTTTCAGCTGGAAATACTATGATCTCACTCTCTTTTTCTCTTTTGCACTCAAGGAAAGAAGGAATCATCCAGAAAGGGTAGGGGCTGTGGTGGTGGGGGAGTGATAAAAGTAGAATAAAGGAAAAAGTGTTCTTTGGATGTCCACTGTGTGTACATCAGCCTGATTTAAACCTAATAACCTTAAGGTATTCTTGTTTTATTTCTATTCAGGTGAAATTTATGTAATATACAACTAACCATTTTAAAATACACAGTTCAGTGGCATTTAGTAAATTCATAATGTTATGCAACCACCACCTCTTTCTAGTTTCAAAACATTTTCTTCACCCCTGAAAAACAACCCATACCTATTAAGCTATCAGATCTCATTTCCTTCTCCCCTCATTCATAGTAAAGAACTATGAATCTGCTTTTTGTTTCTATGGATTTCCCTGTTCTGGATGTGACAGATACAAGAAGTCATTTAATATGTGAAATTTTGTGTTTGTCTTCTTTCTTGTACTGTAGTATTTTCAAAGTTCATCTAAGTTGTAGCATGTATCAGTACTTCATGGCCTTTTATGGCTGAATAATATCCTGTTGTATGTATAAACCACTGTTCATGTATCCATTTGTCAGTTGATGGACATTTGGATTGTTTCTACTTCTTGGCTATCATGGATAATGCTGCTGTAAACATTCACGTATAAGTTTCTGTGTGAACATATGTTTTTATTTCTCTTGGGTGTATACCCAGGAGCAGAATTCCTGCTTTGAGCTTGCTTTAAGATGGGGAAACTGAGGCTGAGAGAGGGCAGAAACCCTGCCCAGGGTGATTGAGCTTGTCAGTGACGGAGCCAGGACTGGAACCTCGTTCACGGGACTCCCAACCCACGTTTTTAGTTTTTATTTTGTTTTCACCAGGAAAGCTGTCCGTCCACAAGTTCTATACCTAGAGCTTCTATACCTAGAGCCTTTGGCTAAAAATTCACTGAATAATTATTTTTATAAAAGATTACTATGTTTTTTTTCTTTTTTAGACAAGGTCTTGCTCTGTTGCCCAAGCTGCACTGCCATGGCCTTATCATAGCTCGCTGCAACCTCACACTCTTGGGCTCAAGTGATCCCCCTGCCTCAGCCTCCACAGTAGCTGGGACTACAGGCGTGTGCCACCATGCTGGGGTAATTTTTCTATTTTTGGTAGAGATGGGGTCTTGCTCTTGCTTAGGCTGGTCTCGAACTCCTGGCCTCAAGTGATCCTCTCGTTTTGGCCTCCCAAGTGCTAGGATTACAGGCATGAGCCAGCATGCCTGGCCTACATTACTAACTTTTAATGTCAACTCAAACACTCTGAGGTCATATGATTAATACCACTAATTTGAACTCATGGATTCAGTAGTTTCATTTGGTTCATGCTGAGATCTGAGCTTTTTGTTTCCCAAGCAAATCAATAGCAACAGGCTTTATCTTGTTAGATCAAATATAACTTTTATTTTTAAAAGCTCCAATTATGCCCTAATGCAGTGTTTATACACTCAGAGGGCTTAATGAGATAATAAATGGAATTTTAATTTGACAATTAATAGTATAAAAGTGTTAGGCTACTTTGGAACTGGGAAGGCTTGTGTGTGATTTTCTTTTTTTATTAGCCATTGTTATAGGATATAATTATACTTGTTTCACATCATGATTGGGCAGTAACTCAACTATTAAGAAATAGAAAAATAAGTAAATTTCTACTCCTGTGCTTTTTGCAGCAAATCGTGAAAACAAAATAAAAAGTAAAATATAATTGGGAGTCTTACACACTGTTAAGAAATCGTACAATTCCTTCAACACCAATTATTCCTGAATAAGAAATGGCTGATCAGTCAACACCTTTATTCTGAACATTCATCAGGAATATAAACTCATAAAATAGCAGCTTATGGAAGATCTTGGGTTCTCTGAATGAGGTAACAGATAATTTAAAATGTGTGTAATATATTATGTGTACAGTTACAAAGTTATTTCCTCCCACACCTGCGTATGTACACACACGTCCACATCCAAACACCACACCTACAGCATGAGGGAGTTTTCTAGGCTCCCAAAAAAGCAAAAACACCTGGACCATTATTTTAATACACACTTACTCAATACTTGAGGGTACCAAGCACCAGATATCGTAAAGGAATTAAAATAAATGGAATCACAAAATTAAAATACAACACAGGCATGATCAAATTATCAACTTTAGATCTACTTAGTTAAAGCGGGTTACCAACAACTAAGTAAAATTATTTTCCATGTCACTGGTAATCCCAGGTACTCCTCATCTCTATGTTACATTTACTAAAAACTGCAAAAAAAAATGGTTTTCAAATTAGCAAGAGCCACATCTTATTCATTTTTCATTTATTCAATAACTATTGGATGCTCACTGTAAAAGTAAAAATTTTAAAATTGAATGGAAAACCCAGTCCCTGTGAAGAAGACATGGATTATACCCACAAAATAATACAACCTCACTCTTCTTAGAAGCAGGTAGAAAGAAGAGAACAGAACTTCCTATATCAAGTTGACTTCTAGCCAAAGACCAAAGAATAAACACCAATAAAGCAAGTAGAAACTGCTGAATAAATGAATGAATCAATGAAATAAAGACCACAGACAGAATAACAAAAGTAGGATTCTTTGTTGGGTGAGGAGAGTTTCCATGTGGGTTTTCAAGGAGGTGATAGGCATGGATTACAGAGGACAACAGAGGACATTTCTGGGCCACTTTAGACAAGCAAAAATTGAATTGACAGGCAATACATATCAAAAGTCCTAAAAGCTTTAAGAGTTTTTGTGTCCTAACACTACATCTAAGAGTTTTTCTAAGAAAAAGCACTGAAAAGATGGCAAAAAAATTAAAAGTAGTGAGGTCTCAAAAATATAAGATGTTACTTAAAATAGTAAAATGTTAGAAACAACCTAAATGTTAAACAATAAGAAATAAGAAAATGACAGTAAGTGAATAAATACAATCAAGTCTTTGGACCTAAAGAGAAGCAGCTGTGAAAGAAACAGTGTTAAGTGACAAAGATCAGTATCAAATGTTGTAAGTACTATAATGTATGCTTTTACACATTATTGTATTAATAAACACAAGAGTTTCAAACAAGGAAGAAAAATCGATTCTTGCTGGAGGGAATGGCACAGAGGAGGCCCATGGGTTTGGAATGATGGAGAGGAGACGAAAAAAAGAAGACTTGATTAAAACAGAGAGCTCCAACTGGCTGCTAGGATGTAGGCCACACTCATTTCTGGTTAAGAATTGGGCTTTAAGGAAGTTATTAATAACATAATCCCGCACAGAGATGCTAATTGCAATCCTTAGGCCTCTTGTGGGGAGCAGCTCTTAACACCTCAGCTTCTAGGAAGAAGTCACCACAGTCCTTATGGTTTGGGGATTTATAATTTAACACAGATTGCCATGCAAGGAGATGCTAGGACCACTGAGTGGGGGGTGGGGAATAAACCAAACTATTAGTAACAGCTTGATTCCTAATGTTTGCAAATAGAGACCTTACCAGAAGGTTTTATCCAAAAACACTAATTCTAGAACAAGTTGATCAACCCTCTGCAAGCTGAGGATGTGGAAAAAGTTTTTTGGTTGCAAAGCTACTGCGGCATTTCCAAGCTCATGGACTCCCATAGACGAGAATCTGCAGACAAACTTATAAACTTGGGGAATACAACATAATTTTCCTGGAACAATCAAGACAGCCTGTCTGGCTCTCCTTTAGCAACCTCTTCTTAACACCTCCACCCTCCACTTAACTCACCTCCTTCCCAAAAATCCATCTCAACTCGCTCCGGGGGGCATGAGCCATGACAGTAAATATGGATTCCCAGGAATGTCCAGGAAAACAGAGGACATGCTCATGGAAGAGACTCCATTTGCCCATGACAGACATTAAACCACTGCAACGTTTCTGGCCCCCGTAGTGCTAGAAGAGACATGTGCCATGTGTTCATAACTCATCTAAATGTTCTCAGGCAGTTCAGCATTAAGCAGAATATTTCTGTGTTTCTATAAGAAAACAAAAGAAGGTGATACTCACAGAACTGCTAAGGTATACCCCACCCAATTTTTAAAAAACTTTTTATTTTGAGATAACTTTAGATCTGCAGAAGAGTTGTAAAGATAGTAGAGTCCCCCAGCTTGCACTAAGGTTAACATCACACATCACTATAGTACATTTGTGAAAACTACGCCATTAACATCATGTCAATACATTACTATGTGAACTGAACTATCGACTTTATTCAGATTTCACCAGATTTTCCACTAATGTCTTTTTTCTTTCCAGGATCCATCTAGAATCCCACATGGCATTTAGTTGTTTATGTCTTATCTTTTACCCCCATCAGTGACAGTTTTTCCGTCTTTCCTTGTTTTTCACAGCTTACACACTTAGCAAGAGTCTCTCAATCTGGGTTTGTCTTGTTTTCTAATAACTAAACTGAGGTTATGGATTCTGAAGAAAAATACCTCACAGGTACAGCGTCCTTCTCATCCCATCGTATTGGGAGTACATAATGTTAACATGACGTGTCCCTGGTGATGTGAACCTTGATCACCTGTTTGAGGTGGCGTCTGTCACGTTCCTCCTCAGTCTAGCTTTACTTGCAGATAGGGCTGCCGGATTTAGCAAATAAAAACACAGGACGTCAAATGGGACATACTTACGCTAAAAAATTATTCTTTATCTAAAATTGAAATTTAATGGGGCATCCAGTATTTTATCTGGCAGGCTTACTTTCAGAAGTAAATTTCCAATAAAAGCCATACATGTTCATTGAGCCCCTTATCTTGTCCGTGGAACTCCCCTCATGCCACTTTCCACAGGCATCCCTTCCCCCAGAGATGGAGGATATGTAAGAATTCTATTGAATGCTCAGTCCCCAAACTCTAGCATCCACATCTCGTGGAGAGCTGGGCCCCATTGCCAGTTTCTGATTCAAGAGGTTTGGGGTGGAGCTTTGCAATTTGCAATCCTAGTAAGTTTCCGGGTGATGTTGATGCTGCCGGTCTAGGGCACACATTCAGAAGTACTGGCACTCATGGAAGAAACCTGGGTATGTGCATTTCCTACACCTGCCATGGGATAAATGGCCTACACAACCACGACATTATAACTCACGAAGGATGGGTCCTACAGACACGACACACTGCCAACTTACGGATGCCTCATATATAAAAATGGGAACAAAAAATAGTCAAGACCAGATCCTCCCATCCCCTGTGGGTGGGAATCCAGGCCTAGATCTACCTGGGACCCTCCCGTGGTATCACTTCCCTCTCCTCGCAGCTGCCACAGTCGTTAAGAGGGTACCCATCTGTCGTCATCCCTGTCCCACAGTCAGAGCCTGTGACATCGTGGAAACTGTCAGAGAGCTCCTCATGCAGGGTGTGGGGATGCAGGAGAAGGATGTGTGTCTAGGAATCAGAATACATCTGTTTCATAGAAAAAAAAATACTGTAGATACTAAGCAAGTCAAAAGTCAATCTGTGCTTAGAAAATAGTCCACTTCAGGCTGGTTTGAGTACTTAGCTGATTATTAAAACACTGTCCATATAGGAAAAGGCTTTGTTGGTCATAAAAACATTTTCAAGTGCTTCAGCTTAAAATAGCTGGTCCATAAATTGGAGATGTCCCAACATCCACCCCTCCCCCAAGCTGCTGGACTATTTTGAAATAGAAAGCGTAAGCTTCTGGTGGAGCTCTTCTGTGACACTTACTTTATCCTTGGCATTGGTCACTTAACGATGTAGGGAATAGCTGGCTACCTACAGTATTCTCATTATGTTAAGCTCAGCTTTTACTTGGATAGTGGTAACTTTTCCAAGGTGAAAAACTCACTGCAGGTCATTGGAAAATGGCTTAAGTCTGCATTCTTCTAGCATGTACCATGTGCCAAGGAGTCTATCAGGCATTTCACATATGGGATCTCAATAATCTTCACAACATTATTGTGAGGAAGGTATTAATGCCTCCTTTTCATAGACTGGCTAAGTAACTTACAAAGCAAGTTACAGATCTGGGATGTTGTGCCCATGCTATTATAATCAGTTCCCCATTTAATTCTCATTCAACCAGTCCAGCCCCTTCTTCTGTGGGATTTAACCTCAATCTCTTAAACCATCAGAAAGAGCATTTGGTATTCTTAAATAAACACCCCGAAATAGTGCTACTAGCAGGCTTTCACAAAGACAATTTAGGGGATGGATACCTATATACCAAAAGATAAATAGGTAAAATATTTTTCCCTATAACAATCCCCTAGACACATAATTTTCCAAAGGAAATTAAGTACAATCTATATCTAAAAATTCTAAAACCCATAAAAAGGGGGAAAACCTTAGTGTTAGCCTCATCTGATGTTAAGTCCACTAGAGCCATTTGGTAACACCTTGGGTTAACTAGGAAATCAATCTGAGGGCAAATGAAAATCCAATGTTTTGTTTGTCCAAGTCTGAACTGGACAAACAGGTTTATTTCTAAAATCTACCTTAGAGAAAGAGAGGTCACTAGGAGTGGTTATCTGTGTGGCATTTATTTGTTTTTGAATTACAGATTTCAGAGCAAAGGGAACAGAAGCAAATGGCACAAATCCTGATGGGGGCGGCCTAACGCCCCTCAAAATTGCTTCTTTATATTCCGAAGACTTCAGTGATGACGACACTTTTCGACTTACACCGTGAGTCTCCTTAAATGTAGTGGCTACAGTTGTAGGAATCCTTTTACCAATTTTCTTTAAAAGAACTGAAAGGAATGTAACCAATTGTTTGTGCAAACAATCAGATCTACAAGTGCCTTCTCAAGTCTGATCAAAATCACTCCCTTCTCCTTGGACTGAGCCCCAGGAGAACGTGGTCTCGGGCCAGGCAGTCTGTCTTCTTGTGTCCGTGTCTGGCTTTGGGTTCTAGCTCTTTCCATTGTTTCAGGATATTTGATAAGAAATCTCATCCTCCTGCCTCCAAGCTTACACACTGATAGCCTAGGAGTGGTGGCATGTAGAAGCCGTGACTAGAAAGGGAGCGGCCCCAAGATGGGGAGCAGGAGGCTGGGAGAGTGCTGTAGGTGAGGTTGGGACCGGAATAAAGACATCTGCGCACATGTCTTATTCTGGGTCCATCTGTGCCTCCTTCATTGTCACCATAGGCCTGAACAAACCCACAGGCCTCCTCGAGGAAGCCAACTTCATCACCCTTTTGAAGACCCTTCGTTTTAACAAGGGTGGTTATTCCATTGGGGCACCGGGGTGTCAAGGGCCAGAAGCTTTAAAAGGGAAAGAAAGAGAAGAAAATCAGGAAGTGGTGTAACAAAGGCCTAATTACAAGGGAGGAGGATCTCTCTACAGACAGGTCACTGGAGGGATGCCAAGGGCTTGCGCCACAGAAAGGAAAAGATTGTTATAAAAAGATTTTTAAAAAAAGAAGAAGAAGAAGAAAGAGGCATGGCAGTGGAGACTGGGAGGGTGGGGCAGAGAATAGGGAAATGAATAAGAATAATGACTTAAAAGCTTTTTTTTTTCTGGTTCTCTTCTTTCCTTTCTGCAGATGCTCAGCTGAGCCAGTGCAGCTGGCTCCCTGACAAATGTGGAAAAATCAGCCAATTTGAGCTGGTTGTTAGCAGTCCGGGTAGAGAGACTCAGAGAAATGCAGGCTGCCTCAGGTGTGGCGGCGGAGCTTCCCCAGCCTTCCTGAGAGATCCTCGGCCAACACACGTGGCCTCCCGGCCTTCGGGGTCTCACCTGTGCTTCCTTCTACTTCCTCGTTCTGATAGAGGTGACCTTGGAAGAGGTATCTTCCTCCATTTGGTCCTCCTCCTGTCCCCATCCTCCCCCTAACTGACAAGCTCTCCTTCCTTTGAACTGGTGGGGCTTCCTCCTGGTCAGTGAAAAGCCTTCAGCACAAGGACTTTTGTCCCCAAGCATCTAAGCGCAGCTCTGATAGTCCTAGCTAAAGAACACCTGGAAAGTGCCTGATGTGTATTCCTTTTCAAACCACTGCAGCAGACCACAGAGTCTGTGGACACCCTGGCATAGTTCCCTGGTGTTTCCCCATGAGACACTGAAGGCTTCCTTGTAAATTTTCACTCACACCAAATACTACGCCACACATATTTATTTACTCACTGTTATGTCCACACACATAGTATGAACATGAAAATAAGAATGCGCATCTGGCCATTCAGTTCAAGGAAAGCAATTAATACTCTGAGTCAAGTTCGAGGTGAAAAAGTTTTCCTGTAAGTAGCTGTGCAAGTTCCTTGCTTATCAAACTGTCCCCTTTTCCTGTGATTCCTGTTTATGCATGGTTTGATAATTAAATAAAAAGAACAAAAATGAGGAACTAAGATATTATAGTAAGTGCTTATGTAAGGGAAATTTCTAGAGGGATGGAAAAGTTCTAGATCTTGGTTTAATTGCTATTATATGGGTGTATACAATTGTCAAAATTCATTGGACTGAACACTTAAGATCTGTACATTTTGTTGTATGTTAACTATACCTGAATAAAAATTTAAGAATTTAAGGGCTTATGTTCCAGTAATACACTGAAGTCTACACCAGCACAATGAAGTGGCAGCTACTGTAAAAACGGACAGGAACATACATTGTTGCTTCATCAGTTACGCTTTCCACAGCAGAACATTTTCAAAGGAATCCAAAGTAACTCCTATACCATCCTCAAATACACTTAGGAGCCTATAAAATCCAGAGTGGGTCAAAAAGGGTGTTTTTGGAAGAAGAGATGATATTGTTTTATGCACATATATATATACACACACATATGTAAGTTGACTAGTTATTGCTATTCTTATAATCTGAAGGTAAAATATGTTGGGTATTTGAATTAGTTGGTCTCAAAAGCCTTGGTGTGAGGGGTACCCTCTGGGAGTTTGGAGGGGAGGGGCAACAATATTGCTTTGTTTGAATTACACTGATTTGAGAATGAAATGAGAACATTTGTTTGATTTAGGAAGACAATGACAAAGGCGAAAGGGCATTGGATTATATGGTCTCACCCCCTCATTAAATCAATATAAAAATTGAAGCTCAGAGAAGGAAAGGAATTTCTTCATGGATATATAACTAGTTTCTGCCAAACATGCGTCTTCCGGTACTCAGGTTTATTCTCCTTCAAGTTGTTCATTATTCTTTTATTTATTTATTTATTTTTTTAATTTCAGCGTATTATAGGGGTACAGATGTTTAGGTTACGTATGTTGCCCTTATTCTTTTATTTTTTGTTTCTGCTTTGTTTGGGAGGGGGCAGGCAGGGTCTCTTCTCTAGCCTGGGCTAGAGCGCAGTGGCGTCATCAGCAAACTCTTGGGCTCAAGCAATCCTCCTGCCTCAGTCTCCCAAAGTGCTGGGATTACAGGTGTGAGCCACTGCACCCGGCCGCATTATTCTTGTTTTAAATGACATCCTCTAATATTTTAAAGCAAATATGATATTTATATGCATCATCAGCTTTCTAGAAAGTAATATTTTTATTAATATTAAAAAATCTTCAGAAAAATGATTTTCTTCTGAGAATGGTTGCTTCTCAAACAAAGTGTGTCTAAAAAATTAAGATAGTCTAGTGTTATACTCAAGTACTCGTGTTTATCTTCTTAGAAAATACTCATGTGTATCTTCTGCATGAGAGTTACGGCTTTAAAAAATTCTAGGCTGGGCGCGGTGGCTCACGCCTGTAATCCTAGCTCTCTGGGAGGCTGAGGCGGGCGGATTGTTTGAGCTCAGGAGTTCGAGACCAGCCTGAGCAAGAGCGAGACCCCGTCTCTACTAAAAATAGAAAGAAATTAATCGGACAACTAAAAATATATAGAAAAAATTAGCCGGGCATGGTGGCGCATGTCTGTAGTCCCAGCTATATGGGAGGCTGAGGCAGTAGGATCGCTTGAGCCCAGGAGTTTGAGGAGCTAGTCTGACGCCACGGCACTCTAGCCAGGGCAACAGAGTGAGACTCTGTCTCAAAAAAAAAAAAAAAAAAATTCTAAATCATGTTTGCTGTTATCCCATCCTCCCATCCCTAGAATAGAAGATTTTGAAAGGCATTTTTGTCACCACAAACCCGCATTTTATCCCATCTGGACCTCGATGTTTCCTTCAACTTTGCTTCAGTGATTGGGTAAGACATCCTTCTCACTGTGGCTTTAAGATTTGCCAGTGATAAAGTAAAAGAGCCATAATCTCAGGGAAAACATTTATTATGCTTAATCAAAAAATAATACTCTTGTTTATGTCTTCAACACATTGTTCACAGAGACAATGAGCCACAATGCATAGCCACTATCATGATGTTCAGATTCCCAGCAGGCAGAGTAAGGATGGCTGATTTGCTGTCCACGAGCTGAACTGAAATCACTCTAGAGACCACTGGGTGTGGCCCAGGAATGGCTTTGAAATCCCAGAGGAAAATTCAGAATCCCCATGTGGGTTCGCTTTGCCTTGTCAATTGCTTTTAGCCAAACCTAACTTCGCCATGGATATTTCTGAAGCCTGTTTAGAAGGCTAATACATTTGTGATACTCTTGATAGATCCTAAATGTCTGAGATTGGCCAGGGCCCACCCACCCATCTCTGGGCAGACCCTTGAAACAATACCTCAGCACCTTGGAAGACGAATGTGATAATGTTCATTTTACAGAGCAAGAACTGAACGACAAAGAACTGTCAAAGGTGGCTCAGATCAGAACTATCTCCCCCATTTACAGGGAGGTCAACCTCTTTGGAAAGGGTGAGGACAGTTAAACCAGGGTCGTTCTCTGGGGGGTTTAGGGACCCAGAACCCAATGACCAACCACACTGGGTTCTGCTATAGTCATAGCAACCCAGAGCTAAAAGAGAGCTTAAAAACTACCAAGTGTGGGCCCGGCGTGGTGGCTCACGCCTGTAATCCTAGCAGTCTGGGAGGCCGATGCAGGAGGATCGTTTGAGCTCAGGAGTTCAAGATGAGCCTGAGCAAGAGCGAGACCCCGTCTCTACTAAAAAAAAAAAAAAAAATAGAAAGAAATTAGCTAGATAACTAAAAATATATACAAAAAAATTAGCCGGGCATGGTGGTGCATGCCTGTAGTCCCAGCTACTCGGGAGGCTGAGGCAGTTGTGAGCTTGAGCCCAGGAGTCTGAGGTTGTTGTGAGCTAGGCTAATGCCACGGCACTCTAGCCCGGGCAACAGAGTGAGACTCTGCCTCAAACAAAAACAAAAACAAAAAAAAACTACCAAGTGTGGTGCTTATCAAGCATTTTTTTTTTAAAGCACTGAAATTCCTTTTGAAATTAAATCTTCTATGGATCCTTGGCATAAAAAGCAATTAGAACTGAGGAACTTGTTGCTGAGCAGTTTAAAATCCTCACTATTTGATGGAAAGATCTACCTCACTGCATACTGCTGTGGGACGTTTCCCAGAGCACATCTGACCACAGCGTTCTCAAAAGAACAGTGACAGGGAGCTCACTGCCACTCGGGCTCATTCCACCACAGGCAACCCAGACTCTCAGACAGAGTCTCCCTACATAGCCCTGGAGTCTGTTGTTTGGTAGCTTGTATTCATGGATGTTAGCTTACCTCTGAGGCCAAATAATAGCACTTATGTTCCCATTTCACAAGGGGAAATCTTCATTTTTTCAGAAGTAGCCAGCATGCTGTAGCTTAGACATGCGCTTTCATCACAGGGAAGGCTGTATACACGCCCCCTCTCTCCCGCACGGGGGTCCAAGCTCACACCCCCTCTGCCCCTGCTGCAGTCTTATCAAGACTTCCTGTGCATCTGTCTGTGTATGCTGGGGGCTCAGCCTTCGAAAGGACAGGGCTTTGACTCTGTGTGTGGACAAGAAGGGAAGGAAAGGATTTTGCTGCTGGGTTTTTGTGTGGGTTTTGTTTTTTTTTTTTGCAAGCTTCAAAGCAGACCCCCACCCCTTCTGAATAGAGGGCCATGAACACTGGCTTCTGGCCATGTAGAAGAGGATCCGACTCTGGGGGCAAATTCTAAACAGACTTCGTATGTTAAAAGAAACTGAAAACAGCCGAATCGCAGACAAAAAACCCTTAATTTGCCCCTTTCCCCCTCAAAGAGGCATCCGAACAGAACTACTTCAAGACTGCAAGGGAGACTTCCTGCACAGCAATGTTAAATGTTTCCAGCAGATCAACAGCTGGAGAGGCAAACTTTTTTTCAGTGTTAACATTTCACAGTTCAAATCACTTAACAGATGTAAAATTATAGGATATACTTAGCACTTAGTTTTTTTTAAAAAAAATTATTAGCTAAAAAAGATCTTTTTGGAAAATACACTTGATGGTTAGTACTTCTTGATGATGACGGCAAAAATTTTTAAAAATATTCATTATACTAAATAAAAATGTCGTTATACTAAATCATACCTTAATCAGCTTAACATGTGACTTATACAGGTTTACCTAAGATTAACTGGACATTTTAAGGCCTGGGAAGATTGTTCTACTGACCAAGCCAACTAGTGTAAAGGGCTGGGAATGGTATCGGATGCAAAGTGAACATTCCATAATTGAAACTGCTGGTGAGTCAAGCACACCCAGGACCACAGGCTCAAAGGCAGGGAGAACCCGGTGGAGGGAGAATGCTTCGGTGCGACGGGAGAGGCAGTGGGCTGCTATTCAAGTCAGGGCAAAGTGAGCGCAGAGGATTTAATCTGGGGAACAGAAGCCGCTAACTAGATGGAAAACAGATCTGGTGAAGAAAGGTTGGTGGAATTAGGGTCGTTTTGACTTCAGAAGAAAAGAAAAAGGGCAACTTGATTACTATCGTCAAATGCATAGCTGACTTTTATAAGAGCCTTTAGGGAAATTAAATGGAAGCAAGAGAAATTCCGGTGGGCATTTTGGGAGGGAGGCCAGCCAAGCTGGGAGTGATCAGGCAGGGAATCAGGAGAACTGGGTGGACCCAGCTTGTCATTAATAAGTGAGGAGACCTGGGATAAGCATCTTATCCTCTGTGGGCCTCAGTTTCCTCATCTCTAACACACGAAGCTTGAAGCAAATGATTTCTAAGATTCCTCCGGGTCAAGATGATCTTTTAATTAAAAATACATTTTAAAAAACCTTTCTCAAGTGAGGTTAATAAAAGGATTAAGTAGGTTGCTGGGGACCCTCCATCTTAAATTTCCTTAATGTCAGACAAACATCTAACCCAATGGCTTCATTTGGGTCCTCCCAGCATTCTGGCTCTGGCCTCCTATGGCACCGAGCTGCAGTCCTATCACTCTCCATGACTGCCAGAATAAAGACGATACTCACCAATCCGAGGTCTGTTGCACGAAATGATGCGTTTGAAAAGTGAATTACAAATCCCCATGGGAGGGGAAGAATGTGCTATAGAAAAGGTCATTAAAAACTCAACTTGGAGCTCAGCTTCCCATTTGGAAACATCAACCACATAATCATATGCTTCCCGGCTAAGTAAGGTATGGGCTCCCAGAGGAACACAAAGCTTTGGAAGCTGAAATTTTAGGGTCGAAAGGAAGAAACTAACATGGTGCTGGGCTAGTTTACTTGCATTGAATTTAAGCCGCCGGAACACAGGCATTTGTTATCTCCACCGTCATAAGCAAGCCATCTCAAGTTTAGAGAAGTCAAGAAGCATGCTCAAGGTCACGGGGGCAGACTGCAGAGTCACTCTTTCAATGAATCTACCGGGTGCCTCCTCTGTGCTAGTCGTTGGGGGTACAGTGGGAGAAGCCAGGGTGGTCCCTGCACTGAGGGAGTTTACTTTCTAGCAGGAGGAATGAGCAGCTGTAAAAACACAAGCTAATGAGGAAGCACTATTTGGTGGTGTGAAATATGACAAAAATAAAACCAGGGAACAGGCCAGAGAGTGACTGAGGGGCTACTTCTATGTGGCCAAGGAAAAAAGAACTCTCTGAGGAAGTGACACTTCAACCAAGAACAGGATGACAAGAAAGACCCAGTCATGCGACGATCTGGGCAAGAGTCAGCTCACGTGGGCAAGAGGAAAGAGCACGGGTTATGGGCTGGGGACGGGGAACTTCACACAGAGCGTGTCCCCACGGGAGCACCGTGGGCAGGACGAGCTGGCTGCCGCCTCGTGAGCTCCTTTCTCTGCCGGGCTGCCGAGGCGGCCAGACAGGTTTCATCTCTGTCTTTGAATAGAAGGCATGGGAGGGAGATGGAAATCGCGTGCATGTGATGCTGGTACCCACATCTGCGAAGGAGGAGCTGGTCACAAGAGGGCTGGTTAGCCCACCTCACCGCCTGGAAGGTTCCAGTTCCCCTCGACTTCACGCGCCACGCTTGCCCATCAGCTCTCACCACCCGAGTGACGGCGTGTTGGAGCCCCAGCATCTGAGCCCATAAAGCAAGGTGGGAGGAAAACACAGCATCCCACTGTGATACCAGCCACATTTCTTCCACATGGCAAGTTTCATTTTGTTTGATTTAACAATAAACTCATTATATTAATTCAATTCAATAGAAGCAGCAGGGGGATTTCTCTTAATTTAATCTTGGGCTTTGAGGAGTCTTGCTCAGTGCTAAAACAATGCCATACACAGAGATTAAAGGGCTTGTATCATATTGGAAAAACATCTTAGAGTTTCTGAATGCCACCTGCCTTTAATTTAGGAGCTAGTCAGCCCATTTCTTACTTTATCCAAAGCATCATCCAGTCAGAGAACTAATCTCACGTGGCCTTCTAGGTCCTTAGGTGCGGTCTTTTGTCTGAATCCAAATTTTACAGAACAAGTCCTTGTATTAAAAGGAGTGCAGTAGAAACAGATGAAGCTTTTCTTGCCTCCTTTGGTACTTAAAAAAGAACAATCTTGAAATCAGAAGGCCACAGGTTCCCCATCCCTGAATGGAGCTGATGTTCCAATTTAAAAAAGAGTTACTAGATGCACCCATCCAGGGAATATAAATAACTTGAGCTTGTCGATGTTACAAAACTGGTTTTTCACATGCCATTTGAAAATACGAGGATGTAACTCATAATCTATTTCAATCTACATTTTGATTCTGATAGGCTATATAATATGCAGCCTACAGAAAAAAAAGGTTGTTCCTAATTATTTGCCATTATAAGAAAGAATATCTACAACCTTTTAGAAATCTTGAGGGACAGAAGAAACTATATAATCTGCTGATTTAGTGATTCGAAATCTGGGAATTCCAAATTCACACACACACACACACAATGGCTAGAGACCAAACAATGGTTTTTGTCCCCAGCTGGCAAGAAGAATTAACGAACTCATTAATTAGGATCCCGCTTATGCTTGTATTGAATGTATATGAATGCAGGCCCACTCAAGGAGTCCAGCTGGGAGATGCAAACTTCTGAAATTCAAAGACAAACTAGATTTATCTTTGGCGCCTTTAATGTGCTTATTGTGGCCACGCTGACCACATGGGCTTGTGTGTCTATATGCGGCCTGTGAATCTTTATTTAACCAAGCAAGTTTTAAAGTCTTTTTCATGTCCTTTCAACTACAAAATGCAAAACAAGGCCAGGAGTGGAGGGGTGGGGGAGGCAGAAGAAATTATCTTTATACTACACTGCTTTTAGAAGAAGAAAGAAATGGCTGAAATCTAAGGAAAGGTAGAGATAACCGTTCTGATTCTCTCCAGCAGTGGCTAACAAGGCCTGCGCTCCTCCTGGGGGGAAGTATGTGGGAGGGATATGGACAGGGAGAGCTAGCAGGGAAAAGGCACAGGCTTTGCAGAGACTGCTGCTTTCTTCTCTCTGTCTCTCCCTCTCTCTCTCTCTCTCTCTCTCTCTCTATGAGAAATCTTTTCTCATGGCCAAAAAAAGGAAAAAACAGTTTGAGGAACAAAACAAGATCCCATTGTGGAGGGACTGAAGACAAGCCACAGGGAGCTTGTGTCACACGGTCCAGATCCCAGAGCGAAGGCAACTCAGATAAGAGGAGGGTTCAACTTTTTGCAAAGTGAGAAAAATCCCTCTCGCTCTGTCCATTTGGAAACAAGATTTCCTAGGTTTGGGACACATTCTTGTATTATTTAAATCTTTGTTAAGCATTTGCTTTCTTTATGGACAGCACTTCTTGTCATGGAAAAAATATAATTTGTGGGAGGGAGGGGGTTAAGAGAGAGAGACAGAAATACTAATATAATATCTAGAGAACAAATAACACAGCAAGAGGGAGCATCCTATTATAGGATTCTTGATGCTTAAAATGGAGTCTTACTTTTTCCACCTAAAAATAAGCCTGTGACCTTTTACATTCTCCAGGCCATATGTATTTCTGCAACGTCCAGAGTCCCCAGGCACACCGGGCACAGTGAGGGCTCAGGCCTGTGGGGTCCAGGTCCCCGGAGCTAAGAAGTACACCTGTCAGAGAGGCAGCAGCCAGATTCAGAGAGAAGGAATCCACAGAGACCCGGGAGGGCACTCTGGACCCCCACTTCCTCTGTCAGTTATTGACTAAACCTCTTATGCGTACGCACTCACTCTCGGAAAGCTGAACTTTAATTTTATGCCTCTTACAGAAAAGAGAGAGGGATACAGACCGGGGACCGGGAGTAAATAACACTAAGCAACATAAGAAGAACAAACACCTGCACACATTCTCACTGTTAGACTTCTTTTTTTTTTTTTCCAAGTCTAAAGAAATAAAAAAGAATGTCAAACCTCACTTATAATCAAAGAAATGCAAACTAAAATGTGTTACACTTTTGAAAACTTATCCAATTAGCAAAGACGAAAAGGAAAGATAATACTAATGTTGATGAAGGTTTATGCAAACAGGCACTCATGTCTATTCAGAGTTGGAATATAAATCAGTAGAGTCTTTCTGGAGTTAAATTAGGCAACATGTTGCAGATGCCTTAAATGTGTAGATTCCGGTGCAGCCATTCCACCTTTAGCAGTTTATTGTATCAGACATATGCAGTAGGATGTTCCTCGCAGCATTGTTTAGAATAGCAAATTGTTGGAAACGACCTGAGTATTTAGCAATAGGACAATTGGTTAAGTCAATTGTGTTATATTCCTACAATGGATATGATTAAAAGACATGCTTAGAGCAATACATAACTAGTGAAATGGGTAAATGTCCAGGAAATGTTGCTAACCTAAAAACAAAATCTAAAACCTTTCTCTTTCTCTCTCTCTCTACATATATATATATATATAATCCATATCTATACAATGTTTACTGTGTTCTAAGCATTTAGCTAGTTGTACTTGTATTATCTCGTTTAACTTACATTATCTCACAATAACCCCATGAAGTATTGCACTATTGTTATGGCTTTCACAGATGGAGAAATTGGAAAACGGGAGAATGGAAATTTAAACCCAGGTGTAGTCTGATCTAAACCACACAAACTTACCCCTATTGCCATGAGTATGAGTGTGCGTATGTGTGTGTACATGTGTCCTTTCTCATAAATACACACATTCTAAAATGTTCATAGTCATCTCTTAGTAGTAGGCTTAGTGATAATTTTTGTGTATAGCTTTGTGCTGTGTTTTTCATGATTTCTACAATAACCAAGTATTTCTTTTGCAGCTAAGAAAAAAATGCCATTAGCTCCTCTTTTGGGATTTTATTCTGACAATGATTATCTTCTGACTCACTGGGACTCAAACTGTCAAGAAGAGGGAGAAAGTAGCTAATAGACACTTTCCCCCTGATGGACTCCGGAGCCAGGCACAGCCACTGACTGACCATGTGCTCTGGGACAGGTCACTTGACTCTGTAAAGTGAGAAATAAAGGTAATAAGATATGTAAAGCCACCCTGCCGCATACAATACATGCTAAAGACATGCTGCTTCCCCGCCCTTGCCGGTCTTCTGAAACACACACGTTTTAGGAGTGGCATTCCCCAAACTCTACAGAATTTACAGTTTTCATTGTCTTAGGGAAGGCCATTAACTCAAAATCTAAGGGGAATATATTCTGCGTGAACAATGCCTTATCAGTGACCACCAGATGCAAATGATTGTGCCTCCTCTCCCAAATTCTAGCCCTCTTTAAATTACAGTCTTGGAGTTTGGGAGCTTCTTTCTTTTTCTATTATAGTGGCCTTCAAACTTAAAAATGTATATCCTTAAAGTGTCACGACAATCATTCCTAGAAGTATATGGCACAGACAGTTTTAAGGGAATCAGTTTCCAGAACCTCAATTTCCCTGATTCTTTCCTAGATTTGTGGGAGAATGCAGCTGTGGCCAAGGGTTCATGCCAGTATACCCACGTGCCTGCTGACATGGTTCTTCTCCTGCTTTACAGCAGAAGGACCTAACTCTCATCCATGGCAGATCAACTATGGGCCACTGCCCAGGGCTGTGAGCACCACTGGAATGCTCCAGAAAGGGCCAATTTGCTATAGGGGTTAAAGGTAGGCCTCCCATAAGCCAGGCATTACAAATCCAAGGTAGGCAGGGCTTTGGGTCTTACGTGAAGAGTTAGAAATAAGGCATTCTGACTTGTTTTGGAATTCAAATCTGTGGAGTGGGGTGGTGGGAATGATAGCAACAGTGGTTGGACAGCCTTCTCTTCTAGCCCTCAGCTGTTATCAGAGACCCCCCTGGAGCCAAGAGGAGTCAATGACAACTGTTGAACACTGTGCAGCCTTATTACACCACAAGCTCATGGTTCCAATCCCCCTGCCTGACAAATGTTTAATGAACAATACCCACACCCATGAAAAAAAAAAAAAAAAATTAGAAAATCCTACCCTCCTACAGGTACACCCTAGTCAAATTCTATGTTAAAATTTGAACTCAGAAGTGATATGGTTGTCACAGGGATGCATACTAACATATTGAAAAATGTGTTCACTGAAAAATGAAGTCAGACTTTTACTGACATAAAATAAATCTGATTTGGCTGGTTGATTAAATAATGAGGACAATTAGGATATATTTTCTATGTCCTAAATGAGCTAAATCTGCAGAGCCAAGGTTTGCTGAATATATGTTAAAGGATGTAATAAAAAGCATTTTTACCATAATTATATACAAATATTGTGTGACATGCAAAGGTATACTGAAATTACCAATATTCCTGAATCACTACCACCAGTTTTTAAATAGAACAGGTTAAGTAGCATCTCATTAAGTGAAAGAATAGATATAACTTTCAGTCTTTTGATATCTTGGTAAAGTCTCTGTGATACACTTTTTGGTGTAGGTGGAGAAAGCAGATGACTCTAAGGAATGTTTAACAAGTGCTTTTAGACCGGGGTGTCCTTCAATTCTTTGCTTTCCACAAAATCAAAGAAAGACTTAGTCATTTTTCCAACTGACAGATCACTCAATGTTGCTGCTGGTGATTGGTTGTTTTTGGCATGTGACTCAGAAGTTCAAAGACAGAAATGACATTGCCCTAACAAAACCCCATCTGTTCCCATCCCTTAACAGGTAGACAATGTTTCTCACCATTTATACGATACAAACTAAAACTAAGAATAATTGATATTGAACCCTTAGCAGTAATTTTCATTCATGGGTAAATGAACTAATTGGAAATAAAGTCCCATCCATCTCATTAAGAAATGGATTTCTAATAAATTTTTACTTTTATGTTTAATAATTATTTATTGAAATCTTTAATACATTCATATTGTTTTGATCAACTTTGCACTAAAAATCATTGTAATGATAAATAAAT
This sequence comes from Propithecus coquereli, assembly GCF_000956105.1. NCBI lineage: Eukaryota > Metazoa > Chordata > Mammalia > Primates > Indriidae > Propithecus > Propithecus coquereli. The sequence continues at coordinate 6,802,377 of NW_012147634.1, read as the reverse complement.
CTAGAAGAATTTTTTATTACTTAGACCTTTACAGTCACAGTATTTTTAAAATTTAAATTTTTATACATTTTTATTATAAAGAATAAACTCTTCTCAAAAAAAGAATTATGACAGCATAATCAATAAAAAACTTTTAAGCATAAAAATATATAACATTAGGATAAAATTCCACAGAAATATAAGTTTAAAGAAAAAAATATAAGATTTTTGGGTATTGAAGAGCTTATTCATGTATTTTTTTTAAAAAAATGAATGATGGCAAATATTTACTCGAAATAGTATTTAGATTTTACTGGATACATTTCAAAACTGATAGAAGAATTTTAGTTTTAAATGTAAATATTTAGAATATGTCAGAAATTATATATTTTGCTATTAAACTATTTAAACATATGATGAAATAATTTAAATGTCAAATTTTAAATAAACGTGCAAGATGGTACAAAAAATTTCGAATTCTCTTCTTCTGTGTGTGTGGGGGAGGAGCAAATGAACAAAAAAAAATTAAAATTCACTTTCTGCTATATCTCATGACTGTTCTTTTCTCTCCATGAGACCCAAGAGAATGATATTTATTTTGGGGGGTTTAAGGGGCTAAAGAAAATGTTTGCTTTAGTACTCTTAAGAGATCTGTCTACACTCCAGCTACACCCACAAGCCAGGTTTTGGTTAAGTCTCCAGTAGAGCAAGTGATCAGGAATGCATGAACAAGAATGAGCAGGGGTCAGCCCTAAGGAAAAGGGCCGTCTGAAACTGGGTTGTTCTTTGATGGGTGGACTTGATTTGTCTCATAGAAGGAAAGGAAACTAAATTTCCCACCTGTGTTTTATAGCCAGGTAATGTATACTACCATTTACAAGAATGGAAGAGATCCTACGGAAAAAATTAGCATGCAGATGGAATTCTCCTTTGTCCACATCTGACTTACCACCTTTTAATGCTGTCTAATTGATTTCATTAGGCCAAAATTCCACTAAGTACACTATGTTATTTGGAAAGTCGCCTATATACACCCACGCTCAACGATGAAAATGACTTGGAAAGAAATGACATAGAACATTTATGAGAATAAGCATACTGCCTTTCCTCCTCTTGACCAACTCTGACTAGAGGCAACCCCAGAAATAGAAAGTGACCCATTCAATGCAATTGGAAAGACAAGGGGCCCAGAAAGAACCAGGTCCTCCACTTGCTAGCTCTGTGTGAGTCCTTATCCTCTCAGAGGCTTGATCTCCTTATCTTTAAAGTAGAGTTCAAAACAGACACCTTGCCTACTACTTCACAAGATTGCTGTGAGTAGCAAATTAGAGTATGACTCTGAAAGAATTTTATACACCATTAGTGATTCATCCCTTTGAGTATTCAAAGGTGTTCAATGCCAACACTTTGGGAAGAAGAACCTTAACTTTGTGTTCTCCATTCCATTCTCTGTCCTGATGCCACCTTTATTTCCCTATAAAGCAGCCCATTTGAGTGGAAGGATGGGTATGGAGAGTGGCCACTGATTTCATTAACACAGAGCAAAAGTTTATTATCAAAAGAATATTCGTTTCAGCAAAAGCTTAGGGCTTGCAGCCCTGGTTTCACTGCAGTGAAAGGAACAGCCACACTCTGGGAACAGTCCTGTTCTTTTTTTTTTTTTTTTTTTTT
>NW_012147634.1:6591109-6800480 GCF_000956105.1 Propithecus coquereli | reverse complement strand
TGGGATACCTCACTTAGTAGAATGCGTTCCAGCTCTATCCAGGAGTATACAAGAGGTGCTATATCACCATTGTTTCTTAAAGCTGAATAGTACTCCATAGTCCTGTTCTTAAACAACTAAGTTTGGTTTTGTGTAGACAGTTACGCCAAGATGAATGATGTCTCTACCTTGACTCATCCTTACGACATAGTATAGGACAATTGGCAAATTAATGGACTGTCTGTTTACACTTATAAGGTCGGGACGAATGACTAATTTTAAGCCAGATGGACGGCCTTAATAAAGCTGTTAACAGCAATGAGAAATGGGAACATCTGATTTGTCTTGACTATGTTTAGACCTCTCAAATCTCCAACTATAATTCAGGGAACCAAGGTCACTTAACACTTTCTTAAACTGATTTCTCTAAATAATGCCAAAGCTCTCTCCCGACGTAAAACATTATTATCCCGACATTATTAACCTGGGCAAGTGATACTCCAAAAGGTTCCTAATTCATTAAATTGCTAATTGATTGTTCGTCACTTTGGACATGCGCTTCGACACTGTCAATCTAGTGTTTATATGTAGGAAATAAAGACCAAAACAGGGTGTGTAACCATGCAGATCTGGCTGCAGCTTGGGAAAAAAATTCGAGTCTTAAAATTCTCTGAACATGAAAATGAAAAACACAACTAATAAACAGTTGTGCTGTCTTTTAGTCTTTGCCCCCAACTGTACTGCTTCATTTTTAACATATGTTTAACTGCTATTTTTTTTATTAAACTCATATTTAGGCAGAGAGGAACAAGCTACCACATATGCTTTGGGTTATATACTAACTATTCCCTGTCAGATGGTGAGTTAAAAAGAAAGACACTGGAAGAGAAGAATTAAATGTAAATCTAGCTTACGAAAATCCCTAGATTTGGGGAGGGAAAACTTCTATTTGAGAGAATTTGGGATACTCTTCCACAGAGAATTTTTTAGGGCACATTGAAACCTGAATCTAATACTATCATAGAGAGGTTCTGTTTGAAATAGAGACATCTTGAGTCCTATCTAAAAAGTCCCTGAAGTGCCAAAATTCTCCCTTTAAGTGTCCATCTCTAAGATGGACTTCATTCTCGCCTTATAAGGTTCTGGTGGAAATTAGGGACCTTGCTGGTATCAGGACTGTGTTGCAAAGTGGGTGCTGTGTAACACGCAGTAGGCAGTAAGAACGTCCCACGACTTGGAGATGAGGATTGTTGGCGGGGAACACCCATGCAAATTTACCCTCTGTTTCCGCTTACATCAGTGAGTGTGGTTCCTTGGTTCTGTTCTGCTGTTATTGCAAGACACTTACAATCCACGCATGAGTGTTGATTAAACCAAGTACATTTCACCCACATCATGTCACCGAAACACCCTGTAAGGCTCATATGGTTATTCCTACATGATATAAAAAGCATCTGATGAAGGTGAAGTGAGAAGTCAGAGGTCACGCAGGCTAGGGCAGAGCTGGGAAGTGAACCCAGATCATGTGATTCCGAATCCAGCTGTCCTCCCTGCCTCATTCAAGTGCTCACACTCCTGGCTTCTTGTTCTTTCCCTCCTATCTCCATTTTGTATTTCTTTCTTTCTCCTCCCACCATCTGTATCTTTCACATTCTCTGACTTTATAAATATCCATTATCTCATTACTCAATCTGTTTCTCTCCTACAGAATGGGTATTAATGTTCCTGAATTCTAAGAGAAGACAGAATCCTGGGAAGGAATTCTAATAATGATATCTTAAAGCTAATGATGTTAAAACTAATAAAAGGACAACAAAAGTTTTATATTTGTTGTTTGATTTTAAATGTATAAATCTTATCTACTTTAAACGTGTGTGGTCTGAAATAAAACTGTAATCTAAAGAGGAAACACAAGCAGCATTTCCTTTTTATTTTCTCAAGGGAGATACTGGGAAAATACTCTCATTGTAAGTATATCTGCAAAAGCTTTCCTACACATAAAAAAAAAAAACAAGAATGTTGAAAAAGAAAGTATTAGCTACTTGACACTTATACAGCCGAGTTACTCTAGCTGTTGCTAGGGACCTGGCATTTACTAGGGTCACTTGAGCTATTCCGATTTATGAGGGTTTAACCCCAAGCAGGGCAGGTTTAACCAAGCTTGCCACAAGTGCCCACTTAAGGATTCTTTCAGCAAACAAGAGGAAACATTCTTCAGCGAGAGCTCATGCCACCAAGACTTCCCAGGAATGATGTGTTAATTTTCAGAGAGCGTGCCCTCTGTTTTCTCCACAGCTCACCTCAGTTTACATCTCTATCAAAGAAACAAAGAGCTGGAGGTCACGGTCCCCCCAATTGCATGGAGTATGCGGGGACACAGTCTCAACACCCCAATGGTGTGGAGCTTCCGTTCCCCAGAGCTGACCACGAAGGGGTGGCTCATGCTAGCAGATTGTAGAAAACATGATTTTGATGTGCCTGCCACCTCCACTATACTTACCATGAGCCTTTGTGCCTCAGTTTTCCTACCTCTAAAATGGAAATAATAATATCGCCTACTTCGCAGGATTATTTGGAGGATTAAATGAATTAATTCAAGTATATCACATGTAACATGTACTAGAAGATGATATCAAGTATGCAGTGAATCTAGCTGATAATATCAACGCTTTCCCCGTTTCTTACTATAGGGCACCCAAACTGGTAAAATAACCTTTGCTGATAACCTTCCTCCCCATCCCAAGTTCCACAAACACTAACTTGTTCTTCCTGCCTTACTGCCTCTCCATTCTACCCTCTGCTGGCTAAAAATCAGTTCTAACAAGATAACTGGACACCAAATTTGTAAGCCACCTAATGTATTTTCTCTCCCAGGTACAGGAATGCTGTAATTCAAATGAAATTCATGTCTCCAGAAAATTCTTAAGTAATTGTTTAACAATGGAAATTTCAGGCTAGCCGAGAAATGTTTTTTGACCAGATATCCCTTTCTCAAGTGCCTGGCAAACATTATTTCACTACAGCAGGTTGTCACCTAACTTCTCGGTTTATCCACTCCCAAATTTTAATTCCTAGCACAGGCAAATGGTATCTTGGGATGACAAACTACGCAGAAATCTTTCTGGGGACATGTTTTCATTGTAGTGCACGGAGCAGCACACTGTGAACGAGAGAAACTGAATGCTAGTTTCACAGCCATCGTTTTTTCACTCAGTGGCATTGGACAAGTCACTCTACTTTTCTGAGCCTCAATTTTCTCATCTGTGTCATGCGAACAATAATATGTGTTCATATTACTAGTACTCTGCAAACCAAATCTGGCTTGCCCTTTTTTTTTGTAAATAGAGTTTTACTGGATCATAGTCATGCCATTTGTTTATGAACTGCCTATGGCTGCTTTCACATGCTACAACGATAGAGTTGAGTGGTTGTGACAGAGACCACATGGTAGCAAAGCCAAATGTATTTAACTGTCTTCCCCTTTACAGAAAAAGTTTGCTGACTCCTGCTCTAGAAGACTGCGGTTAGAAACCAATAAGATAAGTGATCTGGAAGTGCTTTGTTAACTGCAAATATTTATGTAGAATATAAATCTTTATTACTGCCTCTTAGACATTTATAGGCAATGAGCGTGTCACTCACCCCAATAGCGGCATTCTTCCTAGCTAAGCAACCCCAAACACCTTGAGTCTATTCGGCCAGTTTTAAATTTCTCTCGCTGCCTTTGTTCCTGGGTGGGGTATTTTCGGACTTGCTCCAGTTTATCCCGTTCATTTTCCTTTTAAATTTTGATTAATGTATCGTATACTGGAAAGGTTATTATCTGGTTCTCAAGTGAAATCTAAGTTAATACAGCCAAGAACTGGGTTGGCTTTTTAAATAACAGCTCTGTAATGAAGTGCTCTTGGTCAAGTGGAAAAAACACCATCCAAAACCAGTTAAATCATTAACTAACTGTGAACACTTGAGCGAATTATTTAACCTTTCTCAACCTCAGCTTCCACATCTATAAAATGAGAGAACAAATTATATAGAGCTCAGGAAGTTACTGTAGAGACTCCAACAGTATATTTGTAAGTAACCAGACATGTAAAATACCGGGCACATAGTAGGTCCTTAGATAAGGCTACGGACGTAGCTTCCTCACGTCATTGACCAAGGTACTTCTCTATCACAATAGCACCCTGACAATTTTAAATTTGTGAGTCCACTTATTGGACATGAGAGTATCCTACCTTGCATTTGTCCCTATTGAACTTCAACTTGCTTTTGATTTATTGAGGTCACTTTGACTTCTATTCCTGTCTTCTTCTGAGGAGTTAGAATTTATGCCTTTCCGAATTTGTATTCTGCGGACCTCATTTCCAAAGGATGAAAGAACAAGAGAAAACACAGGTTAACTAGGGTCATAAGGCTAGCTGTCTAAGGTAAAATTAAGTGTAGATTGGGCACAATTTATTCAAAACCCAGTATGACAAAATGTTTTGGCTGTAACTATCTAAGCCTTAAGAAACGAAATACATTTTCCTATCAATTTTTCACTTCACACTGTTAACACAGACCAGGCCAAAGGGGTAGCAAGACAAATAGGTGGTCAAGATTAACAGCATGGTTAGGGGAGAAAGAAATGGGAAACATGTCACTTTTCTCCCCAGAAAGCTCTTACTGATTTTTAAACGCTTCTGCCTTTCCAAGGTTTGTTTTGAGAGTGTTTTTAATCTGAGACATTTTATCTGCTAAAACCTTATTTTTTCTGCTCCATTTTCTGCATTTTCCTCCAGCATCTTTGATTCTCAGCATTTACAGCAAGCACCGGATCTCCCCCCTAGCCTGAAGCTCGTTAAACTACCGCAAAATAAGATATAAGCACCTCATTAATTACCATCATCAAGAGAATTAGTGTGCCTATCGATAAATATTAAAGTTGCACATTCTACCTCTAAAGAATGAACTTGCCATGCACAGGTATTGGATGTCTTCCCGCCTGAGACAGATCTCAATCACAGGAGACAAGGAAAGCCCTGGCGGCAGATTCTATTTTAATCCAAGGATTTGGGGGGGGACTTTCCTGCCAACTAAGGATTAGTTTTTTTCCTTAGAGTCTTGTGACTTTGAAAACCAGCTAAAAATGCATATCAAAATGTAAAATGCCTAAATCAGCATTGTGAAAATCATTTATAATGCACTGACAAAGCTGCTCTTATAAGTGCAGACATTAATTAAAAAATTTTTAAGTAAAAAAAAAATTAATTACATTGAAATGCATAGAAAATTGTTTGGAAGAAGCGTTTGGAAGAAGCTCAACTGCAATTTGTAATTTTTCCAATAACACAATAATGATTGTACTAGTTCATATTTATTGAAGTTATCAGGACACTGTGCTGAGAACAGTAGGTGCTTCGTCTGTTGCCCACCGCAACTCTGTGAAGTCTGTACTATTGTTTTAATCATCAGAAAAGGGAGGCTTAAAGAGGCTGAGTAACTGGCTGCAGATCACAAATCTCAGTTTTATTAAATCAGCTGCATACCTGGGAAAAGAAGACTGAACAATTCTAAGAATGTGCTTCAAATGATACAAAATAATTATAAAGCTGTAAAGAGCTGACTGCAGCCTGAGGCTGCGTTAGTTGAAGTAGAGTGTCCAGGACAAAGGAGGCAACGGCCTCGCCTGACTCTTTGGTCCTCAGGATTCATGTGGGGCGTCTGTTTTCCGTATAACGAACACAGATTACCTGGACTACGGATAAACGAGGGGGAAAGTGGCCAAGACACTGAGGGGACTTGAGTCATGGCACTGAGAAATGGCTGTGGGAACTAGCAGTGGTAGCTTGGAAACACGAGTACCAGGCTTTGTGAAAGACTGCAGAGAGGACAATAAATAAGGACAATAAGCTGGGCTCGAGTCTTACCTTTTTCTCTAATTAGAACCACAAAGGGGAGTGAATTATTACCCTCTCTAGGTCTGAGTCTTCTCATCTCTAAGACTTGCTAACAAGGGCATTTAACTTTATTCAGTTCTTGAGAAAATTTAGATGAGGTAATATAAATAAAGCACTGACTGCTGCACCCGGCTTTCTAGAAGCCCTTAGCAAATGCTAGCCACTAGTATTATTGTGGCTATTGTTGTTATTTCTGCGGTTCTTAAAATAGAACAGTGCTTTCCAAAATCACCAACATCACTGCAGAAAACCGGTCTCCCGGGGTAAACAGGGGGCATGCCAACGAAGACTTCCACGGTTCCAAAGGTTTGGGAAATACCAACTTAGAGAAAGTTAGGAAGAGGTAAAGGTATGTAACAACTCCCAAATTTGTTCAGTTAGGACCATTTTTAAAGAACATTCCTTGGAAGGAGTGTGTTCTACCAGCTTGAGGTACCACGATCACAGGAGAACGTACTCATCATAAGCTATGCCTATCATCGTCTGATGTCCATGAAGCGCACCCCAGAGAGCCTGCCCAGAGGTTTCGGGACCTGCGAGGGCTAAAGGATAGCTGAAGGTGGCAGACTGAGGAGGCAGGCACTAGGCAGGTTGAAACACAGGAACGTGCCTGCTGGACGCAGGGCATAAGGCAAGAAGCAGCTCATTCTGGAGAAACCAGTGGAGCAGTCCCCTGGTAAAAGCTTACTTTTAAAGTAAAATGGCCCAGATAAACCTGAGATTCATTCAGTGAGACCCGGAAATAAGGTTGCCCCATATAGACTCAGCCAAATACATATGAATGAATAAGGAAATGCGTGAACACTTTTAATCCAAATTTCTATAAAACATATTATAAAAATCACGCCACTATTATTACCATTATCATTATTGTTTAAGTTACAAACAGACTCAAAGAGAGTATCAATTGACCCTTTCTTTTCCAAGTTGAGTATATCACATACACTAGACTCTTTCAATTCCTGTGTCCTTATTTGTGGGCTTAACCTCAAGGGCTCCGTTGGAGTAAGTGTGCTGCACAAAACCAAGTTCCAAATATGAGAGACTGGACCGAATCCAGGACAGGCTTTGTGTAGACATGGATTTTCACATGCTTGTTCAAAATATTTGCTGTCAACGGTACTTGGTTAAAGTGATTGTTACATACGGCATGGCTAACTTTTTTATGTAAATGAAATGCAAATGTATGCAATGTTATCTTTAATGCAGATGTAGCAGAAAGTATTAAGATATGCTGAGAGCCTAATTAGGTCCTACATCAAAAATTATATATAAACTTGACTCCAATGTCTCAAGAACACAAATTGAGTCTAGAAATCCCAGTTTGCAAGCTTAAAAAAAAGATGTACATATATATTTTAAATCACAGTTCCTTTTCTTCTCACTTCTCTAAGACTGAACACTTGAAAGGATGATCTTGGACGGATATTTCGGCTTGGGGGAGGGGGCGTGGAGTGGGTGGGAAATGAACAAGTTTCTTTCTAACAAAAACCAGGAAGCAAAAAAAGAAAATCAGCCACAAGCCCCCCAAAAAGGCAAAACAAAGCTGTCTGGTGCTTTCCATCTTTGTATTAAAAATGATGACTTGCCAGAAAGCATATTTTTGCATTTATTTCCATTTCTAACCTTCCTGGAGACAAACACATGTGCTTGCCTTCCTAATTGCTGTTACAGTAAAACCTATGAATTTCAGTTCTACTCGTTCTCCACGTTGATCCTTCCGACAGGGGTGAAGCGGAAGTTTACCTTTATCTGAGGAGCGAAAGTGTTGACAAAGCAAAAAATATCATTAAAAGCACTGCAGCATGCTTGCTCAACGTACAAAGTGGAATAAGCCCTTCTTAAGCACTTAGGAGCATTGTTTACATAAAAATGGGTAAACAATTCAACTGCCTTTTCAGTTTATCACAACAGATCCCCCCAAAGAACTCTCCTATGTAATACTTTGTTAGCCCATTATATTTTACTATGGCTAGTGGAAAAGTGATAAAATTGAATGTCTTCATAATTGTCCATAATCCATGCTCTTCACTAATTCAGAGGGGCCTACATTCTAATTCCTCAGCCAACTGTAGTGGGCTTAGAGTCACAAGGACCTGGGACCTCTCTCGGCTCTAGCTGGAGCTCCAACAGTTCAGAGGCCAAGAGCCTCAGTGGCTTATTTCCTCCTTCTTTTATGGGCTTTTCTTCCCCCATTAACATTCCAGAATTGCTTTGGAAATCAAAAGAGGGGAAGAAGGATACGGAAATAATCTGAAAAGTATGGAAAGTATTTCATAAATGTGTCACCAGTCTCTAAATTGTAAGTGTGTTTGGACATGGATGTGTATGTAGTGTAGTAAACACATGTACCACATGTATGTATGCATATATTTGCATTCGTGCATATTTACATGTACATATACATTTGCATGCATATAGATACTGTACTGAGCTCATATCGCACATGTATATATGTATCGGTACACGTGGGTAAGTACAGATGTTTATATGAATATACTGGTGTCAGATTAAACACATATGTAACACATATGAATATACATGTACATGATGATATACTCATACATCTACTCACACACACATACACACATATTGGCATACATAGACACACACACACACACACACACACACACACTCATAAATTGTGGGGTGTGTCTAATGTGCCAATACACACATTAAATGTGCATGCACCTGAGCTGGTTAACCTGTGCACGTTGCACCACAGCACCTGAAACGGCCCAGGACAAAATCTAGACCTGCGTATCCAGGCTGAAGAACTTAAAGCAAACACAGCTTACCCGGCTCTATTCCCCTCTGAGTTTCCTTCCATCTTATCTAATACATCCTCTGAAAGGAAGGCTCTTTTTCAGCTCTGCTAAGATCCCCAAATGCTCTTAACATCTCCAAAGCTCTCTAATACAAAAGGACCCAGTCGCTGCAAGGCACAGAACTGCACTGGCTTCACATCTCCCCAGAACGTGCCCAGTGGAATACATTACACGCCGCTCCATGCGGCTCCTCTGAAATTGATATTGCTGGCATCACTCGTCCCAAATTTCTAACACTGTCATGATAACCCCATTTGTTCTCAGGCACTGCTTCCCACATTTTAAAGTAACAGAATTTTCCCCATGTCTGTCCTTCATCATGCCCTTTCTTTAAAGGAAAAAAAAAAAGTCTTCCCGTGGGTTCTTCCTCCATTTTGTGCAGTAATTCCTGGTGTTGTCAGTCAACTATCAAGTATATATAGTAAACCCTACTCTCTACCGACTTACAGTCTGAACGATTTTAACCAGACTTGCACCCCACGGAGTGGACAATGGAAGATTCAGTCTTAGCGCGAAATAGTTTGGTTCGGATGGCAACTGCCGTTGGTGCTCAGAAGAGGCAGAGGTTGCTCTGGGCTGGAATGGTTCCGGAAGAGGTGGAAACTGAGCAACTCTCCTGTCTTCCCGACCCCAACCTTTTCCAGCACTCCTCTCAAAAGAGTAAACCACCTGGCTACTTCAAGTCCTTCCGAATCCCCTATGTAATTCTGTGCATCTTCCTTCTCCTTAAATCCTAACGAGGTTATCCCACTGTGGGAATTTCACAGGCTTGAAATGCCCCAGATGGGTCTTCCTGTTTCTCCCCCTTCGGGTTCCCACAGTAAGACAGCATCTGAGCAGCACCTCCACGTAGCTTCTGATAGCTGTCACTTACATTCCTCCGTCTCTCCCACTACTCAAGCCCAGGCCTTCCCACCTGAAGCCCCGGATGAACGTGCCCCGTTTGTCTCAGAAGCAGCATTCACAGTGGAAAGCGTGCGCGCCCTGGAGAAAGAACAGCCAGGATTCTAATCAGAATTGCTGCTTTGTCACAAATCGACTTTGGGCAGTGACTCGGTCCCTTCCAGGCCCAATATTCCCATCTCTAAAATATGAATGAGGCTTCTTTCTTATCACTTATTTAAAATAATAATGCCTGGCTATTGTTACAACCACTGAGGCGCCGCTTCTCCAACCCAGATGCTCCCCAAACCTTCACCCTTAGAGATTCTGCTACAGAATATCAACAAAAGGCCCTTCACATCTCTATTTCGAAAAGTTTCCCAGGAGATCTTGGTGCACAATTAGATTTTGGAGACTCTGCTCTAATCCGTCATAGAACTTGAAGCCAGAATACCCTTTTTAAAGCATAACTCAAATCACATTATTCCCAAGCTAAGAAACCTTCAAGGGCTCCCTGTAATCTTATGAGGACATTTTAGGCCCCCTCACTTATCTCCTCTACTTCCCAAATGATAACCGACCCTTGTGCCAAATTAGGTGATTTCTTGGTCCCTAGCATTTATGATCAACTTGGTTGTAAGAATCAGGGACTCGACTGACGGTGGCCTAAATGACTGAGCTTTTATTTTTCTTCACATTCCATGAAGTCTGGAGGCAGATGGCTTTGAACTTGGCTTCAGTGGTTGCACAAGTTCAGGGCTCCAAGCCACAGCTGGGAATTCTCCTGGTCTTCCCCTCCAGGGGGAGAGATGACAGTAGCACCAACTGCAAACGCCAAATCCACACCTATGTCTACGTTCCAATGCTAACAACAGGAGAAGACTGCACAGAGAGGTTCTCCTCAAAGGCACCCCACCCCTTCCGACTGGCCATAACTGGGTCACACGGCTGCAAGGGAGGCTGGAAAAGTGATTGCTATTTTTTAGCTTCTATAGTGGGAGACTGGCAAGGGAGAAGGGAGGCTTTGCAAATGGCTTTGAGTAACCAACCCTCAGAGTTCCTTATATACACCCTAGATATCACTGCCTAAACTCAAAATGCCCTTTCTTTCCAAACCTGTGTCTATTTAAATAATTATAGCTAACATTTAGTAAGCGCTTGCTATAGGCCAGGCAGTGCTCCAAATGCTTTATAGGTATTAATTCTTAAAAGTCACAAATAATCCTGTGGTAAGAGTACTGTTATCCCAGCCTCACAGGTGAGGATACTGAGGCCGAGAGAGGTTCAAACACAGGCAACCTGCCTCTGCATCCCACACGCATAGCCACAGCGCAATGCTACCCGGCGAGGAACAGGTTAAGTACAACCTTCTCCATGAAGAATATCTAGCTTGTAATCCTCCTAACCAGATGCACCTTTTTTTCCTTAAAATCTTCTGATGTACTTCTACAGCTAGGGCAATGATGTCATCCTAAGTAGGGTATGTCTGAGGTGAATGGAAGAACGATTAATAATTACACCAAGAAAACACATTGTCCTAAGCAAACCAGTATGTATGAACATCCCACCTGTGGTTCTAACCTCCGGCAGTGCTCGTGCACACGTCACATTCCTTCTTACTAGTGTACTGGGATGGTGAGAGGGCAGGGACATGCATGAATGGTGTATACACACTGCCTGGTGTGCTTCATACGATGCTCTGCTCAGAGTGAGTGTCCTTGGTCAATTAACCATGTGCTGACCTGAGGCAGGCTTGAAAGGTGAGTAGGATGAGCTCAGGCAAAGGACTATGGGGTGGCATCTATGAGGAGTACAAGAGGTAAAGGCTCTACATCAGATCATTTGTATTCAAACACCAGGTCACCCACTTGTGGGCTATATGATGTGAGACATCTTACTTCACTCACATTATGTCTCTGTTCTGTCTGTAAAACCATGGCAATAAAAGAAATTTCCCTAGAGGGAAATGTGGGACCACTGAGTAGTGAGTAATGCATGTAAAATGCCTGACACAGAAAGACTCCATTTTGGCAGCCATTCATTAATTAGCGCACACACACACACACACACACACACACACACATTCATTAACCGGTGTGAACAAGGTATATGAGTGGAAATGAACATGGCAATTGTGTCATCTGCTAAGATGTTTCAGGAAGGTAAGTTTGGTTTCATCAACACAACGGGGTGATACTCAAAGCCCTGCGTGATAAATAACACATCTTTCTGTACTTGTGTTTTCTTATTTCAAAGCTGGGTAAAACTATGACTCCTGAGACACGCCGGTGCAAAGATTCTACAGATTGAAATGAAATGGTTAACTGAGGGTTAACTGGTTAATTCCATTCTAAACCACATGTGTGGTTTTGCTGTTCAGACGAGGGTAGGAGAAAATGGTGTGTTGAGCATAAATCCAAGTTTGCATCTTGCCTTTGGCTCCTCGGAGGCAGCAGTGCTCCTGGTGGTCACCAATGTTAAAGGAAAGATAGAATAGATGCTCAGCTTCTGCAGGTCTACGAAAAGGTGGGGCTATTTCGGGATCAGTTACAAACCTTTAAGACGGCAAACCTATTGTTGGTGTTCCTGCAATGTTCCAGTGGAGAGCTTTGGATATTTTTGTCTAAGCAAATTTGGGTTTCCCTTCGTGTGGGTGGACACTAAAACGAACTATCTATGAAAGATGCACCTTTATTTATTGAAATAATCAACCTGACTCCTTCCTCGTCATGATTTTACTTGGGATGAGAGACCTTGTCATACTGTCTTCATCACCAGATAACTCCCAGTGACTCAAGAAAAAACACAAGTATCCAATTTGTATACACTGATATATATATAACCATGGAATTTTCCTACCTCCTTAATCAACCTCAATTCAGGACGCCCAGTTACATTGCACTGGGGACCCATTAAACTGGTCTCTAAAGAGTCTATAAAGAAAAAAAAAGCGAGCCATGAGAAAGAAAATCGACCAATGTTGAGAGTTGATTACATACCCCTCACTGTACAAGGTTCGTGACACACTTTTGTTTCTTTAATATGGACAACCCCAAGACAGAGAAAGGTTGGTAACCCCACAAGTTGGGTTTCTACACAAAACCCAAGCTAAGGACACAAGCATAACAGGGGCACAAGTAAAATTTAGGGTGAAATAAGTTGTTATCTAAAAAAATCATGCACATAGCATTCATCTTAGGAAAAAGAAGAAATTTGTTGGACCTCATCATATCCTCTTTCTGCACTTGATTTTAGCCAAAAGGCTGAGAAGTGATTTTATAGCCAATCTCTGATTTAATTTTTGTTTGTTTTTCTTCATTTTTTGTATTACATGATTGGGGGTAAGGCAAATGCACCCCAGACTTTTTGGTGTTTAAGATCCCTGAAGTCTTAGTCCAGTCCCAGCTCACACATCTAATGAATCGAGCTGCCTCTGTGACCCCAAAGCCCCACTATGTATGAGACGATGAGCCTGTGTTAGGCTTCGGGATGCTCTGGAATGTTCTAGCCATTCCCTTGGCACAGCACTGACCCTGGGACAAGACTTAATTTCTCTTCAGACTTCTCAAATCATAAGACACATCTTCGTCCGCGTGTGAGGCTTGGTATCACAAAGACCTGTGAAAATGTCTCTCCTGAGAGGCCTTTCGGCACCCAGACAGCCACTCACCCCCTCGCAGTGCTGCTGGGCCAGGTTCCCAGGCCCAGCTGTGCTTTGGTGGCACAATTCGGGAGCACCTCCTCGGAGACAGTGGGGCAAACCCCATTCACTGTTGACAGCTGTTGTCCTTGAGTCATTACCTCACACTCTTAGAACTTATTCCAACTTCTAGACATGAAAATGCAGCTCAGACTGTCTTTGTGGCCAAGAATAGGAGACGATATAAGGTAGAAGACAGGACATCCTGGAGCTATTGGGCTGAAGACACCAGTCAATAAAAGGTCCCTGGGTTGACCATTTTATTTAATCATTCAAAACAGCCACCAGAGATGGTTCTGAGTTTAAAAGCAGGAGAAATCTGGTCCCGTATAAATCAAGCTTATTAAGGTAAAGAACGAGGGCAAAAAAATTGAATGAATGGATGAAGAAAGAAGTTTGGAAAGGAAAAAATCCTCCTCGCTACCTTTTACCAAATGAGTGCTGGCGAGATAGCTGGGCTTGCCTTTGTGCACATAATCTGCCATGCCCACATTCTTTCAGGCCCCACAGTAATGTTCCTAGCCGTGTATTTGAATTAACCAGACCCAGAGGATAAAACTTTCAAATTAAACACATTCCTAAAGGATTTCAGGCTCATTGTGTATGCACCAAGGAAACATAACATCCTAAAAATAATACACACACAGAGAGAAGCACATTTTCCACGAACATTAAAGTGGAATATGAATTATGACCCAGCTCATGGGAATAGACATCTGATTACATGCAAAATGGGGCTTTTGTAAATAACATCAGTCTTTGTGAGCTACCACAATTATTATCAACCATTTAATTCCACTCCCTAGCAACTCATCCATCATTGTTAAAACTGTCCACTTTTGTTTTTTCCCTTCTGATTCATGAGGCTCCAAATTTTATAAAGTTCACCGTTAAAGCTATGTCGATTACTAACCCAGCAGTGAAGGAGTTCACAGAGATTATTAGATTCACCAAGGCATATGCTGCATTGTGTATCTGCTATTTCGGGATGTATTCTGTTGGTGAATTGCTAGAAGCAGCAGAAATACAATGGTAGCCATTCTGTTCGCTTTTTATACAAAGGAATCACGGAAATGTGTTTAAACTTTAGGAATTTGGGTAAGAGCAAAGTGACTCCCAAGGAAATCAAGTACACTGAAGTATACTTCTTTCCTGCCTCCTGTGCCTGCAATATTTGACACACTATTCTATGAAATGGCATCCACAATTCCAGTTGGTTACATCATATTTAATATGCTTGCCTCCTAAGTAGGAAAATAAGCCACTTGCTGGCCTCGCAAATTCTATTTCACAACAAAGTCGTAAGAAATGTTTATCAATAGAATTAAACTTTTCCAGCTGGCCACCAAAGGTGTTCTTAGTCTATTCCTGTTTTAAGCTTTTAAAAATCAGCCACAGGAAGCACCTATGGCTGATGACCTTTGGTTCTGGGAGGAGTTGCTAGGTGGCACATCAGAACCATGCCATTAACAGCTAATGGGAGACCTGACCTCATAAAGCACATTGAATGTTCTCTCCCTTGAAATTACATTGCAGTCAGAGGTGAGGATTTTCACTGGCTTCCAGAAACCTTTGAGTTTTTACTGTATCAGAAGCAAACTTAGAAAGCCTTCCAGCCTGCAAAAAGTCCTGTTGAATTTCCCCATGCAACTTCAACAGCATTAATCATAGGAAACGAGCTAGCTGTATTTGGTTGGATTGTAAAAGCCTGTTTGTTTATGTCTCTTCTATTGGAATATGAGCCCACTGTGGGCAAGGGGCCATTACTGTTCCATTCATTTGTGTGCTGCAGTGGTGTTGGTTGATTTGACATTCACTCAAATGAAGAGAAGAATATTTACGTTGAGAATGCAAGTTTCTATTTCTAATAAACATTTAAACTATCTCCATTTTTAAAATTAGGAAGCTGGGGCTCAGGGCAAGTAAGTAATGTGCTCAACTCATAGATAGTAGAATCTGGATCCATCTAGCTCCCAGGCCTGAGCTATTTCCTCTGCTCTGTTATAACAAAGGTTTTTTATTCAAGCATCATCTCTAATAGTTTTAATTTTCTAATTTAATTCCCTGTTTTAACCCTTCCAATTTAAAAAGACACCCCAGATCCACCAAAATGGATAGGCGGGACATAAAACTGTAGCAATTAACATGTGACACAGACTTAGAAAAACTATGGGATAAAGGCCAAATTACTTTTTCTCTCACAGCCTCAGTTTACTCATCTGCAAAATGGTAACAGGCAATGCCCATCTCAAGGTGGATGGGAGAATTAAATGACTCTACAAACCTAAGCCCATGGCACAGTGCCTAACCCACAGTAAGCGTTCCAGGAAGGGTAGCTACTGTCATTACAGCTAACCACTTATTCAAACGAAAATGTTTCTATCATAACTTATTTCCTACACTTTAATGACAAAGAGGAAATTTGCTTAAAAAAAATTTTTTTTCCAAATATTGACAAAAGCTTGCTCCAGAAATCCCATTTCTCTTCACATCTGACAATAATCCAGATCTCTCCAGCTCTGCTAATTAGCTTGCAATGTATTAACTTCAGCATGTGACTCTACTTTTGCCTGTCATGGTTACTTCTACATTTGTGCAACTTAATTCAAACAAATATATACCATAAATGCTGAATTCTATTAAGAAATAAAATTGGGTAAAGCACACTGGGGGCAAGAGGAAAAGCTGAGTTGTTTATGGAGGACTCTTCCAATCTACGGCACATGAGAGGCCACACCAAGGAAATGTATACAAATAGTCTAGATACGTAGACTCTAGAAATGATCTTGTTTTAACAAACTGAAGTAGGATTCATTTAATCACTCAGCAAATATCTACTGAGCTCCTACTATGTGTAGGAACCTTTGTTATGTGTTGGTATAATATGGTGAGTCCAAATAGATGTGGTCTCTGCCTCCTCCAGTTTATAGTCTGTTAGAAAAAAACCAGCATTCAATTAGGCCAAGAATCATGCAAATAAAAGCAAGATTGCAGCCATGAAAAATGCTAGCAAGGAGAGAGGACAATGAAATCCTGTCTGGCAGGCTCTGGCCTACCTGGGCAGGTCAGGGAAGTTCTCTGAGGAAGGGATGCTTGATTCAAGATTTGAAAGCTGGCCTAAATGCCCATCAACTGATGAATGGGCAAATAAAATATGGTCTGTCCACATAATGGAATATTACTCAACCATAAAAAGGAATAAAGTGCTGATTCATGCTACAACATGGATGAACCTCAAAAGCATTATGCTAAGTGAAAGAAGACACTTAACAGAGGCCATATATTATATGATTCCATTTATGTAAAATGTCCAGAACAGAAAAACCTATAGACACAGAACATAGGACAGTGGTTGTTGGCTAGACATGGAGGCTCACACTTGTAATCCCAGCACTTTGGGAAGCCAAGGTGGGAGGGTCGCTTGGGACCAGGAGTTTGAGACCGGCCTGGGCAACACAGGGAGACTCCATCTTTACAAAAAATTTTAAAAATTAGCCAGGTATGGCGATGTATGCCTATAGTTCCAGCTACTTGGGAGGCTAAGCCAGGAGGATTGCTTGAGCCCAGGAGTTCAAGGTTGCAGTGAGCTATGATCACACAACTGCACTCTAGCCTGTGAAAGAGAGCAAGACCCTGCCTATAAAAAATAAAAAAGAAAAATGAAAAAAAAAAAAGAATAATGATTGGTGGTGATGGGGATGGTGGTTGGCTGAAGAGTGACTGCTGGTGGGTACAAGGTTTCCTTTTGGGGTGCTGAAAATATTCTGAAGTGAGACAGTGATGGTTGCACACCTCTGTGAATACACTAATAAGCACTGAACTGTACACCTTAAATGGGTAAATTGTGTGGTCTGTGAATTATATCTCAGTAGAGCTATTTGAAAACACTGAAAGGTTTGGAAAGTGACAAGCTGAGGAGTGAAGGTCCCATGGGTGGGGGAAGGATAGTGAGCACAGTTGGAAAGATAGAAAAGAAGGCCAGGGAGGGTCAGGCATGAGATCAGACTGAGGACGGAGGCAGGAGCCAGTCAGTGTAGGGCCCTGTGAGCCATGTGGATGCTCTGTCTACCCTAAACACAACGGGATGCCATTGGAGGGTTTTAAGCAGACAAGAGGTGGAGGGAGCGGGGAGGAAATGACACAATCGAATTTGTGTTGTGAAAATATCACTTTGGATGAAGTAAGAAGAATAGATGTGGGAGCCGGAAAGCATATGTGCAGAGCAGTTAAGAGGCCATGGGAGTCCAAGGCAAGGGCGGACAGGCATAAAATGGGCAGAAGTGAACAGGTTAGAAAGAAGTTTAAAATGCTAAATTAATAGGACAAGTGATAGCTTAGCTATGAGGGTCAACAAGAGGAATGAATTCTTGTTTTTGTGCTTTGTGACAAGACGGTTGGTTGTGACATTCATGGGACACTGTAAGAGGCCCAGGTTATCAGCGGGAGATGTCGAGTCTGGTTGGGGACATGGAGTCTGAAGCCTTTGGTATCCAAAAGGAGGTACTAGGGAAACATTCGGTGCTATGATTCCAGAGCTCACTGGAGAGGCCTGGGCTTGAGATGTGAATCTGTGGTTCACCTAAAGAGAGACCAGCGGAAGCGCGAGCGTGCGTGAGGTTGCCTCCGTGGGAAAACAGGAAGGCCTGAGACTGGGCTTTGAGGAGCCCTGACGCTTGATAGCCTGATACTGCGTAGCTGGAATCCAGTCATAAAACAAACCCAGACTGAGCACCATTCTGTCAAGTAAGTGGCCTAGAGTCATCTGTGTCAAGGTCACGAAAGTTAAGGAAACACTGAGAGTGTGTCCCACATTAAAGGAAACTAGAGACACAACATCTAAACATAATAGGTAATGCTGAACCGGGACCTTTAACATCACCTATCACATGATTGAGACAACTGGTAAAACCTGAATGGGGTAAAAGGGTTTGAAGGCTGTTGTATTAGTGCTAATTTCCTCATTTTGATGGGGTTGTATCATGAATGTGCAGGACAGTATCCTCGCACACAGGGACTATACACTAAAGTATTCCGGGTGATGGGACATGAGTTTGGCAGCTTATTTTTCAGATGATTCAGAAGAAAATAAAGTTCTTTGTACTAGCCTTGCTACTTTTCTATAAGCCAGTGGGCGTGATCCACTTGAAAGGGAAAGCAGATTATAGAAGAGAAGGAATAATCCACTGTGCACAGGTCCTGAGAAAGAAGAGTTGAAGCAAAGGAAGTTTGAGAAGAGACCTGAAATAGTTGTTGTGTTGTGTGGGGAAATAAGTCAGTCAGAAAATTAGAAGAAGACCACCAGGCAGTTTGCAGCCCGTATCAGGATGGCGATTATGGACAAAACAATGCCATGACTTTTGACTACATTCAAGGAATTTTTTGAAATGTAGTATTTAAAACAGATTCTTTAAGTTATATGTATATCCAACTTAGTAAACAAGCTTATTTCTATTAACAGATAAACTATACATTATAGTGTCTCTTCCCCATTAATTTTATTTGAGAAAAGCTCAAATTAATAATTGTGAAAGATATTAGAAAACCACAGATGGTTTAAAACAAAATTGCTAAATTCAGTGTATGTGTGCATATATAAAAATATGTATATATAAATACACACATATATTTCATTTTAATAAAAACACAAGTTCTTTAAAATATCATCATCCAAGGACTTACTCCAAGACCAAAAACAGCTTGCATTAGTAACTGTTCAATATATAGCTTCTGAACTAGACTGAATTTATTTACAAATTATTAGCCTCTTGACAAGGTTTGAGCAATTAAAAAGGGTAACAGAAACAATTACATAAAAATATTAAATCCAAAGGTATTATTAGCTAGCTGAAACTCAATTATGATGTAAAGAAAAATTCTTTCTGAACATCAAGTCCAGTGAAATGAGATACTTATAAAAGTATAATTTATATTCCTTCTTTTTCAGATCTCCAGGTGAAGGACACCTTTATTTTATACATCTTCATCTAGGATCTATGACACTCATAATAGATAATGCCTCCAGTTTATTTATTTGGGTTATTTCTTTTCTGGTCTATACCAAATGGGAATACTCTTTTGGTCTCGCTTTAGCTCAGACGCATATTTGAACTGACACTTGACTAAGCTCAGGAAATCAACCAACTACCTGGAATATCGACACTAAAGTTTTGAAATATGTGGTTGGTGCATGTTCTAGACTTGCATGTATGAAGCAGTTAAAGATCTTCTTAGCAAATTGGCAGAGGAGGATAGGGTTAGAGCTATATCTACTGACTCTCACAAGTGTGCATGATGTACTGTTAAATGAAAAAAAAATGCATAGTATAATTCCAGTTTCAAACCTAAAAAAGAGAGAACCCCGCTATATGTATAGCTATACATATGTACATCTGTGTCAGCAAGGAGAAAGATGTGAATGGATAAGTCTGCTGTTACTTATTCCATTGTGATGGGGGAGTGAGGGGATGAGAGTGATGAGAGTAGAACCACAGAAACGATTAGAGGCCCTTGTCACACAAAAACAGATGTTTATGTGGAATATAGAAAGATATTCACAATTTTGTTCTCAGTATTACTTACTTCCCTTCCAAAGAGCTGTAAGATATTTGTCCCTCCTACTTATGCTGCCAAGGATGATCAGTTTATCACGGATTACCTGACGGTGTTTGTCTTTAAAACACCGTTTCTCTGTGTCACAGGAAGTACACTGTGAAAGGACATATTGCACGTAAGCTGTGTACGTCAGATTCAGCGCATGCTCCACCCGTGAAGAACTCTTCAGTTAATTGACTGGTGAGCAAAATTACATGCAGAGTGCTTGGAACTATGCAGAAATACAAAGAAAACCCTTCCAAGTAGCTCACATCACATTTAACCAATTGTGGTTACCACTTTTATGGATCATAAAAAAAACTATAAAATGTGGCCCAAACATAATTTAAAGCAAAGAGTGTTAAACCGAAGAATAATTCTACCCTTGCCCCCCCCCCCCCACATCCCTCTACACACACAAACGAAATAAAATCCTGCAAATAATGCCTTGGCACTTTTCTGGGCAAGAGAATGAGTCAGTATGAGATTTGGCCAAACTCATAACCTTGAAAGTTAATTACAGAATAGAAATAATAAAAAGTTGGTTTCCAAGAAAACCACAAGCCCCTAAAAGGTAAAAAACAAGAATTTTACCTACATTTGGTAAACAGAGTAGACCAAAGCATGCCTGCTCCACCTTTTCAGATGACAACCGTAAGGAGTTCAATCACATACACAGGTTGGACCAAATGCGGATATTAGAAACAGTTTGCATTCACAGCTAAAGTCATCCCAAGAAAATGAAAAGAGGAAGACGCTAAGTTTGACAAAGGTTTAGGAGCTTTCTAACACAGCCCAGATATCTACCTATTCCTACTCCAATTTCACCAGTGATCTTCATACAATATCATAAACTTGGAAACTAGTTTTCATTCATGGACCATTGAGCAATGCAAGGAATTGTTGTGCATAAGGCCACAGTAGCAGTTTGGGACAATAATTAAATAAGGTATCATTTCTTATTAGTTATGTCTATTTAAATATTGCATATTTATATATTTATATTACATAATAATAGCCATCATTTACTGACTGCCTGTCAGGCACGTTGCCAGGTACTTTGCATAATTTATGATACATTTTTCCTCAAACAACTCTGCAAGGTGGGCACTATCTTTCCTGTTTTCCAGAGGAGGAAACAGATTCAGATCTGCAATTTGCTTCATATTACCCAGCTGTTCAAACCAGGGGCTACCAAATCCGAAAAGTCTATGCTCTCTTGGCTACACCCCAGGGAGTCATGCGCTGTTGTCACTAAGCTTGGAAGGAATTTCGGCTCCATTCTATGGCTACAATACAAAACAGAAGAGGCAAAGGGAGTCTTCGAGCTGCCTCAGGCAAGCAGGAGAGGGTAGTACCAAGGTTTCCTTTAGTCCAAATGTTCCTTCTGTTCATAGATTTTTTCAGAAAGGACTAATTCTTCCCCATAATGCTTCCAGTTCAGTCCTCACTTATAAGTAAAACTCAAGAGCCCCGAATCTGTAGCTTTATTCTGAAAACACACAGCTATGCTCTCGGTGGGACCCTTCAAATTTATATGTGAGACCTTCTGCCATTTTCTTCCTCCAAATCCATCACCAACCAAATGAGAGACAGGGGTGATTCTTTCTTCATCTCCAAATTGACCTAGACAGCGGCTCCACATAAACAAGACACTCAAACCTTCAGATTTTAACTTAACACTGGGTCTTCTCCAAATATTATTTACTTGCTATGGTGTCTAATTTGGTCACCACCAACCCATGTGGCTATTGCTCATGTGAAGTGTGGCTAGTCTGAACTGCAATGTGCTATAAATGTAAATATACACCAGATTTTAAAGACTTAGTATTTTCTTTAAAAAGGAATGGAAAATATCTTATCAACAATTATTTTATATTGGTTACATGTTGAACTAAAAATATTTTGGATATATTAGGTTAAGTAAAATATGTTATCAAAATCAATTTCACCTATTTCTTTTTACTTTTGTTTTTAATTTCATCTATTTTTTTTTTTTTTACTTTTGTTTTTGATGTGGTTACTAGAAAATGTTAAATTACATACAACACTTGCGTTGTAGTCCTATCAGCCAATCCTGGTCTGAAATGAAGTCTTGCCAAAGCTATTTAAAGACTGCTAAAGTTCTGCGTCATATACAGGTTCTCTTTGTTTTAATCCTAGAAGGCAGAACTGCATTAAAATTGTAGATACATTAAATCATAGATGCACTGTGACTAAGGGGAAAAAAAGTAGGTGGGTTTGAAAGAAGGATCAAAAGAAAAAAAGGAGTATCAAGTATTTTATTTTTAAAATGTGATTCTTGATTCGTTTGGTGACATAAAGTGATTTTCAAAAGAAAGTCAATAGTAAGTTAGAATTAAGTTTCTTCCTAATTCACAAGGTTGAGTCAAGTACAATATAGAGAGGCTATTCCTGGACCTTTGTTAAAAGCTATTGCCTTTCCAATTGTTTAGCTGATCACTTCTGAACGATAATTATAGTTCACTATTGTTCCCTCTTAAAACAACCATTGACATCCATCCAAAAAGTTATAGCTTACAGATCAGGGAATATTTATGTGATATTTATAGTCTGCGAAGAAAACCCTGGGGAATTGCCAGTAGGGAGGATTATTTATCAATTTCTCATTCTTCAAGTTGGAATTTATTTGAGATTCATATCCAAAGGACATTCTGTAATCCTATGTAACTCTAATGTGTGAATATAATTTGGCATATTGGTCAAGTTCAAGGAAAAATCCTTTTTCTTTTTAAGATGGGGAGGGGTGGGAACCCTGGTTAATCCTACTAAAATCATCACAGACCAAAAAAATCCACTCAAGGAAGTAGTGTTACATACTTGAAGAATTTTCTGAAGTTAGCCAAGAAAAATAAAGTAAGATCAAGGAGGAAAAGCTGGAGTTTCAGTTTCTGGAGATTGTACTTCCTGGTGATAGAAAAACAAAAGTTAAATTCAGAAAAATTCAACTAGGAAGTTATCATTGCATAAAAAACAATAGAAAATATTTAACTATGTGCATATGTTTGTACACAAACAGAAATAGATATAAACAGACCTTAATTAGCATTGTAGACTTTAATTATCTTTGTACAGTAATTGGGAATGGTTTTGTTCTGATTTATTCCGTAACGCTTACTGTGTTCTGTTAACAACTAATTTTTTTTTCCCCTTCCAGCCCATAATAGAAGGCTTTTACTGCATACTTTATTGCATCTGCTTCTCATTTAATGACCATTGTTCTGGTCTGTCAGAGTGAGCAGCTATACAACTTCCCAAATCTGCAAGATTAAGCAAATATTTTGACAATGCTTAGATTTTTTCTTTTCTTTTTTTCTTTTGAACGGAACAAATAAAAAATAAAAAGAATTTTTACTTACCCACACCACGTTAGGAGAGTTCTTAATCCAAAGAGTATAAAGAACCAAGCAGCGGCGAAAATGTACTTCATGTGGCAAAAGACATCAAGCAATTTTCTGTTCCATTTCACTTAAGAGTCCTAAGAATCCTGCCTGAACCACACTGCTGGGGTCACACACAGCATTCCTGGACTACAGCGGGGCTGTCGGCCCCTGGGGCAAACAACCCACCTGGAGACTTTGCAACTGTAATGAGCTTCTAGAACAAAACAGAGGCCTTTGCTCACCTTGAAAGACCCAGCAGGTAAGCTGAATGATAGGTGTCTCAATCACTTGCTATGAAATGTCATTTTTTAAAATGGTTATGCTACATACAAAATTGCAATATCACTGATGGCATAAACACCAGGGTCATGACTCTCCCCGCAGAAGGTGGATATACATACACGAGCAGAAGCGTTTCTAAGCAACTGGGGAGAGAGAAAAAGTTGGGATAAGGGGATTATGGAGAAAAATCCATTAACATATAAATGTTCATCTATTCTACAAGTAATCTAATGTTAAGAAGCAGAAAATAAACACTAAACCAACAAAAACACGACATGGACGTAAATGCTAAGAGGTAGTGGTGGCGTTGGTACGTGGAAGATGCCATCGTTGTTACTAGAATGAGTGAAGGAGTTAAGAACAGAAGAGCTTCAAAGAGAGGGTCTATGCCCTTCAGAGTAGTTTAGGAAACAAGTTACAGAACGATTACTAGGAACAGAAAACAAGGTGAGAGCAAGGACTGAATTAACCCCAGAGGCATAAGCGTCTTAAAACTTTCAGGTGGGGAGCCTCTCTTTGGAGGCACCGGCCAGGGAAAATTCCTATAAGACACTTGGAGCAGCCACAATTCTGCCAGAAAGACAGGAAAGAAGACACGGCGTGGATGGGGCGGGAGGAGAGCGTCAGCGAAGACAAAGCAAGAAGCAGCAGACTTCCTCCTCCTTTTCTGGAGGAAGTCGAGGTTTGTCTCATTGCTATTAGATTGCTTCAGGTGTCCATTAGTTTGTGTTTGCCAGAGCGAGGAAAATGCAAAGCAGGATCTGTGCTTCAGGAAGCTCAAGTGCATGAAGTTCGTATGCAAGCTACTGGCAAACCACTGGTACTTGGGGCAGAGTCCTGTGGAGCACACCTCTGGAACAGTCCCTTCATTTAACACCGTTGACTGGGCCCTTATTTGGAGCATGTCTGTGCCTTTTAATGAGTGAGTGAGTGAGAGTGTGAGAGTGAGAACTCACTCTCTGGTGAGTTCTCTGGACTGTTCCATTAAACACTCATTCTACCAGAAAGGCCTGATAATTCTCTTGAAAAATGTTTTCGTGTTACCACTTCCAGTTCGTTCTAAAGTTAGCCAGTACAAAGAAACAAAAACTCAAAAGCCTTGACTTTAATTTGGAAGCCTCAAAGAGTGTGTTTGCCCTAGAGCAGAGATTTATAAAGTTGTAGTATTGAAATCACTTGTCCCGCCTACTCTCAAAACAAGAAAATAAACCAACATCAAAGCTCCCTGAAGTACAGAACAGACTAAACATCTTGGTGCAGATTTGCTGGCCTCAGTCAAAAGAATCTGAATCAGTAGGGCTTGGGGTATCTGCATTTCTAACAAACACTGTAGGTGATTTTGATGCAGTTGGTTCACTAAACTTTGAAAAACACTTTTGTTCAGAGGCAACATGGTAAATGGTCTAAGAGTGAGGTCTGAAGGTCAGACTATATGGGTTCATATCCCAGGTCTTCCACTTTCTAGCTGTGTGATCTTAGGAAAATGACTTAACCACTCTGTGCTTCCATTTCCATAGCTTCAAAATAGGGTAATGGCAATGTGTAAGAATTGAAAAACACGTTCTTAGTATAGCGCCAAGCATGTAGTAAGTGCTCAAAAAATGTTAGCCGCTATTAATAGCGGATTCATCCAAAAGTGCTTTCAACTAAGAATCCAAATTGGTGGTGGTGGCAGTGGGGGGGCAGGGGGGTAAGGTGAGGCAGATTCCAACCAAACCAAGAAATGAATGCACTTAAGCACAAAATTGAATCCCTATTAGGTATCCTTCTGCCTTCATTTCAGCATGGTCCGTTCCAGTCTAGAAGGTACAGACACCCTATACGATACGGATCTCTTGCAGCACAGTATTTCCTAACAACCCTCTCAGGTACAGACGCAGCTGCAGGGCAGGAGATAAAGCGACTGAACCACCAAACACACGTCCTGCTGCCTCACATCACTGGAATCCCATTGGACACCAGTCTGGGAAGAGACGACCTTGTAATGCAAATCCAGTTAATTCCATTCAACGGGCATTTAGTGATCCCGGTGATGTATCAGGAACCCCACTAGATGCTGAGGATGATCCAAAGAGAAACAAGAAAATGACCCTGTCCTCAAGGAGGCCGTAATCTAGAGAGTGAAAGAGACAAAAGTAATTTCAAGGAAGGTCGCCTGAGCCGAGTGCTATAATAGAAGATGGAAGAACGCCGTGTGAACCCGCAGCGAGGAGTAATTAACTCTGATGGGGGCAGTTAGCACAGGCTTCCCTCAAGAGCAGACATAGCGTGCCATCGTGAGATCAATAGGGAAAGCCTATGAAATTGTTTAATGACTTTTTCATTCATGGAAACAAACCCAGAAAAAAGCCCAAGGGACCATCCCTGTCTCTGCATCAGCATGGCTGTGCTTACGATTTGACTAAATGTTTGTTGTTACTGTAATATATCGCATTTAAGAGAAACAAGTATGAACGTTCATCTACTAGTCTGATCTCCTTCAAAGAGAAAAAGAATCTTAGAATACTTTTCTCTTTCAAAAGCAGTCCCTCTGAGTTAATAACAAAATAAGAATGGCAAATCATCAAATGTACCACGGAGTAGTCGGCCGAAGCAGAACTCCAAGAAGGCCCATGTTTGTTTTGTGTGCAATAAGACAAAATGCGAGTTTTTTTTTTCTTATATATGGCTGCCTCTTTCTACCTGACTACAATCACTAATAATTTCTTCAGACCAGCACAGGAAACAGGTATTGATCGCAATAAACCATTGCATCCACAAACACCTGCTACAGCAGGTTATGGTCTCCATGGAAACCCTCCAATAGAACCAATCTGAATTCAATTTCGGAAGTAATGAGAGCAGATAATTTTACACTCAATCAATCACTGTCAGCCGCCGTTATCAGCCAATCAGTCATTATGTCAGTCAGTCACACTCTCAACAAACTTCTTCTGTGGCATGGTCAGATGAGAATGTTTTGACATCCAGAAGAAACACGATCAAATTGGCTCGTCTTTCCTGGCAAGATGCCAAACACACAGCAATGCGTTGCGTTTGCAAAGGCAATAAACAGATAGGCCAACCAAAATACATTGTGGTAGTGGAAGATTCTAGGCAGCAATTTCTATAATAGTTATGATACTGAAGACAGAGAAGTACTTTAGACCCAAAGGGCATATTGTTTAATCCCCTCATTTAAACATGAAGAAACAGAGCACCAGAGAAGTTAACATACTGACCCAAAGCTGCACAGCTAACTGGTGGAATACTCAAGACTAAAACAAGATGAAAATACTAGTTTTCTTCCAGTCACAGTGTTCTAAGATATCATGCTGCTGTTATTTAGTGCTGCCTTTTTTTTTTTTTTTTTGAGGCAAAAGCATAAGAATATTTGAAGGTTAGGTTCTAATTCTAAACAGAGAGCCCAGAGCCTGTGGGACACTCACAGGATATTTGTGGGGCTTGTGCTTTGGGGCTAAACCAAATCTCTTGCTGTTTGGGGTTAGTTTGTCCTTGGCCAAATATAACTTCCGGTTTCTAAGGAGGAACAAAAGACTTTGAAATACTACAGGGCTACCAAACCATTGTTACAAAATGACATTTTTCATGGGTTTAGGGCAGGACTGTCAAGAACACATGGATTGAATTCCCTAAAAATGCATGAGAGACAGAGGTAAAATTTGAAAGAAAAAAATCTGCTTCTGGCAAAATACATTTGGGCTCTTGTCAACTTCAAACATTAGAAATTTTGGAATTTTGGAATTCTGAAGAAGCTGAAAAGCATTTGGTTTCTTTCTTTTTTTCTTATGTACTGCATTACGGCTTTGTCCGTTTCTCAGACAAACAGCTTCCCAAGGCTGATGTTCACATTCTTTCTTGGTAAAATACATGGATCAGCCTGCTAGTTTTTAAATGTCAATGTGCAGGAGAACCTACAAGACCTGTTAAAAATGCAAATCCCCAGATCCCACTTCCAGAAATCCTACTGAGCAGGTGAGGCTGGGACCAGGAATCTGCCTTTTTAGCAAGGGGGCCCAGGTAATTCTCATGCA
This sequence comes from Propithecus coquereli, assembly GCF_000956105.1. NCBI lineage: Eukaryota > Metazoa > Chordata > Mammalia > Primates > Indriidae > Propithecus > Propithecus coquereli. The sequence continues at coordinate 6,772,841 of NW_012147634.1, read as the reverse complement.
CTTTCTCTGCCAACCGCTTTTGGGAAACATTGATAATTCACGCTATTTTGGTAAAGGATTTGGGTCATTTTTTGATGGTGGTTTTCCAACTACATTTCTCCCAACCATTTTCAACTTCATAAATTGTGTGTAACATAAGAACATGATTTTAATGGTCATGATCGCAAGCTTTTATACATGTATAATCATTTTCTATTAGTAGGCTTTATCTTAAATAGGTAGGTGGTATATGGGGCACTCTAATTCATTGCATCAAAATCTGTCTAAGGCAGATGAGGTAAAAAAGCAAAGTAAGGATATGGGTTCTGGTGTGAGATGAGACCAGTAATTGCAGCAAGAGAAGTCTGGAAGCTTTAACATGAAATGTTTGCTTCATTTCTCTAGTCTAGTCTGCTTGCATGACCTTAGCTCAGGCAACCTATTTGATGTTCTTGCAAAACACTGATATAAAGCTTTTTGTTTCTCTCTACATCAATAATACTGATCCTTTCCCTACATTTCTTTTTTAGCTCAATTTTTATCTTTTTCTTACATGTTTCAGGAGAGATGATGGGTCTTGGAGTGTGTTTAAATGATGACAAGCAAATGGTGTATACACTAGGTAGCCCACATACTCTATGAGGACATTTTTCTCACGGTTATATCTCCCAAGCACTGCACAGTGCCTGGCATATAGTAAGTGCTCAATAAATAACTGTTGCATAAATAAAATGAATGAAAGGATGGCTGTATGATAGACAACAAGTAAAAACTCAGTTGTCTCAAGACTGTCTGAATGAATAGAGCTAGTTCAAAAGTTTATAGTGTTAACTGATAACCACTCACTTTTCCAAAGGTTGTTCTTATTGACAAAACTCTTGGTTAGGTGTTGTTTACCCCATAGAAACCAAAAGCAAATATAAACACACTTTCCTTTGTAATACCAGCTATCACACAGATATTCCTTTTCAGTCTTCAGCTCGTTTAATTTTTGTTATGACTTTAATGGAAATGTTACTAGAAGCAAAATAGCTCATAGACATTGGGTGAGTGGAGGGGAGGGGGAATCGGGAAAAGGCATAGGAGATGGGGGAAAAGAACCCCAAACCTCACCAGGGCATTTAGCAATAGATCCTCTAGAAGTCCATAAAAATTAAGACATCATTAATAACTCTCTTTGCTGGCATCACTACGAGCATCCCAGGCTCAAGACCTCCCTGCATCATGCACAGGACAGAGGCAGCCCTTGGGAAGTTTATCTTGTCTCACTGGTAGGTTTCACAGCCTCATGCCAGTGACGTCACAGAAAACAACTTTAAACAAGCAAACTAGAGGAGAGAGGAGCTCAATGAGCTATCAGAGATGTTTCCCATTCTATTAGGAAAAAAGAGGAAGGCAGGAAGGGGAGGGAGGGGAGATTAATATCTGCTGAGCATCCACTGACAACCAGGTGCCACACTGAACTCTTCATGTTCATTGTCCCACTTGATGCTTGGGACTAAAGCTGGGACTAAAGTAACAGCAAATATTTACTACTGAGAACTTAATGGCAGTCACTGTTTCCTGTGCGTTAACTATTAACTGGCAGAATCCTCCTGTCAACCTTATGAGCTAGGCACCTCTATGCCCTTCTTAAAAGTCACAGAAAAAAACCACAGAGAGGTTAAGTAACTTGCCCAAGTAGTCACAGCTGGTAAGTGGCAGAGGTGGGGCTGGAACCCAGATGGTCAGCTTTGGACCTTAGGCTCTTAAGCTACCATAGCCAACCATTCTCTGCAACGGGCTCTAGGGTGGCCTTTTTCCAAAGGCCAACTTCTTTCCAGGATATAACTTTGATTTTATGTTTCTAGAGAAAACAAAACAAGCCTATCTCAGCAATAGCCTATTAGACTCTTTCCCAGCACTATAAATCATGTGTTTTTGTTACATAGACAGACGTGCTATGTGGTCGTAATTAAGGTGACCATATAATTTATTGTCCAAACCAAGACTCATCTGGGAGTGAAAGAGGGTGCTGCTATTAATATTTACCCAAGGATGACAGCTGTAACTTGAAACTGTCTGAGGAAGGCAAGGGTGCCAGGGCACCCTAATCCTAATGAATACGTGTGCATGCGTGCACACACACACACACGCGATTAGATATAGTCACTTTCAGACACATTCTGATAAGATCAGCTGGACTACAGATGTGAAATTAAATGCCTTCTGACACTGCGCAAGCCCATCCTCTTCCAACCCCAAGAGCTACTAGCCCTTTCTTTATTTAACGCGTTTCTTTTAACTTGTTTTCTCACAAAGACTGTGCGTAATTGGTCAGCCACAAGAGATTAATTTGTACTTAGCTGGCTGAGCAGACGCGTGATAACTCAATAGGGGATGATGCCAGCGCGGACCAGCAGCCTCCCACATAAGCCTTCCTACCTGCCCGGGACATCGTCCCTCCCCAGCCTGCTTCTTTGGGAATTGCCAGCCAAGCCCTTTACTTTATTTACCTCATTTTGGCCTGCCTGAGGAATTCAAACTCATAGTTTTCAAGTTTCCCCATGGGCCATTTTCCATTTTTTTTTTGGAAATGGAGACAGTAGCAAAGAGACCCAGACTCTCCTGTTCTGAAACAATGCAGGAAGGAGACAGCGTACTGGAGCACCAGGCTGGCGGGGAAACAGGACACAGCAAGGGCAAGGTTATCTAGCTCCTTCCCCCTGCTCACATTGTTTACAGCTGCAGCCAGACACGGAGACCAGGCCAAGAGCGACCGAGCTGGCGATGATAACGGTGGTGATCGTGATGATAGGGAGACATGTAAGCACCTACAGTGTGCTTTACGTAGATCATCTCATTTAATGCTCTCTCACCCGTGGGTGGTGGGGATGATTATCATTACCATTTTAGAGATGGAGGAAGTTGAACTCAAGAGGGCAATATTTTGGCCAAAGTCCAGTCTAGGAAATTTGACCCAAGAGTCCAAGCTCTCACCCCCGGCTGGACATTGAAATGCACAAATCAACCCCAGATGACAGAATGCCCGACAGATGGGGCTGGAGAGATACACGCTTCCGCACTCCTCACCTCACACAGGCGGGCTCCAGCTCAGGGCTTTTTCCTCCTCCAGAAAATACTTACCTGTCAAGAACTTCGTAAAAATGAAATGAGAGAAGGTCAAAAAGCCACATAACCAGGAAGTGGTATATAAACGTTAACTGCTATCACTACACCAGCCCTTAAACTCCATTTCAGAATGTATTTTACTCTAATAGAGCAATTTAATACTTGGACATCAGGCACAGCATTGGGGAAAATCCCACCCGACCATGGAAATGCATTGTGGCCTGGGTTTGTGCCTGTCATACGGTCGCCTCCCAGGGCAGGCGCGGTTGCCGCATCCCAACGCACTGTCGATAAGGATAAAGTGCCTTCTGACGTACTTATAAAAGCACAGAGTACATGGGCCGGGGAACAGAGAGGAGGGCAGGAGGCAAGGAAGCAAACGATTTTATTATTTTTAAATGTCCCCACCTCCTCTAACCTGTCCCTCTCTCTGATTGTCTGGTACGACCGGTGGAGGTGGAGACTCCTGAACACCACGCACCGGGCTCTTGCCTCCACATTACACCGGGCAGCCTGGAGCATCAGGAGGATTTGCAGTAATGTACAAACCAGCATTTGGTTCCTGGAGCAAAGCTCTGCTCAAAGGGTTTGACAACAGAAACAAGCCTGGAAAGAGTCACAACCACGGACCCCAGGCTCCTTCCAGCCCCTCCCTAATGCGTCACCGGTGGGGTTTAGAGAGATCCCATTTTAATGAAGCAGGACGGGCATAACACTTGGGAAGGGAAGGAAATCTGACCGACCCAAAAGCAATTAGCTTCCTCCGTTGGAAAGAGATTGTGCTTGAGTCCTGAGTTATTCATTTTTCCTCAAGGGGGTGGGAAGTTTGCCGGTGTAAGATTCACATCTTTCAGGCTGTTCCTCAAGCGAGGAGACCATGAGGCCCTGTAACTGGAGTGCCAGGCCCCTTGGTGGCACCTTCCACTCCTCTCAGAGTCACTTTCCTGAGTCACCCAGCGATGAGGGCGTTATCTGGACCCAAGCGAATAGAGTAGCCGTCAGCCCCCTGCAGCCACTGAGCCCTCGGAACATGGCCAGTCCAAACCGAAATGTGCTGTCAGTGCAGAATCCACACCTGATTCGGAGGAGGATGTAAACATCTCAATAATTTTTATGTTGATGACATGTTAAAATGATAATATTTGGGATATATCGAGTTAAATAAAATATATCTTGAGGCCGGGCGCAGTGGCTCACGCCTGTAATCCTAGCACTCTGGGAGGCCGAGGCGGGCGGATTGTTTGAGCTCAGGAGTTCGAAACCAGCCTGAGCAAGAGTGAGACCCTGTCTCTACTAAAAATAGAAAGAAATTAATCGGACAACTAAAAATATATAGAAAAAAAAATTAGCCCGGGCACGGTGGCGCATGTCTGTAGTCCCAGCTACTCGGGAGGCTGAGGCAGGAGGATTGCTTGAGCCCAGGAGCTTGAGGTTGCTGTGAGCTAGGCTGACGCCACGGCACTCACTCTAGCCCGGGCAACAGAGTGAGAATCTGTCTCAAAAAAAAAAAAATATATATATATATCTTGAAAATTAATTTCACCTGTTTCTTTTTCCATTTTTACAAACATGGCCACATATACAACTAAAATTGCATGCGTGGCTGTCACTCGTGGCTTATCCCATATGTCCAGGAGACAGCATTGGTCTAGCCGCTGGCCAGCTGTGATGTGTTCCGGGGACCAGCTGCGTCAGTATCAGCTGAGAGCTTGCTAGAAACACAGATTCCCGGGTTCCTCTCCCCAGACCTCCTGAATCAGAATCTGCATTTTAACAAGACCCTTAGGTGATTTGCATGAACATTTAAGGTTTAGAAGCACTGCCCTGGGGCCTAAAACATGGCTTGGCACACAGGAGGCACTGGAGAAATATTTGTTGAATGAATAAATGAGTTACGTTTAGAAAGTTGCTGCAGTTGGGGAACTTGGGAAAAAGGCAAGCCCTGTTCCTGGCTTTCTTCTTAGCTCATTAATATGGATGTGCTCGTCAGATTAATCACCTTTCATTTTAGCAGGACTGTAGTATCAGGCCTTGAGAGAATATGGTCCTTGAGAGAAAGTGGGTCCACAGACCAGCAGCCCGGATATCACAGGAGCAGGTGAGAAACTCAGAATCCTGGGTTCCTCCCCGGACCTTCTGATTCAGAACCTGGGTCGTAAGTAGACCTCCAGGTGAAGCGCAAACACTTTAATGTCTGAGAAGCTGGGGTGTCTGGGATGGGGTCTTTCGATCGCCACACTGAAGCAAAAGGACAGAGGCCAGGACAGAAAGTGTGGAAGGTGGGTACTGCGAGGAGACCAAGCTGGATAGAACTGCTTCTGCTGGGATCACAAGGCACCCAGAGCACCTAAGAGGAAGCACCAGGTGTACAGGGGAGATGACCTTAGAACAGGGCGGATGGAGCAGAACGCAAGGACAGGCTGGGCCCCAAGGCTCACTGCAGTGTCTGCAAAATCACAGATCTGACAAGGGACTGGTCTACAGCCCGATTCTCCATTTCATTCCTTTCTAGACCCAAAATCCTCAACACAAATGGAATGTCTGATCACTTTAGCTATAAAAACATATAAAGCCTTTTTTTTTTTTTCTTAAATCAGAAGCAAATGCTCAGTGAAAAGGATGGCGTGGCACGCAGAGAACAACAGCCGCAGCTATTGTCTGAGTCTCCTGGCGCTCTCTCCCAGACATCCACAACCCGCGCGGGCCAACCTCAGACCAGGACAAGAGAGGCGGAATGGGGGGGTAGAGAGAAAAGCAAGCAGAGACTGAGAAAGCAGGGGACAGGGAAAGAAAGGGGGAAAAGAGAAGAAATTGCAAGGAAGGAGTCAGGTCCCGGAAGTTCTGCGGGAAGCTGTGTGTGAGCGTGGGAGAGAGAAGAGAGGGTGGGCGGGATCGGAGGAGAGGGAGAGTATGAAGGTGTGTCTTAAATAAATTTCCCTTTCAATTAGCACGAGGAAGAAGAGGAGCCTACGTCTGGCCGGAGAGCACTGAAAAACAGGATGGCCCTTGCGCAAGTTCAACTTCCTCCACCCAATTCTGGCAAAACACGGTCAGCTCTTTCTTCGCTCTGATGATTGTCCCAGGGAACAGGCTTCCCCAGGAGAGCCGGTGGGGATACAGCCAGCAGGTTTATGTTAGCTGATGAGCCTGTCACGAAGGAGAAGCGGGGCTTGGACACACGGAGCTGCATGTCACCATCACCCCACCTGCACCCAGGCAGGAGCAGCGTGGAGTTCCACCTGAGTGAGCCAGAGGGGAGCCCCAGGAAGGTCACTTACAGGTCTTCGTGCCAAATGGCAGGTGATCCCCAGCCCCTATACCTGGAGATCTTCTGCCAGTTTTTGCTCAATATTTTTTAAGAAAATCAAGAAACTCCGGCTGGACAGGGGTGGGGCATTACGCAGCAGGACCCAGTACTGAACTGAGGAAAAAGGAACAAGAACTGCTACCAGATAAATTCCAACAGGCCTTCAACAGACAGGGAAGGAAGAGCCTCTCCTGGCGTGAACTCAAAGCCAGGTTCTTCTGACTTGCAGTCTGCTCTGATAAAAACGAGGACTCTCAGAGGTGTTCAGAGCCAGCCTCCTGCCAAACAGCACACTCGGTCAAGGTGGAATTGGCAAGTTCAAGGCCCTTCTTGGAGAGCATTTTTGCTCAAAAGGGCTGCCTTGGTGTTCTCAATTGTTGGGGCAGCCTGAGGGGCTCATCTCAGGCAGCACCACCCACACGTTCATTTCTTACCTTGAATGGGGCAACCTGCCATACTACAGCCGCCTCTGCTGTGAAACCTCTAAGGATTTTCTCCTTTTATTCTAGAAGCGGTGGGGGTCTCGGGCCTGCTGAGAAGTGGCAACACACAGCCTAACCCCAGCAGCACAGAGGGGCTTCTCTGGTGCCATGCACCAGCTGTCCTCACGTCGCAGGGTCCGGGGAGCCGCACGACCGCTCTTCAGGTCAGCCGGCACGTGGCCTGGGTAGCTCCGCAGAAGCCTTTTCCACACGGGATTAGAATTAGGAAATAAGGCAGGTTTTCCCGAGGTCTGATTTATGTCCCTTGACTTTTGAAGGATTGCAAAAGGAAGACCACTTTTCTCATTCTATACCCACATTTTTCCTGAAGAGGAAAACAACAGGGTTCTGGTTTTTGCAAGCAGGAAGGAACAAAATGCATTAAGACCATAGAAGTGCCTCTAGAGGGCTTGGTAATAGCAGCCTCAACATGTTCTCTACCTTTCGAAAGGGCAAATGGAACTTCTCCTTGGAGTGTCTCTTACCTTGTTCTTGAGAAATAAATTGGGATGGAGGTGTTGAGAATGGTTAAAAAAAAATTCATTGAAAATCTGAAGCATCTTTTTTGCTGCATTGTTCACTTAAAAAAAATCAGTTTTACTTTTTTCCTTTTTTTTTTTGGCGTCCAATAGTACACAAAACGCCTCAGTCCTTTATTGCCCCCGAATTGTTTATATCCTCAAAAAAAAAGCAGAGGAAGCATGGTCCTCTGGCCACAACCTTTTTGCCTTGGTTTCCCCAGGCTACTGAAAGGGAAAATAAATCATTCATTTAACAAGCATTTCTTACAGACACATTTTCCAGGATAGAACCATCCTAACTAAGACACTTGTTCCTATAGTGACAAAAATGAGCAACTTTAGGCTAGGCACGGTGGCTCATGCCTGTAATCCTAGCACTCTGGGAGGCCGAGGCGGGAGGATCACTTGAGCTCAGGAATTAGAGATCAGCCTGAGCAAGAGTGAGACCCCATCTCTACTAAAAATAGAAAAATTACCCCAGCATGGTGGTGCACGCCTGTAGTTCCAGCTACTTGGGAGGATGAGGCAGGAGGATCACTTGAGCCCAGGAGTTTGAGGTTGCTGTGAGCTATGATGACGCCACTGCACTCTGCCTAAGGCAACAGAGCGAGACTCTGTCTCCAAAAAAAGAAAAAAAAAAAAGAGCAACTTTAAAAGTCTCCAGGAAGCAGAAGCGATGCATGTGTTTATGTAACTCAGTATTTAGATGTAGCTTTGGAAAAGACAGCACACGCCTAACAGAGGCTACCAGCATTCTAATAACCTACGTAACCTGTGTGTCCAAAAGCACGCTATGATTCATCTTCTCGTGTGTATTTTAAATCAGCATCCTTTATGACTGCTTCTCTTTAAATTCTATTAAAAACTAAATAACGTCAATACTTTAAAGTAAGATTATGCTGGTGTGACTGATTAAATTATATGCATGTCTGCTCGGCCTGGTCTCATCCATAAGCCTTTGATAACTCGCTCCTAGGTTATCCAGTTCCACTTCTCCGAGTGCCCACTTTATCCCAGGGACAAGAGCTAAACACTGTGCCCTGGTTTCCTTCTTCCAGTCGGCCAGGCCTTCTGGGATGTCAGTAGCTCAGCAAGACCACGGAAGCGAGCGTGGTACAGACACGCCCCTGAGGCAGGGTCTCTGCCCTCTGCAAAGAGCCACACAACAGAGAGGACAAGACCCCTGTCCCAGGGGGGCTGTTGTTCCTCTCCCTCCACACCCAAATCTCCTCATGGTGGCACCTGCCCCGAAGGCGCAGTGAGCATCTTGGCCGAGCAGCCAGCCTGTTTCCCATCATTCTGCTCGCAAGGGACGATCTGCTGGCACATGCGGTTCTAGAAATTTCATAAGCTCAGGACTCAGGAAGGCTTTGAGGTCAATTCCAGCAGGACCTGTATCATCCCCTTGAACAATTCTCGTCTGTGTGGGAAGCCTAACGGGCGGTTTTAAATAGGGCTGGTGGGGAGAGTAGGGTTCCGGCTTCTTCTACGCAGGACTCAGCTCTTCAAGCCCCTGCCGTTTCCTGGGGCCTAATGGGAGTCAAGGCCCACATCGGCCTTGGGTACAGCCAAGGTCACCCTGCTGCAAAACACCACTGAGCGTCGCCTTTCAACCTCTTCCTCCACACTACCTTCCACGTCGGTTTTCCATCATGTCTGTATGCTGGACAAATCTCCATCCATAAATTCTGACTTTCCAAACATGCCGCTCAGGTGGCGGCTCTGAATAGTTCCTCCTTGGCGACCCCCGTTGGGTCTGAACTTCCTCACGTCCCAACACGACATGGGCTGAAGTCGACTGGACTTGAAACGCTGGCGGCTCAGTGTTTTCGGAAACTGCAGAGAGTTCTCTTGCCACAATTCTCTTGTTGTCGTCAAAAGCAATTACATGTTTCAGATGATGAAAAGCATGTCATGAAAAGCTGGCACAGCAGCGAAGGAGACAGATGTATTAAACCACATGGCTTCTCAGAACTCCCACTTACGCTGGAGCTCGGCACAGAGACCGGCATTGTGACATACCCTCTTCTGATATCCTCCCATTTGCATTTAAGGCATAAACCTCGTTTTGGATGAGGAGCTAAATTCTCTCTATGGACGAACATGAAATTGTAGAAGTTGGTCATCATACAAGGCCACATTCTCCAATGAAAATAATTTCATAAATGCAAATATGCTATCATTAAAAATATACTAGGTTTGATTTTAATTGAGTCAACACAAAAAATCCAGCATTTCTAACTGGTAGCATGAGGAATACAGTTCTGCAGAATGTTAACTAATTGATAGGCTATGAACAATGCCTTCCACGCTCACAGAAGTAGGGAAACGGCAGGTTAGACACAATTAAAGGCGTTTATTAACTGCAGGACTTCTCAGAGCTTTTAATATGGTAATGAGTGCTGTGAAGTTAGAAGACTCAAATCAGTATATGGCCAGTGCATTCGATTTGACCACAAAACCCACTTCCCTTTATCATTCTTTAGAGCTGGGGTCAGAAAACCACTGCCCATGGGGTAGAATCTAGCCACAGCCTGTTTCTGTCAATTGTCCCTGGCCCACAGCCAGGCTCATTGGTGTACGTGTTGTTGATGGCTGCTTTCACACAGCAACAGCCGAGCAGAGTCGCGGGACAGGCACCACATGGCTTACAAAGCCCAACATATTTACTCTCTGGGCCTTTACAGAAAATGTTTGCCAACCCTGTCTTCTGAAATACAGTTTGGGAAACCCAGTTCATTCCTGGGATCAATATTTCTAACAACATTTTTAAGTCAACATCGAGAAGCTTACCATGGGTAGTAGAATTTGTTTAGTGACTACAGCAAATAACTCTGTTAAAGCATCTTGGCAATAAAGTAGAAAGACACGGAGCCATTATATATGGCCTCTGTCTTCAAGGAGCTCACGAGCCAGTCTGGAAGGCACATATGTGAAAAAGAGAACACCAGGCACAGATAACTGGGGCCAAGAGGTGTTCTCAACACCAAGAGGAGGCATATGGCACAGTGGGAAGAACCAGGAGTGTGGAAGGGTAAAACAAACATGCGACTGAGAGCCGAAAGAGCTGGGTTCAGTCTTGACTGTGACGCTTTCTCCTAAAGTAACAGTAAGACCTACTTTTAACTGAGCACTTACTATGTGCCAGGCACCATCCCAATTGCTTTCCATGAAGGATTTCTGTTCATTCTATTACTATGAAGTAGCTATTACTATCTCAGTTTACGGGTGAGGAAACCAAGTCTCAAGTTGATTCACTCATCGAAATAAAGCACATACCTAGTAAGTGGTGAAGAAGAACACAAACAAGCCAAGGATAGGTAACCACCATGTCTTAGTGGCTCCTTTAGGGATATCCCTTATCCTCCGCATTCCCCAGAGGAGACAGACAGTCACAGAGCAGTGAAGAAGGCAGTGCTCTCTAAGCTCCAATACCCAGCCCATGTTTATTGACTGAGCGAAATGCCCCGGCACTCAGGTGGTGGGGAGGTTACTGTGGGCTGGGTGGCTCACGCTGAAGACTGCATCAGAGCACACCGTGGAAGGACGCCAGAAGGGAGGGAGGGGCGAGGCACTCAGGGTACATAGGAAGTGGTACTGCCACATTCTCAACTTGGAAGGAGGCAGGAAGGTTTTGCAAAATATATATACATTTTTTGGGGGGAGGATAGCAGAAGGTAGGAGCTCGCTATTTACCTTTTGCTTCTCCTACCCTCACTATCCCTAGGGGGTGGAGCAGAGATAAACACACCTGGTGGAGCATACTGATCTACACACTTGAAAGACTGAGCTCCACTCAGCAGTGGCCTGAGCAGGAAGAACTGTGGTGTGCAGGTGCTTGCAGGGACAGAGCTGAATGCATAGCTGCCCTTTCTGCTGGAGTCAATCCAGTGATCAGTCCCCTGTGAATGGAATCCTCTCCTTGGCCAGAATGATCTGTATTGGCACCTTCTGGGCAAGAATCCTATCGGGCATATCACCAAAGAATAATGACTCCACAAGAATAATACACCAGGGCAGCTATGCCACCTAGTGATGCCTGCAAGTACTGTCTGTATCCCGGAGTGGGAGAGGCTTCAAGGAGGCTTGGCGTTTGCTATTTCTTGTCAACACTTCCATGTGCAAAGGAGTCTGAAGTCTCAGTCTTGGCTTCAAAACATTTCTCGTAGCTGCACTGACCATTCCCTGTAAGCCTTGGAGGACATGAGTGTCTTCATGCTAAGAATGAACAGTCCGACTCTGTAGCACAAATTACCAAAGAACACACAGCAGACACTGCCCCCTGCATCCTGCTTTCCAGTGGAGATGGAAGATGTACCTCCTCCCACATCTCACTGGGACTGCAATGACCTGCTTTCTTTATTGTACAATGTGGAAGTCTTGTGCACGCAGCATCTGCTGCTTCCTAAACTAAATAAAAATGCTATCGTCTGTGGTCAGAAACAGAAAAGACAGAGGATGCCTGGTGAGGATCTGTCCTCCATCCTCGAGTGGCAAGAGTTAAAGGTGCTAACCATTAGTGTCCTGTGGGTATAGCTTATGCATGCAGAGAATAACTAGTGTTTTCATTCAGTGGGACCACTCCTCCACCAGACACAGTGGTGGAGGTAAAGGTCTTTTAAACCACGTCAAGGTTGAGGAGAAACTCTGGTCAAATTATACTAAATGTTTTTGTTTCTTTCTCCATTCCGGACCCCCACTGAAGAGCTAGAATTCTAGAAGTCTGGATGGCAAACCCTCACACACAATGCTTTTCATCCTTCGGATTATAGTTTACTGCAGTGGTGCCACCAACACTGCTTGCAAGCAGGGGTTCTAGTGTCACACAATGCTCATATAATGAGCTATGACTGTGTTTTTCCACAAGGAAGGAAAACATCAGTCCAGGAGAGAAATGGAGGATGAATGATATTTATCAGATTGTAGTTTCTGGAAATGGATTTGCTTCACTAGATCAAAGACAGCCTGTTTTGACACATCATCACCAATTCTGTGGGAAACATTCTAGACATTCTGAGTGTGTATTTTGAGACTGAGTAGTCAGTTCCCTAACTGATTGTTTCTACTCTAAGTCATAGTGTGTTTTCATGCACTCTTGGTGGCCTCTATACAGCTATTATAAGACAGAAGCACTAAAGGTCTATAAAAAGACCAACAGGAAAGAAAGACGCTAAGATGGAAATGTCAGGCAGTGTGCCATGTACAGTTGGTTGGGTTGTGCCCTGTACAAAATGTCCAGCCTGTCCCCCCGTTCCTAGCTGTGTACCTGGTACAAGATTATGGAAGTGACACTTTTTTCCAGTTCACTAAAAGTGCCTTTGGGACGCAATTGTAGCACAGTATAAGTATCCTAAGGGACAAACCCCTCCATATTCACCATTCTTAATTTATTTTACTGTTAAAGATTTACCCAGAGTACATCACTCCTGCTTTTCCTGCAACGACTAATGCCTGCGTGATGAGGAAGAGATAAAACCAGACTCGATTGGAGCTACTCAATCATTTGGTCGAGAATCACTTGTTTTTCACCCAAAGTCAACAGTCTTGATTCCACATATTTTAAGATGCTCATCGCAATGTACTGTTACTGTTTGCATACAGCTGTCAGCTGTGAAAACATTTTTTTTTAAAACACAAAAAATCTGGCTTCCCCACCACAACCCCTTCCCTACAGACTCGATGGTGGCCTCCTGACTCACGCTGACAAAAAAGGCAAAGGCCCCGGATTCTCTCTGCTCCCTCCCTGTCCGGGTATAATTAGGCCTTGCCCAGGTAACCCCCTGGACAGCAGAGGGAGCTCAGGGAGAGGGTGCATCGTTGTGAACAGGGCTCCAGACAGCCACCAGGAGGGCTCTGATCAGTTACAAATGGGCGGACACCAGGATGACTCTCGCGATTTCCCAGTCCCTGTGGGTTCTGGATGTGGTGCCCAGCAAACAGCAGAGTCCCGGGAAAACAGGCAGAGCTCCAGCAACAAAGCTGGGGAGGTGCAGCCTTTGAGATTATCTCTAGAAAACAAAATTGTTGCTTCCCCCTTCTCAAGGGGCTACAGGGAGACGGCACAGCTGATGGTTATTTTTGCAGCCAGATAACAAGTAGTGTAAGAAGTGGGCATAGGTTCAAACAAATGTGCTCCTTTAAGAATCTATCCAGCATGAAGAGTGCTCGGACCTCAGTTGTTCTTCTGCCCTCCCAAAGCACATTCCTATCTATGTATATGGCATTCCTCGGGGAAGTTTTCCTCCAGAAAATTCAATACTTCAGGAAAAGAGGAAGTGGGGGGACAGTTTATTTTGGTTATTTTGTTTGCTGCAAAGCTATTTCTTTAAAAGGAATCCTTTTAAAGTAAAATAGACTCCATTGTATTTTTATCCCAAAGCTGCTGGGCGGTAGATGTGACTTCGAAAACTATAGTTTGTTTCAAGCAAATCCATTTGGATTGAGCATGAAAAAAAAAAAAGTGAAAAGAATAGTGATGAATAAACGGAAAGGTTTAAAGATGGATTTAGTCAGCCCCTTCGTACTTATTGTTGCATTTACATGTATGTAGTTTCTCCTAAAGACAAGAGGAAACAACATCCTGTGGGGAACAGAAGGAATAAGGCAGGAAGCTAAACATTTGAAAAAGAACTTTTATTTTGCAAACAAATGTTCTTTCCTAGATGCAACGGAATTAATCTTCATTAGTGAGCACAGCCATACTCTTCTTCTGAAATGTCTCAAATGCTATCTGGTGTCTTCCTTGGGAAGAAATCAGAGGACAGCAGGGGTAACAGAGACGGTAAGGCCAGGGGCACAGCAGGAGGATTGGAACCCACAGCGCCTGCGCTTCTCATCCTCACCCAGGCCCAAGAAACACCAGGCATTCTGATTTAGGCTCCAAGCAGTAATCGGCATCCAATAAAGCACCTTCAATGAGGACTTTTATGTTCTATTTCCTATCATTAAGCGTATCGTTTTAAATAGTCTAATGACTTTCTCGGAGCTGGAGGCATACGAATAACAGAGGTAAATGACACCATCGATCGAACACGGTTACTGTTGATGAAAAAGACCAAACTCTTTGGGCTGTACTAATGAAATAATGGTCGACTTTTGCTTTAACTTTCATGCATATAAAACACGATCTTGAACTTATCTAGGTAAATTCAAGGTGCTAAGGATGCCTCCGATCATTCTAAGCCTCCTCTTCTCTTCCCCACTTCTTTCCTCTTTTGTTAATTTTGAAGTCTGAATTCACCCTTTCTGTAGTGAAGTTTCACAGTGTGAGTTTTAATATGTTTTATGGGTTGGTTTTCTTTCAGATTTCCCCCCACGCTTCATGAAGTAAGCATGGTTTCACTAAGTGACCAGGACCGCAGTGAGGAGTAATATTTGTTTTGTGGCTAATGTTTACAGAGCACCTTAAGCTGTTCGGCAGAAAATTTCTTCCTTTTCCAAAGAAAACACACTTGTCTTAACTTCTTGTGCCACCTCTCCGGCAACGCCTTTCAGGTATTTCAGCTTCTTTAAGGTGTTTTAGAGGTTTGGGGTTATCTGCTAGGCCATTATTAGGCACCCCCCATACAAAATAATTTTAGAAAGAAAGAGGCTGCTTCAAAAATTCCGGCTGGTTTTTGAAAGCAATATTTACAAAAAATACACAGGGAGAAAAATGCGATCATCCTGAACTTTCATTGCACATCAAAATTTCCTTCCTATATTTTTAGCAACATTTCAGTGAAAGCGTAGAATGGCATTGCTAATATCTATAGGCAATGAAGTGCGTCATTAGGATCTGAGAAATGTTTTTGGAAAAAATGGCTTTAAATAATTAACATCGTGGTACTCCTCCTCAACTCTTCCTCCAGCAGAGTAAATGTCTCTTGACAGGTAGCATTCCTTTATGTGGGACTGTAACCCCAGTTTGTTCAAGGTAACTATTACTATTGAAAAGCATGCTTTCGTGAAACACAATGTCTTAGAAAACCATGCTTACTTATAAGTAATAAACAACTCTTAAATATTCAATGAATCACTTACCAACTCAAATGCAGAAAAAGATCCATATACTACTCCTATTTTTTTAAAAGGGAAAAGGAAAATAGTAAGGTAGGAGTAAAAGCAGGTTTTATAAAAAGAACTAATCAAGAAAGGAAGAAACTAGGAAACGACGCTATCAATAGTGGACACCAGTTTTGAAGTGTGTACTATTAAGGTTCTGGCTCTGACGTTAGGTTCTCTTCCATGGGCTTTCTCAGCTCTCCCCTGAATGCTATGAGGTGGGTATTAATATCCTTCTATCGGATGAAGAAGCTGAGGCTCAGACAGCCTAAGGATCTTATCCCAAGGCAAAAGCTCTTAAGTGGAAAAAATAAAATTCCTATCTGGAACGCTTGGAACCCCATGTTCCCTCCACTAGTCACAGTGCCTCTCAAATTGAAGAAAGTAAAAAAGGGAGAAACTGAAGAAGTTTGACCCGTTCAAGAACACAAAACCCAGGATTATTCACAGGCACAGAATTAACCATATTTTGGGTAAATATGTGTTTTCCAACCATCGGATCAACCATGATGTGATTCAAACTGGCTTTTATGAAAGCCAAAGATACCAGATGGACCCTCTTTCAATCTGGTGTTTTTGTCATCTAAACACGGTCCTAGAAATCAAAACAAATAGAAACATAAAAAACATTTTTTAAAAACATGGGCAATCTCTAGAATAAAGGCAAAGAATGAGAAACAGTTACCAACACCAATCCTAGAGTAGACAGGGCCTATTTTAATGTTAAAAAAGGCAGACATCGGTCCAGGTTCCTTCCGTAAATAGTCACCAATCGCTACTTCTGCTGAGTGGAGATAAAAATACCCTGATGTGGTTGTCCAAAGGGCTTCTGACAGTATTCGGCCTGTTCAACCTTTGCATCTGCCTTCCCTTGTGGCCCCTGACGTCTTTTAGGTGTGCCACGAAAAGGCAATGCCTTTAATGATCTACACTTGACAAGACTTGGAATTAACCTTTTAGTGAATCTTTCACATTCAATGTGAAACAACAGAACCGGTGGTGATGTGACATTTTTGGTAGGTGAACACATCAAAGGCGCCTGCCTTCAACCATCTCCCTGAACACCCAAGGGTATCTCAGGCTGCCAGGTCTCCTTAGACTGGACAGGCGGAGGGAGAAGGAGGAAGGAAGCGTGAGCAAGCTTGCTGGAGAGTGGACGTAAAATGAAGGCATTTCAGTCTGCTTCTAATTCTATCTTACGCACTTCATTACACCTGGCTTTTTAATAGTCAAGAATAAAAGAGAAAGACAGGATAAAAGACAGAATGTTACTTCTGACTGTCAAGCCCCCAAATGCGGAAATACACAAACGTTTGACTTCTAGCCCTACGCTCACACGTGATCTTTCTGCCAGCATTTCTCAGAATGATCCCGTTTAGCATTTCTGTTGGGAAGGCAAGTGCCTTCAGCATTTCTTTAGATGTCATGAAGCATTTTTAAACGGAAAGCACATGAAATCTGGAGTCAGCTTGTAACACTGACGTATAATAGTGAAAGTGACAACAAATGCTTACGCTAATCTCTCGGCCACCGCCCTTCTTGTGCCCCATGCTCGCGGTCTAGTGGTCACCTTTGAGGCATAAACACATCTGTAGAAACTTCTTATTTCTTTGCCTCTTTTATTTCTCCTTAAAACAGGGAACAGAGGGGAAGGGAAATCACGGGAAAATATCAGCCTTTGTACAAGGTCGCCATCAGGATCCACCACTTAACCTTGAGCGACTCACCCAGATTTACTAGAAACAGTGACAAAGCTAGGTGGAGGGTTTGGAACCCTAAAACTTCTAAAACCTCTCTCTTCATTCAGGAAAAAAGACCACTATGGATGGGGAAGGATAGGCATTTAGATGTGAAAGGCATTAAAGAGGAGATTCAACACAGAACTGGTGGGATCAAGGGTTTTGTGCGTCACTTTTACACAAGCATGGTTTACTGCTGGCTGAACAGGGTGTGTTCTGTCATTCAGCCCCAACCCCTCGCAGGCTGGGGTAGGCAGGGAGGCTTCGTGGACAGGAAGGACTTTGATTAGGCTCTGATGGGGCATCCGGGTGCGCTGGCACGGAATAGCGCAAGAGTAAAGGAGGGATGAGAACACGCAAGGCATGGCGTAAGGCTAAGGAACAGCGTTGGCAGGAAGGTCATGTTTAGACAGGGGGGATGAAGATCAGAAAAGCAAGGTGCCACCGGAGTGGAGAAGGCTAGGGGTTCAGAGTACATCCGTGGGGGGCTTCTGAGTGACCCTCAACACTCCTTGACCATTTGCTGAAGGAGTGAACATGCATGAAATGAAAGCTCTGGAGGAAGAAAATGTTTTAGGGAACATTAATGTTGCAACAGGGTCCAGGGTGACTTTGAAGGAAGTCAGTTCAGGAGCAAAGAAATCAGCTTGGAAAGCACGGAAAATATTCTAGCATTTTGGGGAGGTTGAGGAGGGAAGATCGCTGGAGTTTGAGACCTAAGCAAAGTGGTGAGATCCCGGCTCTACAAAAAAGAGAAAAATTAGCCGGGTGTGGTGGCACATGTCTGTAATCCCAGCTACTCGGGAGGCTGAGGCAGGAGGATCGCTTGAGCCCAGGAGTTTGAGGTTGCAGTGAGCTACGATAATGCCACTGCGCTACAGCCTGGGTGACAGAATAAATGAAAGAAAGAAAAGAAAGAAATAAAGGAATAAAGAAAGAAAGTAAAGGAAGGAAGGAAGAAGGAAGGAAGGAAATACAGGGAGGAGATAGTAAAGCCCTGGGTTTAGGTTGTAGCAGAAGAAAGCAAGGAAGGTAATTTGAAGAATGCCAGGAAAGTTACAAACTAATTGAATATCATAGGCTGAGCTGGGAAAGAGAGAACAAAACAAAATTGCTGATAACCAGGTCTTTGGGGGGAGAAGAAAGATGTGACAGGAAGAACAATGACAGTACTAACAGAACCAGGAAATTCAGGGGGCCCTTTGTCCCTGCTTCCAGAACCTCTCACTCTGTATTTTAACCAGATTAAACCCCTTGTATCATAATCAGTCAGTGCTGCCCATTAGACGAAACTGGGCAAGGACAAAGCCTGCATCTTATTTGCCTTTCTATGTTCCAAGCACCCAAAGCGTAACACCTAACCCCAAAGAGCTGTTCCATACATACCTGTTGTGCACGGCTGGTTCCATTTTGGAGAAAGATGAGGTAGTCAGTTGGAAAACGGCAAATTTATGGTGACTAAGCATTTCCACGGGCATGACTAATGTTGAAATTGGGGAGAGTGAGGTCATCTTTGATTTCTTCCTTAACCACTAACCACCCCTGCTGCCCCTCCAACAATACACAATTACCCCTGCATCTTCCTTCCTATTGTCTATCAGCTACAGCTTTTCCTTTCCAAGAGGCAGAGGAATGATACGGCTCTGAGGACAAATCGGTCTTCTAGATAGAGCAGAGAGAAGACAAGAAAGCCAGAGACTGACCCTTGGGGACACCTCCATCTATGCTGAGGAGGAGGGAGATGAGCATTATTCCCAGTTGTAGTAACAGAGTCAGAACAACCAAGATTCTGCCTCCTGAAGGAAGCACATAAAATGCAGGCTACCTACACCATCTGCGGATGAGCGCAGGTAGGTGTTCACTGCACGCCTCGAAGCGATGTTTACTCAACTGTAGACAATGATATTTAATTGTCACTCTTTGAAAGATAGTTCACTTTATGTTCCCTGACTAGCAGAAAGTTATTCGAATGGACCTATGTATTACAAGACCATTGTATAAGCAATTACGAATGTTTCTGAAAGAACAGAGGTTTGTAGAAATCTTCCGTACTCCATCGAGAATCTGCTTTGAGATATGCTAGTGAGATTTGTATCAACAGAACCTTTCCTCCCACCAGGAAATTAGAGCCCAGGATTTCCTGCTATTTATGGGCTATAATAAAAGATCCTTCTTTTCCGTTTTCTTTACCTGTCTTGCCCCCAAATAAGGGTCAGCTTGAAAGCGGGAACAAAGATAGATGGCACCAAGGAGAAAAATGACAGTGGATTCAAAGCTTTCAGTTCTGGCAGCCAATAGCTCTAATCAAGAAAAAGAGGTTTGGTTACTTTCAATAATAGAACAATTCATAAAATGTAAAAGATGGACCCAAACACCACAGTTCCACATTGGGGAAAAAAAGCCTTTCTGACAAGTACCACTCAACTTGCAAATAGCAGCAGGGACTCCTTGAGGTCACTCATTGGGGAAGCCGTGGTCACAACCGTGCCTAGGGCTCCTGGCAAGCTGTTCCCTGTGCCTGAAATATTAATCCCTTTCCTGCTCTTCTCCACTGGGCTGGCTCCCCCTGCCTTTCACCACTCGAGTCCGTGGACAGGGAGGGGTTTCTGCCTCATCTGATTTATCCTCAGTGCCTAGAGCAGGGTGTGGATCTAGAGCTCAGTAAATATTAAATAGTTGGTGAGTAGATTGTCAACTAACTCCCTGCAGGGAGAGACATTTCAAATTTCTTGGGATCTCCATCACACCTGGCACCATGCTGGGCAAAAATGAACACCTGATGAACATGTCCCTGGGACCCTGGCATCTCGTTTCCCACGTTCCCTGTGCCTCACCTTCCTTCCCCTGCTCATCCCGCTCCAGCCAGAGTCAACGCGCTGCAGGAGCCAGCTTCGCCCTGGCCTGGTCCCAGGTGGTTGCCGTGACAACACCCCAGGAGCAGGCACTGGACCCGGGCCTTCCAGGTACACCTCAGGGCAGGAGGGGTGAGGGTGACCCTGAGGCCCATGGCAGGGGACGAAGTGTGGAGGTCCCCTCCCCAGTCGATGACACCTCTCTTAGTCCTGGGTCACCGTCAGCTGCTCGGGGAAACTGTGGACCCCTCGCTGGAGTTTTTGCTTATCATGCCAAAGAGCACATGGGGAAAGCAGCTTGGGATGCTTCAACAGGCAGGCCGCCTCATTCTTTTTAGTGAAAGGAGAGAAATGGCTGGACTCCAACATGAAAGACAATGTAAAATGTCAAGCCTGAATCTAAAAGCAGATATCCCCAAAGTCCTTATGAGGAAGGAGGGCTGTTCTTCCTCCCTGGAATCTGGCGTTCCAGGGCCACGGCAGGAAGTGCTGATGTCAAGGTCCTGCTGGTGTAGGTGGCAGGCACATCTGTTATGTGCTGACACGAGGCATGGATGGGGTTCATGGGGGCTTGGTGGGTCAGGGTAGCAGGCTGCGGACCTCGCCCCTCACTCTAAAGTGTAATTCCCGGTCTTTTAAGTATTCTTAGGCACCAGACTCAAAGCCCCTGATGGTTTATTCATCCCTGGGTATATTAAAAATAATTCAGATTTATATAGCCTCTCTCGAATCGCAAGAGTTAAAAGGAAATTTAAACTTTTGCTTTAGTTGCTGGGGATAAGCGGTCTGCAAAGAGTCAGCGTATTATGCATCACTGCGTCAGCACTGCATAGGGTAAGGACTCAGTAAACGTCGATGAGCTGAAAGGGACTACTACAGCTGAAGCCAGCACCCCACCCCAGGGGGCACTGCCACCTCTTCTCCAAGTCGCCTTGGCTCTGAAGAGTGCCTTCCACAGGGACAAAGGCCTGTGCCCCCACACAGAGCTTTTGCTGTTCTGTTTGGCCAAACCACAGATCCTCGGCCATGCTTCCCATCGAAGATGCAGGTCAGGCCTTTCTGACCCAGTGCCCCCAGCCTTAGCTACCCTCTCATCTCCGCAATGCTGCACTGCTCTTTGTGCCACTCTCCTTCTGAGAGTCTCCCCACCTAGGTGATAAGTCCTTGGGTGTCACCAGGGGCTCCTGGCCCGTAATGCTGATGTTGCTGGTCCCTGCTCCCTGAGCAAGTGGCCCAGATGCCAAAGAAGGAAGGACAGGATTTGCCTCTGTTCCTTTGCTGGTGAGAGGCATTCGTCTGGGTTGGTATTGCCCTGGAGAGACCTGTGGGAACCCTGAAAATCAGGACTGGCCAAATAGATTAAAAATGAGAACCCAGCACGGTGTGGAAGCTGACCAAGGTCAGCACAGAGCGTGTGAGTGGAGCGGAGCGGCATCCTGGCCTGGGTGGAGCCAGGGAAGAGGTCTCAGAGAAGGGGACTTAGCGGGGAGTGCTGAGGACAGGAGTGAGCCCAGAAGACAAGAGCAGGAAGGGTGTTTCAGGCAGAGGGAATAACTCGGATAAAAGCTCAGTATATTTGTGACCACTGCTTCTCAGATGAGCAGCTTCAAGGAGTCCCCGGGTAGTATTTGCAAATCCTGTGTGTATTAATTCATGTGTTCAGCATACACACAGCATTCACGTCTGGAGTGATGGCAGTGGTTACGCCCTCTCCTCTCCCAACTGCACAGGGATGCAACAGGAGCTCCATGTTAAATGCAGAAGTAGTCTCCATCTCTGAGTGTGAGTATTCACGTGCTCACTATCGAGGTGCAAGGACGTGCTCCCCATGAATAGGCTAAGCATGTGGTAGAATAAGGCACCCTACGTCATGCGAGCTCCTTTTCCACACTTGTTTTTTCTAATTTATTATAATAATCTGAAAGGGACAGAATTAACACAGTTGAAGTATATGACCTGAGACTAAGCTCCACCATATGAAGAAAAGATTGTAACATAAGGCAAGAAGAGTGGAACTCACAGCCAGATGTACTCATCAGTGTGTTCGCTGGCCCGCAGGACAGAGCTGCAAGGGCCAGGCTGGCCTTGCAAAGCCCACGGTCAAGACATGCCACTTAATGGCACCACCAGCAACGCAGCCTCGCCTTGGAGACTAAATCATATCTGATCCCTACACGTTGTGGAACTGCTGACGATCCTAACTAAAAATTCAGGCTCTAGAGAAAACATGGATTCTCCTAATCTTGGGTTATCTTATTTTATAAAAAGGAAGCTTGTTAAAAAAAGATGATGGAGGGAAAAAGGCAGACAGAAGATGGTCCCTACCTGGGGAGAACATGTTAGAGTATAAAAATGTAACTTGATAAAGCAAACAGTTACCTAGAATCTGTTATAGAGGTCTTTTTTTTTTTTTTTGAGACAGAGTCTCACTGTGTTGCCTGGGCTAGAGTGCCATGACGTCAGCCTAGCTCACAGCAACCTCAAACTCCTGGGCTCAAGCGATCCTTCTGCCTCAGCCTCCCGAGTAGCTGGGACTACAGGCATGTGCCACCATGTCCGGCTAATTTTTTCTATATATTTTTAGTTGTCCGATTAATTTCTTTCTATTTTTAGTAGAGACGGGGTCTCGCTCTTGCTCAGGAACTCCTGAGCTCAAACAATCCGCCCACCTCGGCATCCCAGAGAGCTAGGATTACAGGCATGAGCCGCCGCGCCCGGCCTGTTATAGAGGTTTTTATCTTTTATTTTCTAAATGTAAAATGTAATTCTTTAAGGTTCCCTGACCTTGTAGCTCTACAAAAGGAATTCTTGTACATCAGCTTGATGAACAAATAGTGTAATTAAAATATAAAATAACACCCTGGAATCAGATGAGCCTGGCTGAAATCTTTGGTCTCATAAATTGTATATCCTTAGAAAGATTCTGGAAAGTTTCTAAAGCTTCATTCTTTGCATCTGTAAAATGGAGATATTTATCTCCCTAGAACTACTGCGGGAATCAGATGATTAATGGGTAGAAAGTGTTTAGCGCATTGCCTGGCACACAGCATGTAGTCAATAAATATTAACTATTGTTATTATAAAAGAAAAAAGCACCATAAATGACAGCTTAAAAATCCCAAATCAAGTTTCCCATGAAAACAGTGAAAAACGAGCCAGTGTTGCAAGATAAAGTAAGAGCATGTTTGGCCTGGCCATTGAAAATGTGAAAAATGCAGGGAAGCCAGGTTCTAGTCCTGGTCCTGAACTACCTTTCTCTGTGACCTGGACGTGTCAGTTCACCTTGCTGGGCCTGTCTAGTGCATCAGAATAAAGCGTGCGCAGAGTCAGTGCCGGATAACGTATCAAGCCCATTCCAGCCGTAACATTCTGGAGTCAACCTCTAGGGCAGCTGCAATGGCAAAAGTCAACACAGTACATTTTATAAACCATAATTAGAGGACAGAGTGATGGGGCCTGTTGCCCACATTATGCAATTAGCCCCTGCCTGCAGGGAGGGAGTGCCTGTGTCCAATTATGCGATCACACTGTGAAGGGAAAGACACCAACTCGAGTCACGTCATCGGGAAGAACAACTGTGATTCACTGGAGTCACAGTTTCTAGCCAAGAAGGTTGTCCAGGTAATTTTAGTCTGTACTTTCATGGTGCCAAATATTTAAATAGTTCTTTATTTTTATAATACTTTGCAATACAAGGGCACATTTACATGGCCCATTCTTATTGGCTTTATATCAAGCTAGTGAGCTACATCCCATTATCCCTGGACTATAAGCTGGTACTCCCACATGGCCTAAAACCCTAGTGCAGACTTTAGGGTTCTCCAGCTTTACAGTGCATGAGAGTCACGTAGGAAGCTTGTTAAAAACACGGACGCTCCTCCCCCATATTGATTCTGCAGGGCTGTTGTGAGTCCGGGGATGTGCTGTTTTTCACAGCCTCCCCCAATTCCTCTGATGTCAATGGTCTACGCTATAAAAAAATCTCCCCAAGATTCATCATGGATAGCATCTCCACCATGCAGATGGCTGAGGGACCACCATTGCCTGAATTGAGGCTTCTATGCTTCCCCTAGTCATTAGGCAGCAAGAAAAGCTACTGCCCAGTCCACCCATCCCCTTTCCTGGCACAGAAGCAGATTTCTAGAATTTCTAAGATACAAGCCAACTTGGGAGCAATAAGCATTCCCCAAGTTCCCCAGCCCATGTGTGCTGTCACACCTAAAGCAGCTTCATTGCTTGCTCTGAACTAGTCATTCACTCTTCCTCATCTCCCCCTAACAGAGACTAACAAGAATCACTCCATGTTTCCAGTATACAGGACATGGAGTCCAAAGCAATTGAGAAAATAATGTATTTAAGACTTCGGGATATTTCATGAATTAACAGTAATGTTATCATTCAAGACTCAGCTCAAATGTTACTTCTTCCAGGAAGCTTTCCTTAAGGACAGACCCTCCCCACAGAATCTTAGATTTCCCTCCTACATGATAATATAACATGCTCATGAAAATATTCACCACAAGTAGCAAGTATCACCATGTACTGTAACTATTTTATTTAGACTGTGTGCTCCTTGAAGGTAGGTACTAGATCTATATTGACTTTATATCCTCAGTTCGCCTCTGCCTAGCCTGGTTAACTTTTACTGATCTGAGCAGAACTGCTAATTGCCCAAGAGAGACTTCCCTGATCCAAGTCAAACCTCTTTTCTATAACTGCTCATGGCACCACGTTCTTCTCCTTTGAAACACTTTATAATGCTTCTATTTTCCATGTATTTCAGTGACTGGTTGATCAATGTCTCTGCCCTCTACTAGCTCCATGAGGGCAACAAAGAAGATTAACACAAAGAAAGCCCTTAAATAATATCTACCGAATAATGGATTCAGAGATCAACAACTCTAGCTTTGAAGAGATTAGTCAGAGGATATGGGGCAGAGATGGATACCTGGATAGTTTTAACCCAATTTGATCTTGGCTGCTTCCCACTCTTGCATTCAAGGAATCCAGTATAAAGCCTCGGCTGGTACAAGTTTGACTCTGAGATTGGGAGAAAAAGGCCCTCTCAGAGCACAAAAATAGTATACTAAGAATTTATTTCCATGGCATAATCCGTTTCCTTCATGTATGACTCTGGTCGTAGTTCTTTAATCTGACTACATTTCATATTCTCTAATGATTTCTCCGTTCTACTCCAAAATCAGGCAATTTCTCTCTCTACCATGTCCAGTGTTCCCTTCAAGGTTGGTTGCAACTTGGTTTTAGTATCCCTGTGGAAAGCCGACAATTGAATCCCATGCCCAATATTCCTCTTCTGGAATAAGGTTTGGGCCTTTTTCTTATGCCTACTTGTTTGAGAAATTTACTAATAAGTCTAGTGGGTTTTTTGCCGGTAAGGACATATTTTGCAAGAATTTTTTGGCACTGTTTTACATTCCAAGTCCAACATGACCTTCCCATTTTCACTTATCACCCATCGACTTCTAACAAACACAGCTTAATGATTCCATGGTAGTAGACAGGCACTGTGGCATCAGAAATGAACAGGACTATGCAACGTGTTCATTAGTCCTAATAACATTTCAGCAAAAAAAACCCTTGAGATTATTAAGTATTTACTATAAAATTTGAGTTTCACCAGAGAAAACTTTTTTTTTAAGGAGCAAATGATAAAGATCTGAGTAGTCTCCATTTTGTGCAACTATAAGAAGAGAAGGCATATTCCTCAAGAATAAAGAACATCCTTTCAAGAAGTTGTAAGTAACTTTAGAAGCAAGTAGGTAAAAATGTGGTTTCTCATGTCCATAAACTCCAAACCTTCGTTCTTCTAGATCCACATGCTGTGAAAGGAAAGGGTTAATAAGATTTTTTAAAAATGGTGGGTAGACTAGGCCTTGGTCCACTGAGGCACTGTCATTTTTGGCAACTTGTATTACAGGTACAATTGTGGAAGGGAATGACTACAACCCTGATTTCAATGTCAAAGGCTAAAGATTTAGCCCAGATGTCTCTAGCTCTCCCCACAATTGGCATATTATCTATGCATTGGCCTAAACCGGTAAACTCCCCTTAATTTTTAATCTGCATAATTTAAAAGTACTTCCGTCAAGTTTTATGATAGTTATAATAAAATACTGACGATATCGATGACAATGAGGGTGATGCTAGTCATTTGTTAAATACTTCACAAAATTTCAAGAATTATGGTACATGTCCCATATACACCTTTCATTTCATGATTTCAAAACCATTGTAAGATTATTTCCTCCATTTTCAGAAAAGAAAATCAAGAATCAGAACAATTAGGTGAAATGTCTGTGGCCAGACAAACGAGCAGTGGAACAAGGATTTAGACACTGGTGTTCTTTCTAGTACACAATGGTGCCATTCTCAAAATATATACAGCTATGCTGCTGCCATGTTTGGGAAATAAGTCCAGGTTAACACCATCCTACCCTCTATAACTGTATCGATCTTTATCCCATCATTTGTAATTTCCTAAATCAAGGCTGCTTAATATATTTATTTACCCTCCTTTGTTAATATCTCAAATCCACTGGCTACTTTAATTACTCCTCTCAGACCCTTCCTTGGTTTTGTCAGCTTGTTCTTGAAGTGTCTTGGTCCTGCTATAGATTATATTATGAATCTATGGCCAGAGACATGCTTCTGGTTTTGATTCCAGCACCCTCCATGGTTACACCCAGCCTTTGGTCTGCCTTCTTAACCAAAACCACATTTTGGTCAAAGTCTTCAGAGAAATGTTTGTGATGATTTATAAACCCATTTACTAGGTTATTGCCTATAATTCTGGCTTTTCACCTCCAAGTACAATTTATTTTTTTCATAGGCTTCGTTACTACAGATTCTCTTCTGTCTCTTTTTAGCACACTTGGCCCATGATGGCTTAGTATTTCACTATTAGATTCAGAAGTTTCACAACACAAACGATCATACAAAAGTATTAAACTGGATCAGCCCCCAACCAATGCCTAAGGGTCTCTACTGCCGATAGTTCTCCATTCAGAGAAATAATATAGTCTATCTAACCATTGTCTCCTGTCTCTAAGATAAGAATCTCCACCCATGAGAGTGTTTCCTCTGATATCATGTTCATTGACAATTTTAGTGGGAGGAAATATCTGGAAAAATTCACTATGTCAATTGCATTTATTTGTCAGATTCTCATGATAATTGTTCAACTGTTCCACGTTCTTTGACATCTGAGACTCGACTTAGGAATATTTCATTGCTCTGTGCATCACCAGTCTACACCAGCAAAGCAGAGTATGTGGCTGCACGGTTGTCCTATAAATCTGAGTCACTCATATAGTAAATATAAACTGCTCTGGCAAAAATAGGATTTCTTTGCCCACATCAAGAGTTTCAGTTATTGAGAACGACCACATTCACCTGTGTATGTGCAGCCCTATTCGCTGATGTAGCTCATTTAGCTCAAGATCTGCAATATGTTACCTGATAAAATAGCAAAAATTTGTACTGGGTACACAAGCAGTTAAAGCCATTCTTCCACTGGGTGAGATGAAGAAACAAGTACTCTTGAAAAAACAAAGAGAAATTAGTCTGATAATGAAAAACCACTGAAAGCAATTTATGAACTATTCCCCTGACAGTATATAAACTCTTAATATACTGTATGTAATTCAGGGTTGGTCTTTTTTTTTTATTATTCGTTCCTTCTAATCACGTACCTTTCTAACAGCAATACTGACACCTGAATCTCTTTTTCTCACTGCTTCAGTGGGATATACAATAGGAAAAATAACTATGAATTTAATGAAGCAAATAGCTTGTATTGTTTATTCAATGGTATGCCTCTGATAATATAAAAAAAAAGATTAATGAACTAGTTGTGAAACCAAATATTTGCAGAATCCAAGCCCTTATGTAAAAACCTACATTTGTAGCTGCGTGCCCTTAGATAAACAATCTAGATGATTGCCACAAATGAAAAGAACTTAAATGGTAAAACGAGCATTTCCTTAAAAACTATACTAGCCAAGAAAAAAGTTTGGCAAAATAAAATTGGGTGGAGGATATAATAAACAGGCAACCATGGCATCCCACAGGACAGAAGAGCAAAAAGAAATTTCAGAAAGGATAACAAATTAGTTTAGCAAAGTCACAATGAGAGAGGGCAGACACAAATAAAGGCAAAGGATGTAGCGTCCAGGGAAAGAGGAAGGGGCGAGTGGAAACAGCTGGAATTGTTCAGCTGTGTCAACATTCGGCTGTTTCACAGATTGACTAGCAAAGTGTCATCTGAAACCAATTACATTCCCAAAACCCCACGGACCCAGTTCATAACATTGATTAATCCACATTGTGAAAAAGTCCCCAAGCAAAACTAGAACAGCTGTCAACCCTTGGAGCTCAAAAAACAGCAATCGCTTAAGGAAAAAAAAAAAAGAAGAGGAAGAAGAAAAGCTCCTCTTGAAATTTTAGAGATTTTCAGAAGGTATGCCTACTGAAATATTATAGACGATAGATATAAAACTACTCCACCTCGTGTCTGTTTGAGCACAACTGACTATAATTAGAAAAGCCAGGGTCATGTTAAAATAAACCCAGAGTCCATTCCCAAAGTCGGCACAACTACCTCAAAGTCTGTAATACCTTCTGTCGTTTTGCTCCCTTCTGGGAATAACATCATAATCTGATTTTTAAAAGTATGTTTATATTTTTTCTTCTCATTATTTCAAATGCATTAATCTACTTCCTTTGGGCCAATAAAAATGTAGTTCTAGTTCACGTTTAATAATAAAAAATCTTTTTTATACCTTGTTATATTTCACAGAGGTAGAAGAATACACAGAGGTCTTGATTTGCAAGCATCTAACTTGTGCATGAGTCAAATGTACAAATGGCCACTACACCCCTTTGACTAGTGAAACTACCTGTATAGGAGCCTGTAAAGGTATTCACACACAGGGCTAGGGTTAGGGTTAGGGTTAGGTAAAGATATTCACACACACACCCTGAATGCCCCCAAGGGATCCTACATACACTGTGCCTTCCAGCAAAGCCTCTCATCCAAAGATAGCAGAACTCATGCCAAAAGCCTCGGTCTTGCTTCTGAAGCTACTGAACCTAGAAATCCAGCCACGAGGTATTATAGAGGAGACCCCAACCCCATATAAGCGGCCATGGAACGCCTCCTTAAGATGTCTCCATTTCTGTAGACCTTGACCTGAAATCACCACCTGAGGCCATGTAGGTTGTAGAAGTTTCTAGTTCTTTGGATGGATTTTCCGACAGAAATAAAATACATGCCTATTCATTTGCTCATTCATTTAGCAAACATTTATTGAATATCTGCTCTATATCAAACTCGGCACTGCATGAAAGCAATGTACAAAACATTTCACATGCTGAATTTTGTAGGTGAGTAATCTGAACATTTAGTGACCTACCGAAGGCCACACAACTAGTAGGTGCTACACTTTGTGCTCACACGCAGGGCTATCTGACACCTAATTCATGCTCTTTCTCCAAAACCATATTACTACATTATGCTTGACATGGGCAGTTTCCTAAGCTAGCTGGGGAGCCCCAAGCATGACAATATCATTCCTACCAGGAAATGAATTCCAAGTTACAAAAAACTTGGTATAAATTGGACTTTAAGAACATAAACGGTTTATATATTCAGATTCCATTCTAGTTTTGCTCCCTCCTCTGTAAATACCCCATTAGTAATCTAATGGTCTCATCTGTGGAAATGCCACTCTATAATTGCAAGTTTTATGAATTGAAGCATGTCTTTGATACATTGATCCCTTTTTCCCCACATACTTATGCATATGTCTCATGGCACTAACCAGTATTACCAGTACAAGATGGTTTCTAACTCAAACCACTCAGAGAAACACAAACCTTGATTTCATTGGTACATCCTTGGATTTTAAAAAGAAAAGAAATAAAACACAACCCACAATTCACTGTGCTGTGCAAAGGAATATAGGCTTATTTTTTGGATTTCGGAATTGAAGGTCAAAGTTAACAATAGTAGCAAGTTATTTCAGATGTAAAGACCAAGGGTTACTAAATACTGTTCTCCAAATAGTAATAACACTTTCAGAGCTTTCCAGTAGGTAACGTCTGCACTGAGTTTTGAAGGATGTGTGTGTATGGCGGGGCTGGGGGGGCAGCCTAGAGATGTGGGCGGGACACTCAAAGACAGAGCGGTAAGAAACAGCTAAAGTCCTAGACAGATCCTCTCATTCTTTCTGTTTACTATTTTTTTTTTTGCCCTGGAGGATATTCATAATTATTATTCTTTAAATGCTCATGATGTCACAGATAAAGAACACCAATTGCTCCCAATAGAACTCTAACTACAGTATGTGTTTATAAGAGCAAATTACTGTTTATACATGGACAGGATTGTAAATGAGGGGAAGAACATTACAAATTATATGTTATCGAAAGAAAGCCAAAACATTTCCATTTCTTTCTTTTCATGAAACGATATCATTACCTGTATCTTGCCCCCTTTTCTCAGTTGTTTGGTGGACACTGCCATCAATGAGCTCCAAGCAGTACGTGAGAAGCCTTCAAGGGGCGCACTAGGAAGTTTATATTTCATGTTATGATTTTAGAACACAGGATTATACCCAGAGCGATGGAGGCAAAATCACTCACATTTCCATTTTCTAAGCTACTCCAAGAATCATCAGAGTGCACAGGTTATATAACTCTAAGTGCTAAATGGAGAAATCATCCCAAGAACTAAACGCATCTATGACTTTCAAATAAATCTATCCTAAAAGGTCTACCATTAAAAAAAAACCTGAATCTTAAAAGAACCCAAATGAAGCTTTGTGTAAGCTGGGTTCTTACTCTATATAATAAAAAATATTTTCCTGAACTAACGGCAGTCAAGATATACATCTGAAGCTACCATGTGATCCTAAGGAGGACGGAAGGAACCCTGTATTAGGCCTGCCTCCTTGGTTGTCGTGTTGTTTTGAGGATTCAATGAGTAAAGCCCATGTAATGTGCTCAGAACAGGACACATAAAATAGAATATAATAAAAGTGTTGGAATAATGTTAAGTGTGCATAGTCAATGTTTCCATTCCACTGGAGTTCCAGGAAAAGTGAGTTCCAGGAATTTAGGTCTGGGCAGACCCAAGACAGTTTTGTAGCAAAAGACAACTTTGAAAAGCGATAGTTTCCTATCCACTTCTCGGCACATCAAATGCATCTTTTCTTAACTCATTGCAGAAAAGAAGTTGAGGAAGAGCAGGCAGCGCATGTCGGCTCTGATGTACAATGGCCAAGGGCCACGCATGGTCTCCCCTCTCTTGCTTCTGTGCTGTAAACGGCTCCTCTGAGCAGTTTCCTGAGATTCATATGCCAAAGGCTTTTGTTAGATTGTGAGGCAAGGTGGAGGGCAGAGCGCAGGTGTATTATTTGTCACAACAAGCCTGTTTACTGCTCCTGTTTTATTTAAAACCAAGATACTCAGTGACCGTGTGGGATCATTACTAGCATACACCTTAAAAGCATGGACTCTCTCAGGGCTGGAATGGACATTAAAGGTTGTCTAGGCCCTCTTCCTTGCAGCACTATCTGTCTTCACTCAGTGGTTCGAATCCTCAAATGGCATGAACTGCCCATCAATAGCGCCGCTGCTTATATTGCAGGGCTGTGTCTTATCTCAACCTAAGGGAGTCTCAATGATACTGGCCTAGGGGATACAGGGAAATGGACTTGTGCAGAGTTGAGAAAACCCACAATTGAAATTCTCATCTCAATTCATCAGGTATCTGACTTAAAGTAAGGTAAACATTCAACAGGAATACACATGTTGCCTTCTCAAGCTACTTCGTACATCAATGGGATTATGCTTCGCCCATTTTCAGATTAAGGACAGGCAACCCATGATAGATCTACTTTGGAAGAAAAAAAAAAATGTTGGAGTTTTCTGGAGTTACATAACTTCTCCACCATGTTTTCCTACCACAAATGCTAGGCATTGCTGAATTCATTGCTAAATTTCAAAAGGCATTCCCTGGTTTCGGACACATTAGTTTTCTAGAATATCAAGCATTCCATTTCAATGAACATAAGATTCTGTTTCCCGTGCCTTACCACTCATAATTGAGCTTAACCATAAAACGTGGGGCAGCATGAGGCTCCAATGGTTTCTGACTCAAGCACAATGCCATCCACAGGATGGAGCCTAGATACAAGTCTACAAGAATCTGCTTGCTATTATGAGAAGCAAGAAAGCTCCCCCAAGACGGCCGCTGCCATGGCAACACACTTTCATCTTGCTTCTCCTTGGAAACTCTTGAGAGCATAAGCCTGTGCCTTTAAATGCAGCCTTGGCTGCAGTGATGGATGTATTTCTGCTGCCCTTTGCAATCCTAAAAGAACAAGATCAAAGAATGGTAGGAGTGGTGGTATACATTAGAGAAGCCACTTGAGGAATTACAAGTATCCAAAGCCGTGCATAAAGGAGTTACGTAAATCAAAAACATACAAAGAGCACCTACTCTGTCCCAGACCCCGCCCTGCAGTAGCCAAAGGTCCACTGAGTGATATAGACACAGAATAGTTGTGAGATATGGTCAGTCACTCTGTTATTTTAGCCAGAAACCATTTCTTCTAAACTATTGACAATATATCTACAAATGGGTTTAAACAGATCCTTGGTAAGAATCTCTGTTCTTTGGCCCAAAATTGATCCTGACTTTGAAATGCTGGTAAGGACATAGACCACATCTGTCAATCCCTTGTCGTTCATCAAAATATCCTTCTTTCCCATAGGACTAGGTAAACACTCTTTCTCATTATCTGACTGGACTGTTCCTGGGGAAATGTCATGAAGGCAGTAGACTCTTGGAAGTGGTTTTCAATGTTCTAGCTCCATCTGCTCTGCCTCAGGTGAGGCTAAGGCTATGGTTCCCAAGCTGTGGGCTATGACTAACTCACAGGAAAGCCATGGGATGTTTTAAAATTTCCTGGGTAACATAGCAACATCTGTCAGATTCAGCAGGGACTACTACTATTAAGGTCTTTGAAACTAACTACTGGCCAGGCACGGTGGCTCATGACTGGAATCTCAGCACTCTGGGAGGCCAAGGCAGGAGGATCGCTTGAAGCCAGGAGTGCAAAACCAGCCTGGGCAACATAGAGAGACCTCTCTCTACAAAAAAATAAAATAAAAATTAGCTGGGCATGGCGGCACATGCCTATAGTTCCAGCTACTAGGGAGGCTGAGGCAGAAGGATTGCTTGAGCCCAGGAGTTTGAGGCTATAGTGAGCTATGATTGTGCCAATGCACTCCAGCCTGGGAGATGGACCTAAAACCTGTCTCTAAAAAAAGAAAAAAAAGAAAAGAAACTAACTACTAATAAATGATGAAACTGGTAGGTATTTCTCTTGTTTTAGGGGGGTATGAAAAAGTTCTGAGACAGAAAGACACTGTGAACTGAGAAAGTTTAGGAATTTAAGAAATTTGGAGCAAGGAGGCACTCTCCATCAGACCTCAATGTCCTCAGTGTTCCTGCCCTCCAAGGTCACCTTGACATGACTTAGCTTTGTGTTCTATCACCCCTTACTAGAGAAGCCCCGCAGTGGGTATACATCTGTGCATGCACATATGTGTTTGCACACACAAATGCAAATGCATCAGCTTCACAAATCATCAAAGTACTTTGCTCCCATTGGGCTATGATTCTCGTTGGCAGGGCACCTTCAGTCAGGAAGCTGTTTGAGTGGAGAAGTAAGGGTTTGGGTTGGGCAAAATCCCATCCCAACTCCTATCTTAATTGAGCAGAACGTCCTATGAAACAGGGCAGATATAATTATCTCAGTTTTTGAGATGGGAAAACTCAGGTCCATCTGAGTTTAATGAGGTTAATGGATTTTCCCAGAGTCT
The DNA here is from genome assembly GCF_000956105.1 of Propithecus coquereli. Lineage (NCBI taxonomy): Eukaryota > Metazoa > Chordata > Mammalia > Primates > Indriidae > Propithecus > Propithecus coquereli. The sequence goes on along the minus strand of NW_012147634.1, from coordinate 6,738,893 downwards.
CGGAGCCACTAGAGCAGAGCTGTGCCCTGACCTAAGTCTTCCACGTCTATACCTCCTCTCATTCACCACAACTGCTTAGGTCTTGAGCAAGAATCAGTGCCCTTCTCTGCCTCAACACACATACTCGATGGAGAAGCAAGAAGACATTCCCTTCGAGGCAAGAATTGTCCCAAATCACACCCACCCCACAGGGGTTTCTGGAATTACTTGGCTCCTGGAGTTGCCAGGCAGCATCCAAACGAGGGAAGTCAGCATGTTGTCACACTCCCAAGGCAACTGGAAGGCTGTATCAAAGCTTGCCTTCCCCTCCAGAAAGCTCAGTCGCTACCCTCTAGACTTGCTACTACCCTAGGTCTCTCTCCTCTTCTCAGAAGAAAGTCTGTGGGGTGCTGAAGGGCCAGCAGGGATGTAGCCCAGTGATCTCCTAAGACGGGCATGCATCAGAAGCACAGGGAAGGCTTGCTACAGCAGAGGCTGCAGGGCCTGGCCCCCAGAGTCGCCTAGGGAGGACCAAAGAATATGCATTTCTAACACATTCCCAGCTGATGCTGCTTCTGCTTCAGGGATCCCCCGCCTTGGAGAGAGATGCATCAACATGCAGTGACTTGTGCCTTCCCAGGGCCTTGTGTACCACTCCACACAGCAGAGATACTTACTGAGCAAATATTAGGGAGGGCATCCCTTGGTCATCGCAACAAACACATTTCAGCAGCATCTATCATCAGCTTTGTTTTAGACCCAATGATAGAAGTTAGATAAAATCCCTGCCTTCCAGCAACATGTAAGCTAAAGACAGACACAATTCATGCAGGCGTGCATAGGAAGATAAGACTACCAGATTCAGATTATAATAAATCTCACCGAGTAAAACAAAAGGCTTGCAACAGAGACTGCGAGGTTCCTCGGGATGTCTCTGAAGTTTGCACTTTTTAATTTTCCCTGATACCATCATCATGCTGTGTGGATCACAGTGCAGATGTCACAACTATATTTAATCACAATTTGAAAGTTGGAGTGGGCTCCTCTGACCTAATGGCAGGTGAGTCCTTGCTCTGCCATCGACTGGCTCTGACAGCAGGCGTGGCTGCAGCAGGAAGTTACAGAAATGGGTTTCAACGCGGGCGACTCACTGTATCAAAGATCTGCGAACTGTTCAGCTAAGCAGAGGAATCATCAGAATAATGATCATCTTTCACTTACCCCCCTCCCTTGCTTGTTCAAAGAAAAAAGCCCTTAATTGCTTCTTGAACTACACACAAGTGGGCCGTTGACTGTGACTGTAATTCAGCGTGGAGAAGCAAGGGAAACACTAAAACAGATTTTGTTGAGGCAATGTCTTACGCGGAGAAAACACTGCGGTGGGATCAGCGGGCACGGGCCACTGTTAGTGGGATGATACCTTCTCAGAGCACAGCTTGAGACACTGTCAGCAGTTGAAGAAATCTTTAATTGTAGATGGTACCAGGTGTGATCAAGGGCAGTATATTAATTCAGGGTGTGTGGGGGGAGGCAGACGGCAGTGAGACAGAGAAAGAGAAGGAGGGAGAAGGAACAGAAATCATCTCAGAAGGATACCACGTTACGGGTGCCCCAGCAGATTCAGGTTCCTAATGGAGATGACACTGTGTAAAGAAACCAAAGAATTCTGGATTCAGTTCCTGCCATTTACCGTCTTTCTACATCGGTGTAACAAGATATACTCAGATAAACTATTACATCTTGACAATTCTGAACCATTTCCTTCATTCTAGACTACCTGTGCCCAGAAAGGGTTAGGAACGCGGAGAGGCAGAAGCTGTTGTGCCCACAGTGCCATTCATCCGAAGCTGTGGCCCTCTCTGTACAGGCGGCGCCGGCTACAGGGACTGGAAAAGGGGATGCCACGAACCGAGAAGCAGGTTGTCAATTAGAAGCCTTTTGTAAATACTTCTCTCCAGGTTTACCTAAGAAAGATGCAGCCCTTCCAAGCAAAGTCCGTTTTGAAAAATGTGCCCTTTTACTTCTCTGTGCTGTTACGTTCCTAAAATCAAAATAAATGCTCACATTTCTCTAAGTCTCCCATCCCACTCCCTCCAGAGCAATCTCTTCTTCTCTTAGACACCTTTTGCACTGCCCTACATGGGTGGCACTTCCATTTCTGTACCCTCACAGGCAGACCTGCCCTCCTACCTGAGCGTTCCACAGCCCCTGCACGGGGGAGGGTGGGGTGAGGCCCCTTCTGTTTTCTGTCCTCCGCATGGTCGCTACGTCCCATCCTCAATGACGCTAAGCGCGGCCTTGTTTGCAAAGCAAGCCTTAGTCAGGAGAGCAAGCACTTTCATACTGGGACCCACATCCCAGTGAATAACAAGAGAAAAGTAACAAATGATAATTAGCATCTGTTTAGTACTTGATAAGTTCCAAGTCCATGTGAGGGGCTTTAAACAGATTCACTCATTCAATCCCAGCAATAACCCTACTAGGTGGATACTATCATGATACCCATTATACCCGGAAGAAAGCTGATACACGGAGCTGGTAAGTAGACTGCAGAAGTCACAATGACAGGGTACAGTCATGCTGTGAAACCATACCTCTCTGAGTTTGGTGTCCCCACTCTGATATTATATGATTTATGGCCAGAAACTGTGCCACAACCAGGGCACACATATGCTACACAGGGACAATCTGAAGGAGGGTATAGTCATTCATCTATCAATCTACTTACCTACCTACCTACCTACTTCGTAGAATCAGGGGGTTAAAGATCTACGACATTTTGGGCAATGAGCCGACTGTTTTTCATATACTATTTCTCAACTTTTACAACAACTGTACAAGGTACGTTCTTTCATCCTCATTTAACAAACAAGAAAACCCAGAGCCCATATGATTGAATAACTTGCCTAAGTCTCCATGAATGGTAGGTACAAGCTATTAAATTAGTGAAGTCTACCTACATGCTTCCCACTCTGCCTTCCTGACTCCACTTGCCCTGATTCCCTTACTAACCAATTACCATCCTCTTCATAATTAGTAAAAAAAAAAAAAAAAAATTAACTCTAATCCAGGACTATTATAAGATCATACCCTCGAGGATCTTACATATTCTGAGCATCAAAAATGATGCCACCAATTCATTTAGACATTGCCTTCGAATTCTCATATAAAACGCACTCACTGTAAAAAAACTGATAAAATTGAAATTTATAATGGTGATATTATTATAATAATAGATCAATTAAGGGGATTTAAATTACTTATTTCACTGCTGGATAATAAATGCAGTTCTATATTGTTCATCTGGTTTATAAAACTTTCTCCATGACACAAGCCTGACTTTATTTCTCTGGTGGCAAGATATGCTCTCTCCCCCTTCAGCAATCATGATCCCACTTGTATCACCAAGTAGCATATGAGGATTTCAAGGGTCCCTTAATAGTAGCTACATCAACCAGCTCATCTCCTACTGATGCGCCTACCCAATTTCAGAAGAGTTATGTAAAAAATACACGATTCCAATGTCATTGTTGAATTTCTTCTAAACTCTTATGCTAATGATGGAAAAAAGAACAGAGGTAGAGTAGAGCTTCAGTTAGCAAATATTTATTGAGAAGGTATAATGTACCCTCTCTGTCTCAGGCACTGGATACCCAGTAGAATATTTCTTGCCCTCATCCTCAAAGAGCTGGCTGGAGAATTGCAGAAGGGAGACACGCAGACCATACAGTGATTATCAGCTTCCACAGCTTTACATTTGCTTCTGGAAGGTGGTGGTGAAGAGCTCATGTTTTGAATTAGACCTGGTTTGAAACCTGGCTCTATGGCTTTATTTCCTGTGCAACCATGGGCAAGTTATTTAAACTCTTGAGGATTTAGTTTCTGTCTTTGTAAATGGAGACAATAATAGAGTGGGGAGGAGTAAGCGAACCACGTATACAAGGAGGCCAGTATGAGCCCAGCAAAGAGAAAGGATTATTAGAGTTAAGGACCTAGCACACAGCTGGACAGAAGGGAGCTGGTTGACTGGAGCCACTTCTGAGCAGCTCAGGAAGCCGTGAGTTATTCAGACCTTCTCTCCTTTACTTATTCAGAGCTTTGCACTCTCTCCCCTTGGTTGCAACTCTCTTCCCTACCTCCAAACTTCATGCAAATTTCACCTGGTTAACCTTTATTTATGCTTCAGTCTAATCTAAACCTCCATTCCCTTTTCTTTCAGAAATTCCCATATGATCACTAGAGCATCTAGGCTTACCCCTATCTTTGCACCTGTCACTTGCCTTTGAGAGACCCTATTTTCTTGCCTAGAGACTCTCTTGGAAGGCCAGAGTATGAGAAACTAGACAGCAGGACCGTGTGTCAGTTCTATGCTATGTCCCCAGCCCTGAGTACAATAATGAATAGTAGCAGATGTTCAATAACCATTTGCTTAGAAGATAAACAGATGAATACAAAGAGATACCATGTCTAAACCTGCATAGATCTGCTGTTCGTAAAAAGGGCCTAGCTCAAATTTGGCATCAAATTTTGCTGCCCCGTCTTGTGCCCGATGTCATTAAATCCCTGCGTAAGAAGCAGGAATGTTTGCAATGTCACTTGGAGGACTTTCTACCACAATATCAGCTGCTTGTCCTGCACAAAGTGGGTATAGAGTACATTATAAGGCCTGCTAGTTCTCTCTTAGTAAGATCATTGTTGCTAGATAGAGATGAATGCAGATACAATTCAGATGTTTATACCAATGTCTGGCATAAATAAACGTGGGAAGAATTTGGGTCACCAACCATTAGTAACAATATCTTCTTGCTGTCCTGGGAGCTGTTTTAGGTTTTGGCTTCATCCTCACCTCTACATAAAGAGATGGGGATGGGATTGCAGCTTCTAGAATTACAACCATTTTGTCAACTTGTCATTTGACTCACTGTCTGGCTGTTGCCTCTCCCTCTGGGTCCAGAGACATTCTGCACAGGAAGAAAGCAATAAAGTGAAGTCACAGGGCCGACGAATTCTCCAATCTTCAAAGCACCTTGTTCTGTCCCACAGTACATACATATTTCTGGTAAGCGCCATGGAGAGCCTCACATCTGTTACCTCCTGCACCGCTGGGAATCAAAGCATTTATCCCCATGAGATGTTTTCTAAAGGCCTGAGGGCACTGGGCCATTTTATCCTCACTCCCTTGGAGAGAGCTTCCCTGACTACATGAAAATACCTGAAAAGGCTAACTTTGTCTGTTCCTTATTGCCTTAAAAATAAGAGTACTCTTAACCTTTAGGGATTTATATTTGGCAGAGGAAAATGAACTAGATATGGCCTATAAAAAGGCAGGAGAGTGAGTCATTTTTAAAATTGTTTACAAGCTTGGGACCAAAAAATATACACATTTGCACATCATTGAATACAAACTGGTCTTATTATCCTCAGTGTATATTAGACCTTTTCTCGATTTTCTTTTACTTTTCAAAGAAAACTAAGTGGAGCTTATATGGTAGGTGCTAAAAATCTCCTTGATGAGTAGAATAACCAGGATTCACAATCTGTTAGTTAAAATTAGCCCTGGGAATAATAACTAGAATTCTAGGAAACTGGGAGACAGAAGACCCATATTTAGGGTTTCAGCTTTACTATTTACTAATCATTTCTACACTATGGGGCTAACACAGTCACTTCACAGGTTTGCTGTGACAATCATATGCAAAATAATTTTGTAAAGTGCTATACTTGGTGGTAACAGATCTTTCTACAGCTGACCCTTGAACAATGTGGGTTTGAAGTGCACAGGTATTTTGGGGATGTGAAACCCGCGTATGTGGAGGGGCGACTTTTCACATATGTGGTTCTGTAGGGCCAACTGCAGGACTTGAGTGTGCATGGATTAGAGTAAAGGAGGGCAATCCTGGAACCAATCGCTCCTGTCTACCAACCAAGGGACGGCCGTGGTTCCTCATCTGGACAGAAGGGCAAATGCTAGCTGGGCTGCTCTTTCAGGGAAAGAGTTACATCAACATATTTTTTTTAAGTGTTAAATCACATTTATAACTAAATCTCTATCGATTATTTCTTTAGCTTTCTTTTGGTGAGGACATTCTAAGATTCTAAGAGAAGAGGTAAACCGCGAATAATTTATTTGGTCAGTTTAATATTGAGTCAAAGAACAGCAAAGTGTTATCCTTAGTAGAAGTTTAGAAAGCATCTAATTCTAGTCCAACCCACTCATTTGGCCCGTGAGGAAGGGGAGGTGGAGACAGGCTGGATGAATTCCCCATGGGGACGTCGAGAAGAACAGAACCAGGCTGGGATTGAAGGAATCCTTGATCCTTGTTCAGTACTCCATGCTAAACAAAAACTTCCTTTTTGGCTTTCCACGTGGAACCCGTATCTGAGACCACAAAAGCCTCCAGTCAAAAAGATGCGGAGTTGTGAGAGCTGTGCGTGGTGGATGAGGGTTGCACCTGACAGGTCCTGCAGGATTCTTCCTCCCTACCTCCACCAGAGGCAGGCAGGACTGATGGGCCCTCCCCGAGGTCCACATGGCTTCCCTCTCCCACCCCCAGAGCATCTGAATGGGTCACACTGGCTTCACTAATAGGGGCCATGTGATTAAAATTCCAGGTAGAACCCAAAGGAGAAGATTAAGATTATGAAATGCCTAGCTGCAGCAGGTATCAGATTAAAGAGGAGACTTGTTCCTTTAGATTACTGGATCACGAGGCCGTGTCCCCGATACAAAGCCATACGCACCCACGGACTTTCTGGAATGGGGTAATTGATTTCTTCGTCCCTCCAAATCTGAGGTTGAAATCTCTCCATATTCAAAAGCCTAACATATTTCACAAAATCCTTTGGTGCAGGAAAAGCCCAATTTAAACAGACCCAAATAACCCCAGAATACACTGTTGCCGACACCACATCTGTTGTAGTGTTTGTTCATCTGGAAAGGATTGTGCAGTTCTCGCACGCTAAAGGGGAAATTAGGAAAGGGAAAAAAGCCCCCTCAGCTCACACTTCCACCCACTTCTCCAAGCACCTTCCTTCTTCCTCATGCGGGCTGCAAAACCACAGAGTCAGCCTCAGTATGCAGGACAGACAGAAGATGGGGATACGTAGACTCTCTTGTTTATCAAGTCTAAAAGCATGAAGAAAAATAGAGGGGGAATAGAAAAATAAGGGATAACTCATGAGTCATTTCTGGCTGGCTTCGGAATGACATTAAGAGGACACACACAGAACCTGGGCCTCTCATGCCCAGAAAGCCTGGTGCGGTGTCTCCACCCCTTTCTGGTTCAACCAACATTTAAGGCCCTGGACGTAGCTGGCGGGGGGGGAGTGGGCAAGAGGCTCCCTACCATGGGATTACTCCCTTACTCACTCCTGAAGTGAGAGGCAGAAGAGGGCTGAAAGGAGCTCTCACCTCAAACTGGCCCCAAGGGGAGCTGTCTCCGCCACCCTCCTCACTCGAATTTTCTCCCGAGCCTCTCAGTGAAAGCGAACAAATCATTTCCTCTCTCTCCTTGAGAGCGCTCTGGTCTATTTAGCTCTCGCCAGGTTCACTGGAAAAGCACATGATTCTTCTGGACTTCATCAATCACGCTTGGGGGAAGTCCATCAGCCTGGTCGTTCACCCAACGTGTCAGGGAAAAACCAAAGTAACAACCACACAGACTCAAAGTCAAAAAGAGAGCACGCGTCTTACTCTCTCTGGGAAAAGCAAACCGTTAACATGCTGAGGTTTCTCGTTGAAGCCCAAAGACAGTCACGAGAGACGGATAATTTGTTTGACCTTTTTCAGAGGTGCCTAAATATAGGGAAATATTTAACACTTTCCTTTGGGACCTGCTGTATCTTCTTAGAAGCTAAGGAATATCTCTGTGTGTGTCTCTCGTTTTCTAAATTTCAACTCTTCTATTGCCAGTTTGAGTTCTCTTGGCAGAACCCTCAAGTGTTCTCAGGAACAGATGCCTGGAGGAGAGGGATGCTATGAGTTCTGAAACAGAGCAATGCACAGAGCCGGGGAAGCAGCTGCTCCGCTCTAGTCACTGTGTATACAACTTCACCAAAAGTGTTTAGGAAACAGATCATTCTGGAACCTATACCACCTATTCAAAATTCAGGCCCTTTCAGTTCCACCCATCCTTCCTTTTTTTCCTCTATGCTGTTTGTTTTCTGCCATGAGTTTTAGCAATCTGTTTATGTTGCGAGTGAGTGTGTGTGTGTGTGTGTGTGTGTGTGTGTGTGTGTGTGTATTTGTGTTTCCCTCTCCAGCCTGGCTGAATTATCCCCAAGTGACTCTTAATCCTCCACCGTAATTCCCAGTGATTGCACTGACACGATCACGGGTGCCCATGCTCCTCCCGCCCCTCCCCATTCCCTCCCCCCTGGTTGCTAAGCTCAGCCAAGGATGCTCTAGGGAGCTGTTCATTTAAAAGAAGAAGTTCATAGCAGGGTCACCAGGCTTTTAAATGGAGAGAAGCCGCCCCGGGTAGGAGGAGAGCTCGAAGTCACAAACCCTTCCATATCTCCTGTGACCTCACCATGTGTGGACATCAGTCCTAAGTCATCACTCTTTCCAAGGCCCTTGACTTCCCCGCGGTCTACCTGGATGAGCACAGTGACTAGCAGAGCCCCAGACTGGGAATCAGAAGGCCAGGCCCCTGCCCCCAGCTAGCTGTTTCACGGTGGGCAAATCACCTGCCCTCTCTTGCCCTCAATTTCCACAATCATAACAATGGCCTAGACCAATCTGGCTGCATGACGAATCAAGCAGTGCTTTTCAAATTTTCATTCTGCATAGTGATCACCTAAAGACCCTGTTAAAACAGACTCCTGGGCCCACCTGACAAGATTCTAATGCAGTAGGTTGGTCCTAAGGCCTGGGAATTTGTATTTCTAACATGCGCCCTGGTGATGCCGATGCTGCAGGTCTGAGGACCACACCCGGAGAACCACTGGTCCAAGGTCTCATCCCTAACATTCCACTGCTCTGTCCCCAGGACGGCACAGGAGCAGTCAGAACTATTTGGCCCTGGTCGTGTGAAAAATTCCACAAAGAGCTACAAAAATTACAGGCTCTCCCACACTTACACAGGTTTTTTTTTCTCGCTCCCAACTTCTACTCTTTTATTTGCAAAGATAAGTAGCAAAGATACGGGTGAGAAGAGCTACTGGCTTAACTTTAAGCTGCCAGCAGTTGCTACACTGGTGAGGGCATTTGAAATTACAAAACAGAAATAATTCGAAATAGCAAAGTAAGAATAAGAATAAATTATATGGGTTCCACTTGCCTAGGGTGCAATGCTGGGTCATAGTTTGCCAACTGCATAAGTCACCTGGAACAGTGCAATGTAAATTTAGCTGTCTTGTGCACTATGTAAAGAAGCATAAAAAATAACTCTAGAGCAATAAAAAAAGTAGTATTATCATGTACACTCTCAGATATTTACCTTGCTCCTAGCTCTATAATCCTTTTCAAACTGCAAAACCAGAAACCTTTCTGCCATTTGGCAAACTGACTGTCATCCATCAAATATTTGCAAATTCCTGCACATGTCCATTCTCACAGAGTTATGCAGCCTGGTATAGAGAGAAAGTACTGGGCTGAGGATGCTGGCATTATGTCTGAGAAGGAATTCTGGTTTTAAGCTCCTGCTTTTGGATGCTTAAATATTTCTGCCCATCTGAAATTCTACTTATTTGAATGCAATAGCTTATGCTAAGACATAGTTTTAAAAGAGAAGTTAAAGAACTCAGAATAACATCACTAGAACAGTGTTTCTCGGCCCTTCTCCCTTTTTGAAAATTTTTGCTCCAGTGAGCCACTATCGTTAGGAATGTATGATATGCATCAGATGAACTAAAATCAAATAAATATTAAGAACCCATGTACTAGGATAAGGAATAAAATTTTTGCCTAAAAATTTTATTTAACTTAGAATTAACTTAGAATTTGACTTGGCCACTTTAAAAATTGACAAATGGAATGGAAGCCACGTAAGGGGTCCATTCCCAAAAGTTCTGAAGATATTTTTTCCCTAAATTTCCCAATAGCTTTTGAAAAATTCATATTTGTTTGAATCAGAGGTTAGCAAATTATGGCCTGCTGCCTATTTTTGTAAATAAAGTTTTATTGGAACACAGCCACACTCATTTGCTTACACATTGTCTATGGTGTCCCCACTCTACAACAGCAGAGTTGAGTAATTGCTACAGAAAGCATATGATTTGCAAAGCCTACAATATTTACTATCTATCCCTTCACGAAAAAAAACTTGCCAAATCCTGGTTCAAATAATGGAAAGGAAATAAAGACAGTTTAAACCTTAAGATGTGATGTATAACATGCATACTCCAACCAATTACCAAATAAATTAATTATAATACAAACCTGTTGGATTGAAACCCTATCAGCTAATGTCAGAATCTAATTCTTTTTCCTGGCTCTCAGTAGTGTCTTCAGATGTAAAGTAATAACGCTTTGAAATTCACTCAGCTGTTTAACAAACTTTTGAGAGCCTGTTCTATTCAAGTGCTAAAATCAATTTAAGTACTGAAAATTTATATATACACTCCATAGCCACCAAAAAATGAAAGCAAAGAGACATACTAATCACGAATTTCTGCATGTGATTTGAGTCATATAAAAACAACATATGAGAAAGGGGAGAAATGAGGTCTTTAGAAGCCATAAGTCTGCAGTTGGCAGATAAAATGCCATCTCAGATGATCACATTCCATTGTCACTAATGTTAATATATGTCAGTAACAGTCGAGTGCTGCACACCAGAGGTTAGCTTTACTGCTCATATGCAGATGTTTGCAATACTGAATCTCTGCCGTAACCCTGTGGGAATGGCATTTTTTATGTGTTCTGCAGTGAATTTATGGCTAGAGAGCCATAAATGTTATAGTTCTTTAAACCTTTTGCTTGTGGAGATTGTCACAGTGCTTGAAAAGTAGAGAGACACAGATGTCTTCTGTTAGCAAACCATTTCTAGACCTGCTCAGGGATACGGTCTGTGCCAGCTCCTGAAGTTCCAGTCGTCTATATTACCAATGCCACACGGGTTTGAAATCCCAGTATGGACTTGGTTCAGTTTAGACCTGCAGAGTTACCAAGGCCTAAATGTGTCAGGTGTTCAGTTCGGCTCTGAGACAAGGCCTTTGACCTCCAGGCACTAGGCCATATACACCATAGGACATGGAAAGTGCTAAAACAGAGCTAGAGACCGGACATATCAAAGACAGGAGCCGGTGGAAGTCTGCTTGCAGGAGGCCATGTCTGAACCAAGTCTTGAAGGACCAGTAAAAGATCCATAAGCAAGGAAAGGCATGTGCGTGTATCTGTGTATGTTTGTGTTTGCCTCTCTGTGTGTGCATGTGCTATTCATGCAAGAAAAAATGCATGAACAAAGCCACAGCTGCAAAAAAAAAAAAAAAAAAACAAAAAACCAAGGATGATTTGTTCCAGAATGCACATGTAGTTTAGTACTGAGGAAGCACAAAGTGGCTGGGGCAGGGCTGGGGGCAATATTGTATAGCATGGAGGGAGTGTAGGTGTGAGCTAGATCTTGGCTCAAAGTCTGACTCTATCACTTACCAGAAGCTTGACCTTGAGTAACTTACCAAACCCTACAAACCCCAGCATCCTGGTTAATAATGTGTACTGCAGAGGGTTAGTATGAAGGTGAAGGGACCTGTGGCTGGGTTCTGAGAGCAAAATGGGCTCGTAAACCAATAAGCCAACAACAAAGCCACCAGGGAGGAAAAATACTCATTCTGTCTAGCTAGAAAAGATCTTTTTTCTTTTTTATTTAAAGAATTCTATCTATAACCTCCCCTGTCAGCCCTGAATAATGATGGAAGAAGTCATTTAAAAGAGGACCTGAAAGGCGCAGCAAAACCTCTTAAATCTCCCATGCACCTGTGCCACCGCCCCACAGGTAAAAGCAACGCTGCCAGGGAGATGAGGCATCACAAATACAGTCGGCGCTGTTCAAAATGGAAGCCCCATGAGCACCTTCCTCAACGTCTAACCCAGCACAAGCTTGCTCGCTTCACGCGTCCCCAGTACTAATGGGGTACGAAACAGACTCCCCTTGAAGTAACGCAAAACCCACTTCTGACACGCCAGGAGCCACATGGCAGATGCAAAGTTTCTTTCAGGAGAAATGATTCAGCACCTGAAGCATAACAAAAGGAATTAATTTAGAATTTTCTGTTAACAGGAGCTTTTCCAGTTTCTCTTATAATAAAAAGCCCCTTATGATTATGAGTAAATCCCCATACTCTGGGAAAAAGTCAAAGATTAGTGGCCATCCTTCATGAGGACCTGCCTTAATTCTATGTGAATGGTAACGCCACACTAGAATATAGACCTTGGTAACCTGGGAAGTCATCCTATTTCTTCCAACTGTGGCTGTTTCCATTGCTTTTTCTTGCGTGAACAATGCATGCACATATACACATGCACACATACATACACACATGCACATACATACACACAGAAAAAAGGGAATCAATGCATCTGCATGGTCGAGACCTGTATCTTTCAGAAACTTGCTGCAAGGTGGAAAGGATGGCTTTCAGTTGTCTGAATACACAGTCCATCCTTGAGGATCACTTCTAAATGGTCTGCAGATAGAAACCCCCTTCTTGTGTGTGGAGAGTAGATCCATCCAGCTGCAGCAAAACCATCATCGTAAGCTTTGGGCTCTGGGATTTGTTTGCTGGGTTTCTCTGCAGCTCACCTACCATGATAAGCTGTGGGCACCAAACGTGTCCCCGAGGGAGTCACTGTCTCAGCATGCGGCTGATAAACACAGCTTTCCAAAGATGGATGGTAAAACATACCCAATCACTGACAACCATGCTGAGGGTGGATACAGTTAAACAAATGAACCACACAAGGGTAACCCTTAACTACAGGGCCTGGGGGCCAGAACTCACTCTTATCCCCAGCCCCTACTTCTAACTTTCAAAGCACCAAATGGGAAAAGCCCAGGGTCTTCTCCCAAGGGACTTCTCCTCCTTGGGAAGACTGTACGGTCTTGACCTTCAATAGGTAGAGAAGGGTGCAAGAGTCTGCCCCAGAGTGGGGTGAAGTGGAGAGAGTGCCTGTCTAGGAGCTCTGCCCTGGGTTCTGGGGACTAACCCTTTCACGGGCTGCTGGGTCATGCTGAGTGAATCACTTTCGGGACCTCATCCTTTTTTAGTCTGTTCACTAAGAGCTTTGGATCAACTAAATAATCCTAAAGCTTCCTTCCAGCTCTAACTTTGTTTTATGATACTAAGTGAAAATAATCCAAATCCAGTTGTCCCTCTGAATATGAATGAGACAGTTGCCAACACAATGTCATTGGAGGGCTCTGTGAAAATACCCCAGCCTCTACTGGAGATCTCTGAAAATCCTGCCACCTAGTGATTCTTGGATCAAGGACTGAAAGGGGCTAAAATGTCAAGGTGTAATTTGGGAATGCATGCCCATTAACTCATTATCAGCCCTTTAGTCACCTCCATAAAGTAAGCTATCCAGGAAGTCAGCCAAAGGTTAGGTAATTTGTGTTGGGGCAGAACAGGTCTTAAATCTCTAGGCCATCAAGATGATGGCAGCCACAATCTATATAATACTGAAATGATTATGGAGCTCCAGAAAAGATGAGACAAGAGACGAGCTATTTAGTTAATGAGAATCCCATATCTCTCCCTGGGAAGCAGGAATCCACGGTCTCCAGCTACCGTGTCATATGGTCAGGCTCGCTGTGGTCTGCCACTGTCATTCATCCCTGCTTGATACTCTTTTGCCACCCCCAGGATGTCCTCCCAAATTCACCACCTCGACACACATGGTCATCTGTGCTACTCGGAAGAGCTGCAAACGGTGTCTGAAAACCTCGCGGTCTCATCTGTCCCTGCTATCACCTAAAACAGCCCACTGTTCCATTTACACAGGCTTTTCTTCAGCAGATTTACAAGGTAACATCTGCCTCCGAAACAGATGTTTATGCCAGAATTCTCTTCTGCTCATTAATGCTTTTCCGGTTAACATCTAACTATCTCACTCATTAGTTCTTAATAATACTTTTTGTATCCGAGCCATGCCAAATCCGCGCTCTTTAGAGCTTTGCATTATTGTTGCTTCTGTTGCTGTTGAATTACGCTGCTGAATAAAGGGAAAGTAAAAATAAGCCCCTCTAAGAAGGCTGCTATGTGTCAGAGCTCTATCTTTGTGAACTGAACAAGCTGAAATCAATTAAAAGTGTGTGTTTGGAGAAGGCATCTCAGCTGTCTAATTGCACCACCTCTGCTTTAGGGCCAAAGTTTGACTCCCTGCCAAACTGCCATCAAAACGGGCGGCCATTAGCACTGCCGCACTGCTGCCGCCTGAGCCTGATTCCAGCGCCTGTGTCATGAAGGAAGCCCCGTGCGCCCTGGGGCTTGGCGCACAAAGACTCCCCCGTCCCAGGGGTGGTCCTCAGCGAAGGGCGCTGACAAAAGACACTCTAAAGACTTCTAGGATAAGGGTCCTGGGACTGAATAATTTATCCCACCCAGCTTCCTCAGTCTGCCCTCCTTCATAGATTGATTATCAGAAGCCTTTGTACGATGCTCTACTTATCCACAAGCAACTTCACGCAACAAGAATTAATTCCGGAAAAGTAGATTCAATATGCATTTGCTGAGTGCCTAGCAGTGCCAGGACTCACACCCAACCATTATTAGAAATATAAGTACTGTTTCTGTGTATTCATATCCAAGCAAAAAGATAAAGTGAGGTTCAATTTTTCCTGATTTGTTCTACAGTGGCTATATTAAAATTGACTTTGAAACACTTTCAAACACTTTTGAAAACACTTTGAAACACCTGATGGTGGCCCCAAGACTGGCCTTTATGTTTCCAGAAGCCAACACCACAGTCAAACAATTGAATAAACCATGACATAAATAAAGCTAAAGTTGGTCTACACGATAAGGGAAAAGCCAGTTCTCTAGGGAACTTGGGCCAACACAATGTATTGTTTGAGATCAGGAGAAAGAATGCTCAATAAATCATCAACAATAGTTTCCATGGATACAATAAATGTAGAGTCACCTATATTGCTTAGCTTTATAATCACTCCTACAGGAAAGAAATAACCAAGTATCTTAGTGATATTGCAAATATGAAACTCATTTAACCTAAAGGCTTGCATAATGTCCAAAAAAATGTGAAATAAAATTGAAACTTAAGACTAATCAAGCAAACTTTTAGTCTCTGGACCTCTTGGCAGCCAATATTTCTTGGTCCCAATGAACTACACTGCAGTTCCACGATACGCTGTTCTTTTTATAGTAGGTTCTTCCCTTTCTGCCTAAGTGGCTGCTTTTCAACAAAATTACTTGGCAAACACAGCTTTATAAAGTATAAATCAGATATGTTACTCTGGAATCTAAACCCTCAAAGAATATGCCCCATAACATTACATAAAAATGAAAAGTAGAAATACTACATTATCGCTGCCAAAAGAAATGTAAAAATATGAATGAAAAGGATTGCTGGGTGTGTCTTCCATTTAAATAACATTCCCCATTTACTTAAATCTCTACAATTTCAGGGGCTTATATATTGTGAAATAAAAGCACGTTTTACGAGGAAATTAAAATGCCGCGAACTGCCCTGGGTGGCGCTGACATTACACAAAGAATGGTGGGTACTAACCACAGTCAAAACCTTGCTCCCCTCCAGCCAACAGACGCCGTCTGAGGGTGTGAAGCAGCGTGCTCAGGGAATCCAAACGGCAGATCTGGGAGCTTCCACGGCTCCCTTCCCCAGATAAACGCCACAGCCATCTCGGAAGACAGTGTAGGTGACTGATGAAGTAGGTACCGACCAAGCATGACCCTGTCCCTCCCAGCCCAATTGTGTAAACACTGTCTACCTCCAGCACCACTCTCCCAGCTCCTCCTGTATTTGCTGTCAACACTGCTGCCCAATTCTCCCAGACTTCTCCTCTGAAGTTATTTGCTTAGATCCTCTGGTTAGACTGATGACTAACACCTATCTCACTCACGTGACTAGGGTAACAATATTTATTCAGCTATGCCAGAAAGAGATAAACAAAAAGGGCGATAGTCTTCCATCTTTAATAGTTCTCTTAAATTCCCAACTAGAAAGAAAAGCTTCCTTTCCTTTGACTGTGTTCCTTTCAATATGAATGCATTAGGTGCCAGAAGAGACCATCCTGGTCTCAAAGCTTCCCCAAGACAGAGCTCAAGGGCTTGCACTTAGGTGGCTGTCAGGTGTGGGTCTGCCAAGGGCACCAGCCAAACAAATGATATAGGTACAAGTCCACATGGCAGGTTGGGCATTATCCTCTAAGTCAAAAGATGCAGGCCACCAATGCAAAGGCTACAGAGCTTTCGGTTTTTTCATCCCTGTACTCAGAGGTTACTTTGGAGAGTGAGGCGGTGCAGAAAACCATATGGGAGAGTAACCTACACAGCATGACCTCCACGATACAGTGGTGATTACAGGTGAGCAACAGTAAGTGAGCGTGCTCACCTGGACTCCTGTAGGAGTGTAGATTTTCAGGAGGGAAGCACCTTTCACAACAGCCCCTTGGAGGTGGTGGCCACAGCAAAGCTGTTCTCATCAGAACCAATCAGTGACGGCCATCTGTGAAGCTGACAGACTGAGAAGGTAAGGAAGGGGCAGATACACTCTTTCTCTTGCTCCACGAGGTCTAGGAGCAGTCTGCTACCCACTGACAGAGGTTCCAGAGCTCCATGAAATGGGGCTTGAGCAGGCATGTACTGAATGAAAGGGAAATAGTGTTTACCAAAACCATGGCCCACGGAGGACAGAGATTACCTCAGGGGGAGAACTACAGACTTCTCTGCTTCCACTGCCGGGTCCTTCAAGGCACACGCTGGCCAGAGATCTTGTCTAAGGTTCAGCATGGCCCAGGACTTTTTCTCAGTGCAGGATGAGCCCTGAGAAAAAGGGTACAGAATGAGCCTCATGCTGGTGAACTTGGCAAGTCAAATGTGTGATATTCATTAGAAAGATCCAGCCTTTTCCCATAAGCACAGGGCATCAAGAGACATCATTCCTGGGATAACTATTCCTTTAGGTGAGTAAAGAAAAATACTAAGATTTCCATAGATTCCAAGAAGATCTCAGAATATTGAGAACTTTTGCCCCCAGAAAGACCTATAGATTTAGGTGGCAGAGCTTCACCCTCCAGTTACAAGAGGGAAGATCCAGACCATTAAACTGACCTAGGAATGATATTTTTTTCTTTCTTATCCTAAGTAATCAAATATGACCACATTGTAAAAGTCAAGCAGATGCAGATAGTGGATATCTCAGCTGTTGCTGTCTGGTCTATTTTAGGAGCCCAGAGACCAACCTTTTTTCTATTCCACCCCTAGGTGATGTCCACCCACTGGGTATAGGACAGACCAGGAAAAGAAACCTTAACAGCAGTGATATCAGCTCTCTCACCCAAGATGCAGAAAGGTCCACAAAATGCAACAAGTGTATCTTATGCTCAGGGCTCTATGGCAAAGGCAACGCTGAGCAGGGATAAGTCGTTTCTAGCACAGACAGGAAAGATCAGGAAGGAAATGGGAAACAGGCTTTGAACAGCTAATGCGTATCCACGGTGGGGCCAGATGTTGAGGATACGATGGCAAATAAAACCCAGTTGTTGCCCTTCAGGGTTACAGTCCACCCAGCCCACAACTGCCTACAATTAGCCTGAAGTAGAATAGATAGATGTGCGTGCAAAATGCCTCAGGAACAAGAAAGAGGCGCTCGTTTGTCTCAGTGAAGAAGGATGCACGGAGGCGCTATTTGAGCTGGTTATTGGATGGTTTCACCAGGCAGAGAAGAAGGGAAGAGGATTCCAGAAAGAAGGCACTGTATCTCCTTGAGAATCCACATTTTCCTGGCATCAACCTTGTTTCTTCTGTGCCTGAAACACCATGCGCACTCACTAAAAGTTACTGGATAAATCAGAAAATTCATGGCATGGATGGACAGACTGTTGTTTGGGCGTGAAGTTGTACCGAGGGGAGGAGGGGAATCATTGGTCAGGTATTCCTTTTCGAAAGATTTGTCCAGTGGTCTGGAGAGTGGGAGCGAGCCGCCTTGTCCAGGGATAAGCTAGAACGCCCAGGTAGGAAGCTGCACCCGGTCTGAAGGGAAGAGCACAGTGTGCAGAGATTATCAGGAGAGGTAGTTTTCAGAAGTATTTTAGCACTTATAGTAGGAATTTGTTTACCAAAAAGATATTTTAAAAAGTATCTATTAAAAAAAGACAATGCATCTGAAAAGGCTTACTTCCTGGAAAGAAAGAGCTTTTAATAACATATACTAATAATTTTAAAGGAAGCCACAGATAAAATCAGTAATAAAAAGGCAGCATAAAACTAAAAAAGTCAGCGGCTGCCCATCAGAGGAATCCTGGCTACTTTGCAAACAGCAACTCAGTCAGGGGGCCAGGCCCCAGTGACAAACGCATTTTCCAGTTGTGTGGAGAATGAGATAAGACAGCCCCAAGGCTGTGCAAGGATACAAAATCTAAGACTACACAGACTGGAGGTTTAAAACCCTTTTTCTTTTAAGCAGCAGAACCCTTTCCTTCAACAAAATCTTATGCAAAATCCTGTAGGTAAATCAGATAACAAGCAGGGATGCTTGTTTGAAGTGGAGTGTTAGGGGCTCTGGGACCCCAGATCTGTTATTTTCAGCCTATTCAGTCCCTGAACAAACACAAACACGGTTCGTGCCCCAGGAGCTTCTTGGGGTACAGACTTCTTTCCAAAAGTTAGGAAAACTTCCAAACTGGCCCATCTTCCACACTATAAACCTGATCCTCGGAATGCTGGGATGCACCCATCATTGACAATTCTACAATTCTCGTTATTATATAATCAACAGGAAGTTCAGAATTATGAATCACAGGCCAAAGGGAAAACCTCCAAAGTGTGTCCACAAGTGGGACAGGAGACTGGCTTCTCTTGGTGAATCCCAGAGGTGGGATTTCCCAGGCGAGGAAAGCAAATCTCCCTGCCGGCAGTACCTCATCTACCTCACACCCGCCTGGAAGGAGTCTGCGGCAGAACCAGGTATGAAGGCTCCCGAGGCTTCTGTGTGGCTTTGGGGAGTGACTGTGTACACCAGTGTCCCTTAGAGAGCTGCAGCCTTCTCAGGAAAAACTGGAGTTGGGTACGTTTCATATCCAGTGCTCTGGTATATGTAGGCAAAGCAGTGCAATGTGGGGTAAATCCAAGGACGTTTTTGTTCTTTAGCAGAGACTGACAAGCTCATTTAGTAGCAACAATTCACAGTCCTCAAGAAAACGCTGAATATCACTTACAGACATAGTAAAATTCAGGCAAACACAGCCAAACAGCACTGGAAGCTATTTTAGATGTGCATATTTTAATACCATAAATTCTTTATTTTTTTTCTTAACAAAATAGTCCCACAAAATTATTTGTTACAGCAAAGTCCCTGTGAGAGAGGTTATAATCCCCATTTCAGAGATGGGGAAACTGATGTGTGAAGACTCCCAGGGATGAGAGGAGAGCAGGATCTTCCTTTGCACACAGCTGCCTGCGGAGCTCACACAAAGAGCTTTCACAGTCAGCAAAATGCAGCCTGCAAGTGCCTAGGGAAGGCGGTTTGGAGTCATTAAGAATCGGTCCTGTCCCATCCCAAAAGGACATCTGGATAAATATGCACTGGGGAGACATGACTTGCCGGCTTACCTGAGGAATTTAATCCAAAGTTGCTTTAAATTCACAGTACTTATGCTCTGGTCTGCGCTTTCCTTGCTGATGGGACAGCAATTGTATGAGCATTTCACAGGAGAATTTACCTGACATGTCTTTCTCGCAAACCCTTTTCCAGGAAATAAAAATTAAAGCCACTAACTGTATAAACCACCCCATCTAAGTAGTCTTTCCCATTCCTTTTGATTTTCTTTTCCGGTTCCCTTTTAAAATGGATTTTACACTCTAAAGGCTGCCAGACTGACATCCTTGGGGACCAGTCCCATCCGTGTATGTGCAGAATCCACAAAACATGCTGGACACGCAGAGGTAGAGGAGGGTGGGAGTGGGGGGATAGCAAGAAAAATGTGACCCAGGTACCCTTCCCAGGGCCCGGGGTCCGTCCTGCTGAAAAGCACTGTCAACTCTGCTCCGACACTAGCTTATTAGCAAGGCTTCTTTGAAAGAGCAGGGAATTGTTTCCTAACACAGCTCTTTATGACACGGATTTGAATATGCAGCAATCTCTTACATATTTGCCTTAACTGCAGCCCAGTGAGAAAAAAGCTCGTGAAAAACTCCAAGCTCTTTCTTACTCACACGTTTCTTTCAAGCCCTTTAACACAGCACAAAGGGTCTGTGATTTGTTCCTGGCCTACCCTTCCAATCTCACCTTTTCTTCTTTCCCCCTCCCACAACATCCTGCAGCCCAGCCACACCATTCGGGGTGCTTCCTTTGTCCCGGAATGCCCTTCTCCAGAAGCCCCTCTGCCTGGAAAGTTTAGCCCCCCTTGGGGAAGCCTTTCCCAGCACCCACCAGTTTAGGCTGATCATTCTCACTCTAGGTAAGTACTGTACCTTGCAGATTCCTCTAGTCTAGCTCTCATTCACTATATTCAATTTACTTGTGTACAGCCAGCTTTCCCCTCCCAGACTATGAGCTCCTTGAGAGCAGAGGCCATATCTAATTTATTTTTGTGTGGTCTGTGTGGAAGCAAAGTGCAAGACGCACAGTAGGCAATCAAAATGTATGTTAAAAAAAAAACGGAGGTTACACTCATATTTTGACCCAGCAAACTATACCCCTGAGCGTGAATGGTATGGCCATCTGTGCAAAGAGTTCGCTATAATAGTAATAAATTGCAAGCAATCTAAATAGCCCTCAATAAAGGAGTGTGTAAATAAGATACCCACATTAAGGAAGAGGACATAATGGAATGAGGCAAATCTATACATACTGAGAAGGACAAAGAACAAACGGAATATCACGTGAAAAATTCTGGAACAATGATGAACAAGGAATTCTTGGATCATTACTTCTGAAGAGGGGGTATCTCTGGGGATATGATTTTAATTTTTCACTTTATGTATTTTGTTAGATATTTGACTTTTTGAAAATATGTATTATGTTTTTAATTTCACAAATGGATACAAATGTCTTCCCTTTAAATGGAATTTAACTCTAAAAGTTGCCAGGTTAACAATGCTTGCAATTAAATCTATCTAGTAGATGCAACCACCTGCAATGGACCCACATTGTTCCTCAAAAGGGAAAGACAAAATAACGAAACCATTCTGTGAGTGCTCATGATACATTTCCCATGGTGCCCTCAGGTAGGCTTGTCTCTGGTGCAACGCTTTGGAAAACTCCTCTCTGCTAGCCTGATATCCGGAGCTGAGTTAACTCAATAAATATTTATTGGGCATTGCCCATGTAGAAGGCACACGTGCACAGCCATGGATGCCGAAAAAAAAAGTGAGTAACCTAAGGTTTTGGCATCCCAAAGGCTTCTTACTCTATCAGGGGAGACCAACATCAAGAATTTTAAAACAAGGCAGGATGTGAGAAGCACTATAAAGAGGAAAAAGCAAGCAAGGGAGGAATGGTTCCAAATGGGCAGACACTGGAGGGGCCTACGGAGGAAGCAAGATTTGAGCGGGATCCAGAAAGACAGGTAAGATTGACTAGCAGAGATACAGGAGAGAGGAGCCTGCCTTGTCTTGTCTGCCTTCTGGCACACTAGAGTGGTTAAATGCCTAAATTTTAACAGGCTTTCTGCATGCAAAGTAAATTTAAAAAAAAATTGCTACATACCTGGAACAAAATCCAAACTTTCCCAAAGATATACCAAAGCCTCACATTTCCCAGCCTTGCCTATTTCTCTGACCTCAGTTCTAGCCATCCTCTTCCTCCCCTCACTGCAGCTACCTTGTCTTCCACGGGGCTCCAGGCTTTTCAACTTACCTTTTTTCCTCTACCTAGAGGGTACACTCCATCAAAGCAGGAACTTTGTCTTATTTACAATTTTATCCTCAGTGCCTAGTACATAGTAGGTGCTCAATTACTATTGGTGGAATAACTAAGTGGATAAAATAAAGTTCTCGACTAGAGTAGAAAATAGTTGATAAATGCAGAACCTCCTTTTGGATAATTCATCTGGCTGTTTTAAAATTTTAAAATACATTTGTCTGGGCTATAAATCACTTCACTTGCCCTAAACCACAAGAACTAACTAGTATTAAGTCTGATACACCATTTCCTTTTTTTTTTTTACTCCCCACGTACTGTTACAGCTTTTGAATACATGATCATCTCGGTCTGCAGCCTTGGCATTTTAGTTTCTACTTCACGGTTGAGAAAACTGATAATCAGTGCAGAGAACCTTCCCTCTTTTTTTTTTTTTTTGAGACAGAGTTTCACTGTGTTGCCCGGGCTAAAGTGCCGTGGCGTCATCTTAGCTCACAGCAACCTCAAACTCCTGGGCTCAAGCGATCCTCCTGCCTCAGCCTCCCGAGTAGCTGGGACTACAGGCATGCGCCACCATGCCCAGCTAATTTTTTCTATATATTTTTAGTTGTCTAATTAATTTCTTTCTAATTTTAGTAGCGACGGGGTCTCGCTCTTGCTCAGGCTGGTTTCGAACTCCTGAGCTCAAACAATCCGCCCGCCTGGGCCTCCCAGAGAGCTAGGATTAAGACGTGAGCCACCGCGCCCGGCCGAGAACCTTCACTCTTGGTAGTTCCGGGTCAGTCACTGCAGGAACTAAGGCTGGAACCCAAGTCTTCTGCATGGTACGTTGGGACTAGTGCAGAATTGCTACTCCTATTCTTGACAGCAGGCCATAAAGGGCTTCCAAGGGCACGTGGTGTGATTTGAAGAAAACCTTGCCCCATAAACAGGAAATACTAGGCAAGTTTTGACAATTACTCCTCCTTTGCTTTGCTTTAAAGGGGACTTATCTCCTCCTGATTACTGTTATTGGAATGTCTAAACTTTTTCAAATAATAAGTACTACTTAGGAGCAATTGCTTTTTAACTGTAAATTAAGATCATAAGTCTTTTGTTTAAAATGCAATTGTGTGTTCTACCGAACACTTGCAAAGGTTCAGGGCTGTAATTCCCTTGCAGGCAACGTATGCTTCAGTGAAATTTTTCATTTGCAAATTAGGTTCGTTGATGGCAGAAAATGAAAAGTCATCATCAGACAGACCAAGAAATGGGGCCATTCTTTACCTAGAAGGTACAATTAGCTGAAATATCTGTGGGGAAATTTTATCTTTCACGTATTGTCAGTTTTACAGAGGCATGAAAGAATCACTCTAAAAACCTAAAGAACATACCTAATTACGGTTTACCCCAGTGACTGTTCATATCTCTGCCTGTTTACTCAAATTGAAGTGGGAATTGCAGACATTCCTTGGATGAGACACTCCGCAATATGGAATTCAGTGATGTGGTTCCGGTTCATAGCTTCTCAGTGCAGGGTTTGGGCAAATTCATCTGGCATAAATCTATCTATAGATCCAGATGCCTGTGTAGATATGGGTTCCAATTATCTCCTAAAGGACAGTCTATATTGCCCCCAACTAAATCTCCAGCAGGGGAGGGGGCAGGCTTTCTTGGAACATTACCTCCCTATTTATTTGATTTTCTAGATAAACTAGGAAAGACACAAAGAGAATGGGAAGGTAAGCTCACACATCACAAGCATCCTCAAACAGTTACGGGACGTGAGGCTGCTGATCAGACATGTGTTGGTGGTTATGTATAAAACGTTACTTATCACTCCGATACTAACACACACATACCCCCGACAAAAAACAAAATTTATTTTCATCGAGATTGTGTGTCGTGTTTAGCTCTGACCATTTTTATTTCCAGCAAGTTGGATTCATTCCATTTTTAGTGACGACTCCTTTAGGAAACACTCTTTTTTAAACCTGTGTTTTGAGAAATGAAACTAATGGGCCAGAACGGGTTTATCGTAAAATACTCATCAAGTCAGGAAATAAAGTTCAAATCCTTCTCCCCTTAGGTGAATGAAACTCGTTTGTAGGACACCCTTGGAGTAACTACCTAAATATCATCTTTCTAGTTGTTGAAGACAGTTCTTGAAATAGTAAACTTGGGTTCACTTCTATTATCTTTTGTCAAACTTAATTGAAAAAGAAGGAAACAAGTGTGGTCCTAAATCCAAGAAAGTTGTCAATAATCGTAAATTACAGGAACAGAATTCAAAAGAGCCAGGAATTATCTCCTTTCCTCTCCCCACCAGCACCTAGGAATGAGTGGCCAATTTTTTAAATTGTTCTCCCAATCACTCACAGTATTTTGAAAAGCTAGAGCTCAGGTGCTATTTGAAAGAAGCAAAACAATCTGCCCTTCTCCACTGCAGGGTAGCCTATAGCTAGAGAGCCGGAACCATTCATTTGGAATGGGTCTGCTCTGCCCTAGACAGTGAGAGGAATGACTCATTCCTGTGGCTCTGATTTCCAATATTCCTTATCAGCCACCACGTTATCCATCACCCACACACGCCCTCATGGTACAGTTAACTCGATCGCAGCTCACCTTGCGCTCCTTGTGGTTTAGGTCAATATCTTTCTGAGATCTGGGGATGGCTAATATCATCCCTGAAATGTTGACTCTTAGCAGCTTTAATTTCAGAAAGTTATACTTAGTTATCTGCCTGGACTACCAGCACAAGAAGTTTACCTTGTGTATAACTCTATTATAACACTTACTGTACTGTGTGGAATATTAGTTTATAAGATCGTCTCTTTCACCAGAATCTCCCCAAAGATAGGAGTCGCGCCTTCATCTTGGCTTGCACACACTAATGGCTCGTCAAGGGTTTGTAAAACGAACAAATTAAATAAATCGTGAATAACTGCTTAAATTCTTCTCCATGGAAGCACAGCGTCATAGCAACCTGCTATAATTCTCTCATTCCCTCTTTTATTCGGCCAATATTTAAAGTATACTGAAGACATTGAGATGAACAAAACAGACATCTTAGGATGTTTATGATTAAAAGAGAAAGACACTGAACAGGTCATCAGAGAGGTCAGTATCCAATTGCAAACTGTAACAAAGTGAATGGAAGGAAAGTGAGGGCGATGAGAGACCATGAGAGACTGAAGAAGGGCTTGTTTATTCGGGGACTGAAGGAATCAGTGGGGGTTAGCAAGGAGAGAATGAGAAAAGAAAATTTTCTAGGCACTGGTAACAGCATGTGCAAGGGCCCCGGGGTGGGAAAGAGCATGACACGTTCAAGAAACTGATGGATCAGTGTGGCTAGAATTCAGCAACAGGAAGGTCTGATCTGGAAATCTAATCTTCCCGAAACCTAATCTCTCCTTCTTTCCCCCAAGTATCCTATAAACATCCTTCCTTTAAAATAAGAAAATAAAATCATGCAAGACTTTGTAAAGCTGGTGAGGACTTTAAATTTTGTCCTCAGGGTAACAGAAAGCATTTCCAGCAGGAGAGTGGCAGAACCAGATCCGTGTTTCCAAAAGAACATTCTCCCTACCGTGAGGTGGTGGAGGAAAAGGTGGGGTGTAAGAGCAAAAGTGGAAGACTGTCTGGAGGGCCACTGGGAGTTGGGGACCAGGACCTGGAGCGGGGCGGGGGCAGTGGATAGGTCTGGTATGAATGTTGCAAACAGCTCTCAGGGTCTTGGTGGTGGATTTGAATGCCAGTGGGGAAGAGGGGCATGTGTGCCTGTGGGTTTGTGCACGCTCGAAGCTAACCTGGACCACCAGGACCGGTGGCAGCAGGCCCATCTCCTGAACCATCTCCCTTGGTTAAGAATGCACCCTAAGAGGCCCTGGGTTGTCCCCCTGGATCACAGTCCCGGCAGAAGCTGCACACACATTTCTCCCAGCCCTCAGCACAAGGCTCTGCACCCTGGTCCACGTCCTGGCCCCAGGGAAGAAAGCAGATGCTTGGGAGAATCCCTGCCCTCCTCCTTGCCAACAGCTGTCAAGCAGGGTGCAGAAACCCACTCTGGGGGTTACCCTGTGAGAAGCCCCTCCTCAGCCCTACCAACTTGACAAGCTCAGTCAGGGAGCCAGTGACGGGACTACAAAATGTCACACAGACAGTGAAATCTAATCTCTCCTTCTCTTCCTTAGCGGCCTGTAAACATCCTCCCCTTAAAATAACAAAATAAAAGCCCTGCTTCCCATTGTGAGTTCTGGCCTTGGCTGCCCCGACTGTCAGAGCCGCAGCTGAGGACCTCTGGCCTCCTGAGCTTTTCGCTTTTGCTCTGTATTCCCTCTGCTCCAGCCCCCTGACATCCAGAGCTCTTCTTAAAACATCCTTTGATATCCGATTTCCCTTTTACGTGGCCCCTACTGTCAAAAGCACATTTTTGTTTTCTGGCCGGAGAATGATCCAAATTCTTCTGCGTACCCACAACTCCCTGGTTCTGCTCACACGTCTGCGGGCTGGTGGGCTCCCTCCTCAGCATCCCTCAGCCCCTCTCTTCCAGGGCTGCCTCCTAGGCGGAAAGATGCACCTACTTTTCCTTTTTCTTTTGTAATATACAACATTCCTCTCTAGCTTTTTTTGCTTGGCCGTTCTTTTCCCTACGTGATGGTATTTTATACAGTCAGATTCCTCCCAGTTAATGGACTGAATGCTTTTCTAAAAGGGACCACCAGCAGCTTTTCAAAGCCCCAGCAAGAGACCCCATCCCTCTATTTAAGAGTCATTCTGTACTTGGAATATGAATGTCTCTTAATTTTGAATACCCAGTGGGGTGAAAGCTAGACAAATATTATTGAGTGTCTACTATATGGTTGGCAGAGAGATATCCGTATGATAGATGTCTTTGTTTAAGCACTCATCTCCCTTGCTCTCTGAATCCTTCCACTGATTTTCGGTGGGTGAGTCAAGAGAAAGCAACCTGCTGGCTAACCACAGGGACGTGGGCTGCCCTCCCCTGCAGGGTGGGGCTGAGGATTTGGCGGTGAAGCACCGGCACTGAGCATCAGCACTGGCAGTGAGTGGCCGGGGGCAGGCAGGGAGGAGCCTCCCCCACAGTGACACTGGTAATCGGCCCCCAGACAGTTAAGACCTAGCTGGATAGAACTTGGGATTATCCATACCTGCCTCTGCTCCTCCCCACTCCCTGATTCTGGTAAATTGAGGGCTGAGAGTGTAATGACTTCCACTTTCCAGATATAAACCACGGGGTTGAGGGCTTTCTCCAAGGCTTCAAGGAGAGGGGGGTGTGACCCACAGCAGACTGTCCCCTCATCAAGCTGACTCTGCAGCCCAACACCACCCCAGACACCAAGACTGCGGCCCCGCGCACCCATACCTTCCTCAGCATCTGGCCCTGTCTAGGCTACGGAGACTCTGCCTGCCACCCAAAGGCAGTGTGTGCACAGGCTTAGGTCTCTATTCTAACTTGCAAGGCATTGACACTGTCCTGGCAACTCCCCCACCCTCAAAAGATCCCAGACGTGGCAGTCAGTAGACAAAGACTTCCACAAATGGGCAACCCCAGGATCATTTGCATGCAGGGAAGAGGCCACCCCTCCATCCATTTACACAGGCAGAATGTCCCCTGCGGCTTGGACCCAAAAACCCTCTGCAAGGCCCACAAGTTTTATGAAACCAAAGGGGACCAACAACAACCTCAATGAATCAGAGGGAAGCAGAAGGGATTTCTTCCCTTCCTCTGATGTTCACACTATGCCAATAATTCCCAAATTTAAAAAATTTCCTTGGGAACTATGAACACCCTGAGTTCACGAAAGTTAATTCTCTGATAGAAGAAAGCCAAATCTTGGACAAACAAGGCTGCATTTGGGGAGGTGGGAAAAGCCACACGATGCATGTTCTCATCTCCCCCTTGCACGCAACTCACCTGTCATCTTCCTGCGCTTCCTTACTGCAAAACCAGCATTCCTCTCACGGTCGGCTATGCACAAAATATCCTTCTGTTCTCCTAGTCACATCAAAGCACCTTCACGCTATGCAGACAGGTCATCGAGGGAATGAAGAAAATTAACAAACCCACCTAGGTTATTTCTATTAAAATTAGCCCCTCAGCCTGTAGGCTCTGTCAGTTTCCATAGAACACAAACTCTGACAAGTCTGTTGAAAACTCCTAACCTTTCCAGGTTGTGTCAACAGCTTGCAAACACAACAGGAGGATGGTGTCTTTGAGTTCTGCCTTTTCTTTGGGAATAGAGGAGGTATGGGTTCCATCACCAGCAGCTTCATCTCCCTGCTCACCCTTTGCTGCCACTTAAGGAACATGCAACTCCCTTGTAAAGGTGGATAAAGACTGGCACCTGCCAATTGTCCGTAAGGCCCTGAGAAGACTTACCTCTTGCCTACTTCTCACCCCATATTTACCCCTTTCTCCTCTTCACTCTACTCAGCTGCACTGACAGCTGCCTTCTCCAATTCTTCGAATGGTCAAGTTCGTCCTGCCATGGGGCTTTTGCATATACCATTCCTCTGCATGGAGACCTCTTCTTCTTACCTAGTTCACCCTTACTCACCCTTTTGCATCTCAACTCAAAAGTCACTTCTTCAGACCAGGGGGAGTCTCATATTTTACCCTTTCATAGCCCTTAGACATTTATTCTGAAGCATGTTTCACAGTTGATAACTACACATACTACTTATGAGATTATTTAAAGTCTGTCTTGTCCACTAGAATGAAAGTTTTGTGAGAGCCGGAACAATGTGCGATTTGCTCCAACACAGAACTTGGCACATGATATATGCTCAATAAGTGTTTAATTACCTAATTAATAATTTCATCATGTCATTCCTCTAGTTAATAATTTTCCGGTGGTTCCCATGACATTTCATAAAGTCTGAAGTCTTCCAAGACCCCCTGGAATTCCACCCAACCATAGGAATTCAAGATTATTTCTTCTCAATCCCCTTGAAGGTATTCTCCTCTTCTGCCAAGGTCATTGCCTAAGACTGCCTTGATCATTGCTCCTCATCTGAAATGGCTTCTTCTCTCCCCTCTGTCTAGTCAAACCCAGTCCCATGTGAAGGTGTAGTGTCATATGGGCAGCATAACACAACAGAAAGTGCGACTCCGGATCAGAGTCTTAAGTTCAAATTCAGCTTTCACTACTTATTCTTCCCGTGACCTTGGCCAAGCTTGCTTTCAGCTTAAATCTTTTGAGCTTCTCTCTTTTGAAATGGTAAAAATAACATCTACAAGGCCATTGTGAAAGTTCAAAACACTGAACACATTCCCTGGTACATGGTAGATACTAGGTAACTGCTAGCTCCATTCTCATTCTTCAGGTTAGACCATCATAAACCAAAGTCTATAATGCCTAAAAGTTGTCATAATGTAGAAGCAGTATGGGCCAAGTTCATCTGCTAAATTAGTTGTCAGGAAAATCAAGGGTTCTCTTCACTAGCTGGTCAGGAATTTCTCATAATAGATATGTGAGTTCATTCCCACTGAGGTCATGCAGGCCCTAGCGGTGGGTCTGTTCTCCCTGGTAGCAAAGCAATCCACAGTTACAAAAACTTTTTCTAAAATTGTTCAACAAAACTTTAGTTTCCAGCAAGTCTTAGCATCCTGTGTCGTTGGCCATTTTATTCAATGAGGAGGAGTGTTCAGGCAGCACCTGCTACGTGCTCAACATCCCAGCAGAGGAATACAAAAATATTATAAGCCTTTCCCACGAGGCACTAACAACGTAGCCAGAGAGAGAACTGCCTTGATAAGGTGAAACTGTACCTACCAAACACAGGGCAATGAATTAAAAAGCCACGACATGCTTGCTCATCAGGAGTTTGTAAGTCTCTCCACCTGTGATCCCTTCACCCCGTCCATCCAAATCCTACTCACACCCCCATGGAGCCTTCCTTAACCATCTGGACCAGGTCCTCCTCTTCTCATCCCCACCTTTCAAAACTCTTTCTATTTTCCACACTGATTTTGCCACTCACTTCTCATTTGCATGGTCTGTGCTGTTGAACGCAGTCGTCTTTCATTGCATAACTCTCATTTCACTTTTTTCTCAGTATATATTATACATCTGTCCATCTATTTATAAGCCCTAGGAAGCCTAGGGCCCTTGAATCTTCTGCAGCAGGTTTAAAACAAATGTATTTTTGTTTGAATTAAAGTAGGTCTTCCTAAGAGCAACTCAAAGCAGAAGGAGGGGGAAAGATGGAAAGGAACCTGTATGGGATGTGTGCTATGTGCTGGGTCCTTCCCTCAGGCCTAGTTAAGTCCTAATAATCCTAGAAGAAGGTACTGAGTCTTCCTGGAACCCGTCTCCTCCTCCTACACGCACCTTCCCGACCATGCTCACTGAACAGCCAGCCTCTGCCCGCCTTGGCCCTGGCTACATTCATTGTCTGAGGGGGCGTGTATTTAACTGTTTCCAAAATCAGGGAGGTAATTACCTGCAGTATCCAATGGGCTGGAATCACCCATGCTCTGCTTGCTCCTAATACACCCATCAACCGAATCTAAACACACAGGAGACCACTGGCAGAAAACAGCCTCGTTTTGCATGACTGCCCATTTGAACACATTCACGAAGGCCTCAAAATGCAAGACCCTCTAAGAATGCAAAAGTTTAAAAATGACAGGCGGCAGTTTTACCAAGATATATAAAACTACAGTACCCTTTTTATTTTTATAGGAAGTCCACTGTTCACCATTTCCCAAAAAGTTCTTTGTTCTTTTGCTCTAACAAAGTAAATTATGCCTCACCTTGGGCAAGTAAGTAGGAACGTGAGAAAATTACATTAAATCAGACATCCTTGAGATCAAAACAGATTGGAACAGGGGTTCTCTTTGTTTAAAATAGTTCTTCAAAGAGAAAGCAAAAGAGCTTAAGGGAAGAAAAAGTTGTCAAACACCCTCAAGCACTTTGGAAGCACCTAAGATCTACAAACTATTGATATGTTAATTAAAATTTACTTTTATCTAGTATAGGTGTTTGCTGGTCATGGTCCCATTACCCTGTGGCACTTTTGGCCTCTTGAATAAAATTTCCTTTCTTGAAAGACATTAGAAAATTCTTCCTTTTCTCTATTTCAGATTGGTTTTCTCTCCCTTACTGCAATTTAGTGAGACTTTCATTCTGGCTTGGTAAGATCATGAAGCTGGTCACCAAACCCCAGGGACAATATACAACCCATCCAGTCTATCAGCCCGATGGCCAGCTCAACAACTAACCACCTCAGACAAGATAAGGAGAAAGTCAGAGTTTTAATCAGTGAGCGATTAATAATTGTGTGTTGACTAGCTGCTAGAGAGTGGAACCTCTCTTGAATTTAAAATGTCTTGAGAAAGAAAATTCTTTTTAGCAATAACCCTCCTCAGTAATCTATTTCAACATTGTAAAGCCCTCACGGCTGAAAATTCTTCCTTGTGTCCCATATAAATTCTCATGGGACAGTTTATATCCTCTGATTCTACTCCAGGGAAGACGTGCTTTCAAGACTCTTGAAACTTTTTCCTTAAGTGATCCCTTGCACTGGTCTTGGTCTCGAAACAATCAGGAAAGAAGGTCATGCAAAATAGGAAACTTAAACCAGGAAAAGTCGAATTCACATTTTATAGTGTCTAAGGAGCGTGTTGTGACTCTGCAGTGAGCCAATGTTGTTTTGTTATATTAGTTCATGTTTTCTCTTAAAAAGCTAATTCCATGCACAACGTTATCACTAACAGAATTTTTACTTTATTCTGGAACAGGCTGGCAAACTATGACCTGTGGGCTAGATGCTTGTTTTTAAAAATAAAGCTTTATTGGAAACACAGATACATCCATTCGTTGACATACCGGCTAAGGTGGCTTTCTTGCTACAGCTGCAGTCAGAGTTGAGCAGTTACAACAAAGACCACATTGCCCGAAAATTCTAAAATATTTATTATCTGGCCATTTACAGAAAAAACTTGTAGACCTTTGCTATCCCCAAAACATTACCACCAAAATGCACAGTTATCAGAAATACTAGTCTAAGGCCCGGCAAAAATACTACTTTGGCCTAAAGCCAGCTGTTGTATGATTAATTTGACAGCAGTCATTATGAAGACCTCCAAAAAGACATAATCACCTTGTATGATCCAATTTGCCACCAGCATCTACAAACCCTGCTTTGCCATCTCATTTGACACACCCCACCAAAAAATTAGGTACGTGTCAACACTGGCGGTAAAAAGCACTAAACAGCAGCACCATATGACAACGTTAACAGACATCACTGACACTGTGCTAAGCATGTTACATAGATTATTATGTAACCAAGATATAAGATATTCAGGGGCAGGACTTTGTCTGTTTTACTCACTGTTGAGTCCTGGGAGCTTAGAACAGTGGCTAGCGTAACTGGCTCCATCAACAAATTTCAATGACCCCTATATGTTTTTTATAATCCCCTCCCTTAACTACTTGACCTTTTGAGTTGTTTCCCAGAAATGATGGATTTTCTGCAAGACAAAGCAGCTGAGGTTCTGAAGGCCCCAGGGCAGACTTCCTGGCCAGGACTCACCATTGCCCTTGACCTGCTCGAAGCCACATGGCCCCTCCTTAAAAAGCCCAGGATTTCCATGAGTCTGCGAGATGGATTTGAGGCAGCTTCCCGCTTTCTCCTGACAAGATGTCGGTCTGTTGTATTAAAAATTCCTTTCTTCCTTGGCAATCCTCGTTGTCTCAATAATTGGATCTTTGTACGATGAGCGACTAGACCTAGACCAAAACCCCCTTGCGGTTTCAACAACGCTAACACATTGTAGTTACCCAATAAATATTTGATGAACGAATGACAGTTAGTTCCCACAAAAAACGCCACAGCGTTAGTCCTGGTATTAGGCAAAGTGGCAAGGAGAGATTTGAATCCAGGTGGTTTCAATCTCTTAATACCTCACTGCCTCTGTTAAGAGCACGCCCTCCTCCAGCCCATCTTGTTTTCAATTAAATAAAAACCCTTTGGCAATGGAATAACTAAATCTAACCTGATTAAATAGTAAGCATTTATTGGGGGTTGATTTACTTAGCACTGTATTAGAAACTACAAACCTAAAAAGAAACATAAGTTGCTTTTTGCCTGTGGCACACGCAGGATAGTACACTTGTTAAAAGCAGGAACTCCGAAAGACTGCTCAATATTCACATCCTAATGCTGCTGCTTCCCTGCTACATGACCTTGGGCAAGTCACTTAAACCCCACTGCCTCAGTTTTCTCATCTGTAAATGGGGGTGATTATATTATAGCATCTAAGAGGTTCCTGCACAGTAACAGTGCCTATCACATGGTAAGTACTAATATATAATATATACCTGTGAGTGACTTATTATTACACCACATAATGACATTGTGGTCAACAAAAAGCCATATACAAAACAGTCCCATAAGATTATAATGGAACTGAAAAATTCCTCTCACCTAGTGATGTCATAGCCATCTTGACATCTTAGTGAAACACATTACTCATGTGTTTATGGAGATGCCAGTGTAGACAAACCTACTGCACTGCCAGTCATATAAAAGTATATCGCATACACTTACGTATAGTATGCAATACTTGATAATGATAATAAACAACTATGTTACCGATTTATGGATTTACTATACTATACTTTTCATTGTTATTTTAGAGTATACGCCTTCTACCTATTAAAAAAAAGTTACCTGTAAAATAGCCGCAGGCAGGTCCTTCAGGAGGGACTCCAGGAGAAGGCATTGTCATCATACGAGATGACAACTCCATGAGTGTTGTTCCCTGAAGACCTTCCAGTGGGACAAGATGTGGAGGCGGAAGACAGTGACAGTGCCGATCCTGACCTCGGGTAGGTCTGACTAGAGTGTTTGTGGCTTAGTTTTTAAAAAATAAGTTTAAAAAGTAAAGAAAAAATTTTAAATATTAAAAGCAGAAAAAAGCTTATAGACATGCAAATATTTACCATTTTGTTATAATTGCCTGCAGTATCCAGTACAGTAACATACTGTACAGGTCTGTAGCCCAGGAGCAATAGCTGTCGCATGTAGCCTAGGTGTGTAGTAGGCTGCACCATCTAGGTTAGTATAAGTACACTCTACGATGCTCACCCAACAATGAAATCACCCAATGACGTCATTAAGCGAAGCATGATATATGCATTTAATTCTACGACTGAGAAAATGAACTCTCACCTGAGACAGGTTTAACTTGGTGCAACCTTCCCTGGCGTAACCTTCCCTGGCCTCCCCAACCTCGACTGGGTCAGAGCCCACCATCTGGTCCCCACACTCCTCGCACCCTGCACTTCCTTTCCACAGATGCCTCACTCCTGTACTTCTCTGTGCCATAGACTGCCATCTAGGCGTGTGTGTCCTTTGTTTCCGTGTCCTATTTCCTCCCGTATTCCTGCTTTACACACAGGAGACCTCCATAATGTTTGTGGACTGAATGATTGTGCAGTGTGGACCTCCGAAGGGAGGAGAGATTACTGCGGGTTTGAAAAGGCTGCAGGAAGGTGAGACCAGAGGTAGTAAGGGTGTAAAATGTAGAAGGCAGAATGGCTTGCAGGTCTTGATGTTTTCTTTACTTTTCTTTTTTTAAGGTAAAGAAACAACAGCAGTATGTGATTTCTAGAGAAGAATGTACATAGCTCATCCTCAAATCTCAAAAACTCCTTTAAGTGGTTATAGAGGAGGTTGGGCTGAGTTTTTTCCTCTGTCGAGACAGAAGCAGAGATTATTGGAAAGCATCCTGCTTGTGGGTGCCTCGGTCCCTTTCCCACACTCATGAGGATTACCAGAGTGTATTCTCGAGGAGGAAGAAACCCTGGTAGGGAGATTTTCTTTTTCATCTAACAATGATTTGGTGATTGAAGGCAATACTACGAAATAAACTTTTACCTATGCTAATTTGAATACGGTTCCTGAGTTATAACTGTTCTTGTCAAGTTCATGTACACATAAGTATATAATCTCTTCTGTAATTTGCAATTACTCAATTCAAAAACTCTGGTTCTTGCTAAAGCATAAGGTATGTGTTCTCTTAAGATTCTCATCTCTGTCTTGTTTCACAGGATATTATCAAGAAGGCCCATATTCTAGTGAAAGCATAAACCTTATCTTCATTTAGCGACTGGAGATGGAAAATAAAAAAAAACAAAAAATAAGGAAGAAGAATTACTCTTAATATGCAATGCAAATGAGTGAATTTTAGAAATGGCAAAGATAAAAAAAATTATAATCCCTTTGGCATGCCATTCATTACGGAAATTCTTCCTTAAGATTATGAGTTTTAAATATGCTCTACATAGTCAATCATTTATTCATTCAACTCCACTAATATTTATTGTGCAATCATTCATTCATTCATTCATTCAATTCAACTAATTAATAAGGAAGCTTCTATGTATAAGGCTCCTGCCAGGTGTGGGAGGTTGGGTTCACTGAATTAGACATGTCACTGAGTAACCGTGCCAATGTAGATGCGGATGACGTAACCCTGCACTATTCAAAATATGTCCCGTGGACTGACGCTGGTCTTCAAACCGGTCTTTGCTGGTCTGGGGTGAGAGTAGTACAGAAACGGAGAGTAAGTTTTAAAAATCTTTCCCAGACATTTGGCAGTATAATTTTATGTCTGTTAACTCTAATGATAAAACACTGGAGCGTGTACTTTTATTTGCCTTTTTCTTTCAAATTGTATTTTATAAAAGTATTGATCCCTGATGGATGTGGGGGCCGTTCTTGACCACAGAAGGTCTGAAAAACCTTGCTCTGGGAAAGGTAAAGTAGCCCAGTGCCAGGAGAGAGAGAAAGCACAGAGCAAGCACGTTTCCAGCCTGGGAAAGGGAAGCAGGGCACAGTCTGAAAAGGCTTCCCTGGAGGGACTGGCATTTGAACAGAGCCTAACAGGATGGCGAAGGGTTTGGACGCAAAGACAGGAGAAAGGGCCTTTTGAGGCAAAGAAAAAGGTTGAGGCCAGGATATAAAGGGTTTCTACAGGGTCCCATGTGTATTTAAGTCTCTGTAAGCAAAGGGCAGGTGAGTAATAACAATAGTAATAGTAGCTAACATTTTTATTGAACCCTTACCGTGCAAGCTGGGCTCTGTGCTTAGAACATGGGGGGAAGTTATCTCATTTGTCCCTTCTAACTACCTGCAGGGACATTGATTTGTGAAAATGGTTCCCAGACAGATGAAAGATATTAAATTGGAGGTGAGGGCTCCCCTTCAGGGAATGGGCTTCCAGTGCACAAGCAGCCAGGGGACCGATGCCATTCGGGGACAGCTGGGCACCACTCTGTTGTCTGTCTCCTCCCAGAAGAGAATGTGGTCCTTCTGGGGCTGAATCGGATTTGTAAATATTCTCCTTAAACGATGGTCATAATATTGTTCTGCAAGGTCTTGTGTAACGGTGACGTGAGCCCACGGTGGAATGGGCAGGTGTGCAGCAAGCACCAGCTTCCCAGTGCTGCAGACCCCCTCTTAGCAGCCCTAGGGAAAGCTCTGCTGGGCTGGGCTGTGACTGGCTTCTGCTGTGAGTAGCCCCTTTGAACAGGTAAGATTCTGTGCCTTTGGCTAATTAAATACAGACCTTAATCTAACCTTACAAGTTGTGGGTTCCACTCCTACCAGTTAGTACAGAAATGCTGCACTCGCTTTCAAGTAAGTGTGAAGTGATTTGCATAGACAATTGGAACTCAATCCTAGCTACCTCCAGAGATGCAGGAAGTGAGGCCAAAACAGGTGGGGCTGGGAGATAGATGGAGGCCCTGATCGCAGGCGTAGGATGTGGACTTTGATTCCGAAGACAGTAGGGAGCATAAACATCATATGGGAGTTTCTTTACCTCCACAAAGAACATTCTTTGGCTCAGCAAGAGAATATTGTGCGAAATGACAAAGTTATTCATGTGGCCCTAGGTCATGGTCCTCTTGAGGAAAAAAAATGGGCCGAAATAACAGAGTCAGCTCTTCCTAAACCAGGTATCTCCAATGCCTGCAGTCGTTCCCAAGTCTACGCTTGCAGATAGGGCCTTAAAATGTCTAGCTTAGGAGTTCCTGAGCCCCTTTAAAAATATATATATACACAGGCACTAAAATATATATATATGCACATACACACAAATGCATACACACACAAACGCATATACACACCGCCACCTTCTCTTGAGATTCTGCACGTAGGAAGGCACATTGGGTCTGGTCTGCTTACCAATTTGTGAAGCACTTCAGCAAATTTTAAGATGTCAAGTGCCATAAAATCAAAGTCCCTGTTATTGTGGTAAATTGGCCTTGGTTGCCAAAGCAAAACTAGAGACAGAGTTAACCGTGGCAGCCACGAATAGCCATTCTTTGAGGGCCAAAATCATGATTTTCACTGTTTTTCCATCTGAAATAGGGGAACATTACTCACTAGAGCCTGAAACTGTTTCCTGCCCCATGAAGCTAAATTCCTACGCCAGCAGTATGGTCTCAACAGAAGCCCTTAAAACAGAAACGTCACTCTGCAAAGTTCTTATTTCAGCCAACAAAGCTTTAAGTTTAGACTTAACTGAGAAACTGAAAATTTGCCTTACCGCAGAGAGAACCGGAGAAACATTTTTTTTTTTAAACACCAGGAAACTGATGTCACTGCTTCGCCTATCCAAGGTCACCTTTTCCCTCTCCCCGCCAACCCAACTCAACTCTGGAGAAAGTGACAGAGGGCTGAAATTTCAGCTTTCCCCCATGGCTGGTATGTACTTCCAACTCATTTAGTGCTCAGGTAAGTAAGCTTGGTGGGGAAAAAGACCAGATAATTTACCTCCTTAGCATCTGTTCCATGAAAAGGGGAAACAAAACTATATTAAAATGATCGTTAGCAGAAAAATGCAGTGTCGTTAGGCCTGGTTTCTTGTACAAATTTCTTTATTGTGTCCATATTTACTAAAGTGTTTGTTGCTGTGACTACAAGAAATTGGGCATTAACATTACCTCTGTTGCACGAAAGAATTTACCATCCCTTTTCTGTAAGAATTTGGAGTCAGAGATTCGTCGAGTAAAAATTGTATAGATGCATGCTACACCTGCAAAATGGTTTAGCAAGATGCTGGGCTCTAACTCCCTCCGATCAAATTGGTTATGTAATTGGCTTTTTAGCCTGATTGGTTCTCCCTGCTCCTTATTCTTGGCATGTTGATCAGCCCAAGCAAGTGCATCTCCTTTGCTTCAGAGTCCTGACCAAGGTTTGCCCACAGGGACATGGTCGGGGCAATCCCCATGGTCTCTGTACGTTGGCTCTTTGCCCAGATGGTATGAAAATCACTTTATGATATCAAAATATTATGTAAACTCCTACACCTTAGAGTTATGCTTTTAGCCCATTAATTAAAAACTCTGACCAATGAGCAGCAGTGCTATAAAAATATTTATAAGCCCAAGAACATCTACATTTATTTGGAAAAGAGTAGTAGGGAACACGTCACGTGTGCAGCAGGCACTGCTGGGTGGTGGGAGGTCTGCGAGTTCCCATACCCCGTGGGATCCAGCACCCACAGGTTTAGAATCTCGAGTCTGGCCCAGTGAAGATACTGCTCCTTTCACACCTCCAGGACACAGGAAGGAGCTGGACTGCAAGTCCTTTCGTTTGGCTCCTTGTCCTGGGAGGTGCTCCACGAGGAAGGCGTGGTAATGGATATTCCAATAAATTGCAAAAAGGAGCCACAGTCCAGGGCACCATTTAAAATGAAAACCCACATGAGATCTCTCAGCAAACCACCGGGTTTAGAGGGAGCCTGGCTGACTTGGAGGACAGGACACTTGATCCTGGACACGCTGCACCACACGGCAGGCCGGCCGCAGCCCTGCTCCTCTGGCCATGGAATTTCCAAAAACAGACTCCCTCAAAGAAAGCCAAGAGCACATTTTTGTGGCTTCAGAGAGAAGTGAGGTTTCTCTTTATTAGACAGAGACGGCATTGCTAAATAAGCTCCTTTTCCCTCCCGTGGTACCAGGCTTAGAGAGACTACCTTCCCAGAGAAGTGCCGCAGGGAGGGAAATGCCTTGGTTAAGGGGCCACGTGGTTTGGGAGACTCACGCAGGCTCCAAAGACCCTTAGGAAGGAAGAATCAAGTTCAGCATCACAATTTTTCTGCAGCCAAGAGGGTCTTGACAATGTGGGCACCAGAATGGAAAGATCCAGTAGTCACTCTACAAGGAGGACCCAAGGGCCAAAGAGCCATGAAGAAATCTAGGAGGGAGGGCTCAGCTCCAAGGGGCTTCCCTGATGAGGTGAGCTATGAGCTGGGTCTTGTCCTAGCAGACAGAGGGAACTACCCGGGTGGGGTGGGAAAGAGTGAACCACAGACAGGGGACAAAGCGACAGTAGATGGATGGCTTAGTGTCAAAGACCCACCGTTAGTGAAACATTGTAGACCAGGCAATTCTATGATGTCCCACGGGAACCCACTGTTGATCCCTCAACATTTTTTCCAAAAAACAAAACAAAACAACACTGTCCCTGATGGAGGATGAACCATTTTATCAATGATGGGCGAGATGAATTGGGAAGGCAAGGAGCCCAGTTACGAATATGGGGTAAACACTTAGGTGTGATGTGGATAGCAGTCGAACGAAGACGGTGGATCTGGGGTATAAATTCATAGGCATAGCCAAGGGTGACTCCTGATCAAGTCAACAGACCTGCTGCCCGACTGTGGACCCAGTTTTAGGATTTTAGGTGTAGACAAACCAGCACAGGGGTTGGCTACGTGCACCACTGGCCGGAAGTAGCCCTATTTTTACCCTACAACAAGAAAACAGCAGTAGCTGAAGGATCCCCACTGCTTTTCTCCCAATGTGGGATCTTCCAGCTGGAGAGGACATAAAGTTCAAACAATGCGCTCATTTTACGGAGGAGGAAACAAAGGCTGGAGGAGCTGACAAGGTTTCCTAGGCTCTGAGAGCTGGACTCAGCCAGGTGAGAGCGGCTCCTGGCTCCGCCCCTGAAAACACTGGATGAAGCTGTAAGAATCCTTTTTTTTCTTTTTTTCCCTGAGCCTCAGATTCTGCATTTGTAAATAGAAAAGATATAACTAAATGGCTCCTAGGTTCCTGCTAGCACTAACTTCTTGTGTGATCAATGCTTCTAAAATTGCAATGTGT
This sequence comes from Propithecus coquereli, assembly GCF_000956105.1. NCBI lineage: Eukaryota > Metazoa > Chordata > Mammalia > Primates > Indriidae > Propithecus > Propithecus coquereli. Next base: position 6,698,774 of record NW_012147634.1, on the reverse strand, counting down.
CCAGGTGGGGAAGTTCATTTACCCCCTATCTGGTTTAAGCTCACTTAAGGGAGTGATTTCTTCCCTCTGAGGCTCTCATCTTGCCTGTTATTCAGAGTGAGCTGCCTCCTGGTGCGCTGTCAAAATACATCAGCTTCAAAGACAAACACACACCTTTCAATCCTAGGCCGAGATAGTTTACTGTATAATTTATGATAATGTTAAGTCTGTTTCTCATAAATGTTAATGGTGTTACTTTTTTTTTTTTTTCATAGATGGGTAATTCTCAGAAAAGCAGCTGGATGTTAAAAGTTACTTTTTTTTTTTTTTTTAACAACATAAACTGCCTCAGCCAACAAATCTCATTAAAACAAAACTCCACTGGATTGCAGGCACAGAGATTCTGCTAATGGTAGTGAGTAAATCCAAAATGAAACCATTCAAAGGTTCTGTTCTCATCGTTGTTTATCTACCATGATTTGGTTAAGTTCACATTCACAGATTTTTCTCCATTTAAATGTATAGATATTAATTAAGAATTCTTTGGCTTCATCCAGGTTCTTTCTAGTCCTTTAAATTGCTGAGTTTGTAATACAAGATGCCTAAGTACCTCCCAAAGTAAATTCTTCCCTGCTAAAAATATTTTATCGTCAAATACTCAGTCTTTTCTCATTTATAGAAATTGCAAACTTTAATTCGAAGAGCCATCTCTTCATCTTTTATTCTATTTTTTTTTTATTTTATTTTTTTGAGACAGAGTCTCACTCTGTTGCCCTGGCTAGAGTGAGTGCCGTGGCGTCAGCCTAGCTCACAGCAACCTCACACTCCTGGGCTCAAGCGATCCTCCTGCCTCAGCCTCCCGAGTAGCTGGGACTACAGGCATGCGCCACCATGCCCGGCTAATTTTTTCTATATATTTTTAGTTGTCCAATTAATTTCTTTCTAATTTTAGTAGAGACGGGGTCTCGCTCTTGCTCAGGCTGGTCTCGAACTCCTGAGCTCAAACAATCCGCCCGCCTCGGCCTCCCAGAAGCTAGGATTACAGGCGTGAGCCACCGTGCCCGGCCTATCTTTTAGACTCTATAGAATTGTTTTGACTACTAAGAGTGTCTGAGGAGTTCTCTCTCAGACATTGGGAAGTTGGGTTTTGAAATCACTTGAATCTTTCAAAGTTAGTCCCTGACAAAAGAAAATGAGTCAATAATTTCAGCTTAGCTACTATACTGAGGCTTCTGAAATCCCAAATTTTGTATTTTGAAGCATCACCTCATTCATCAAAGTAAGAATATAAGTATTCTTAACTGTTGATGCTGTAAAAGACAATAACAATAAATAAATTTTAACATAAAAAGATTTCGAAAGTCCCCAATTAAACAGCCATAAAAACATATAAACGAATTAGGTTAAAAGACTTCAAATTGCTTGAACTCAAGACACCTGGGCTCTAGTTCTTCCTCCACTTGATAACTCTGCAACCTTGTTCATTCTTTCTTTCTTTCACTCAGCAAAGACTGAGTTTGGCAACAAAGGCACTGTGCCGCACACTGGTTATAGACAAACGCCAGAATATGGACTCTGAGAGCCCATGGTCTAGAGGAAGAAAAAGACATGTGAACAGATCATCCTGCAATGGGGTGGGTACACTGATAAAGATGTGCAAAGAGTATTAGAAATGGAAAAGGGTGGAGGTGGGGGACTGTCAGGGTTTGAAGTTTTCTTAAAGAAGGTGAAGCCCGGGCTGAGCCTTAAGACCTGCCCTGTCTCACGGCTTCGCAGGGCAGCGGTGAGGCTCTGACGAGATAAACCCTGGGAGTGGGCCCTGTGAACTAAAGCACAAAAGAGCTGCACTGGGATTATTTTCCATGGTGAGAAATAGACAGCTACAGCATAATGAGTGAGTTCTTTTGCATCTCTGGCTATTAAGGAAAACATCCAAACATGATTTGGAAGAGGGTTTTTAAAAATCCAGTTTCAGCAGATTTTCTCAATCTTATTTGTATTTATAGAGGACTTGAAAGGACTATATATCTCCATTTCACAGATGAGGTAATTTAGGCACAGGGCCCAGAGAGTTAGCGAAGACTCTGCTAGAGAAAGAAAGAAAGAAAGAAAAAAAAAGCCCCAGCAGAGGTCAGAGAGAGCAGCTTGGGAGTCGGAGGTGGGCAGTGATGTGGGGTGGGGTGGGGGGTGGCATTTTCCTGCCAGGACACTCCCTCAAGGGTGACACTACCCCTGCTAAAAAAAAAAAGGGAGGAGGAATGATTTTCTCTATTTCTTTCCCCCTCCATAAGAGCAAGTCAGAAAGGAAACAAATAAAATCCACATTTCAAACTCCCAAAATGTTTTTTGAAACAACTCTTTTTTCCATTTCTTTCCAAGGCAGACAGAGTAGGTGTTAATGCCAAGTTCTTCTCTTCATGTGAAATGAAGATGGCATCGCCCACCTTGTCCTGAGCGATTATGATATGGCCTTCAAGTGCAAGAGGAAATAAAAAGAAAATTTAAAAGGGAATCCATGAGAGTTGGAATCCTTGGAAGACATTATGAAGATGGGAGGTCAGCAGGAGATGGGTGTTGAAGTGTGGGGGAGAGGAGGAGAAGGAAGAGGAGGAGGAGGAGGGAGAAGGAAGAGGAAGAGGAGGAGGAGGAGGGAGAAGGAAGAGGAGGAGGAGGAGGGAGGAGGAAGAGGAGGAGGAGGAGTGTTGGTGGCCCCTGGAGCAGTCGGCATGAGCAAAGGTGGAGGGACAAGCATCCAGCTTACCCAGAGAGAGGACAACTTCCCAGAGATGTTCTCAGAGGCAACTTTCCATCAGGGCTTGCCCCACCAGGGCGCCCCAGGTTGGCCCCAAGGGCCATCATCAAAAATCAGACTTAATGTACCCTTTCTCTGTCCCCATCACAGTTAACTTTTATGGGGGAAGCAAATGGCAGCAGGATAGCGGGAGTATACCAGAGTTGATGCATTTATTCCATTCATGCTTAGGGTGCCAGCCCTGGGGATATGAAGATCCAGTGAAATCCAGTCTGTGTTGGAGCAGCTCATAGCTCCGTGGGGTAGACAGATGCCTACCCACTTACGGTACAGCGTGAGCTGCTGAGGGCCACAAAAGAGGTGTGTGCAAATGCTGGGGGCACCAGCCTGGGGGACAAGAGTTCTGTGGAACAGAGATGATGCTAAGGGAGAACATGGGCATTTGGGGGTGCAAACACACACCACGTTTTAGAGAAGGAACCTGGTGTCAGAGCTCATGTGGATGGCTGTCTGCTCGACTTTAGCGCTCAAGCCTGGTTGTTCATTAGAATCACCTGGAGGGTGGGTAGTCCTCCCATCTTGGCCCCCCCGCCGAGCAGCTGGGACTACAGGTAAGCATCGTGGCACACCTGTAGTAGTTACAAAAAACATTATTTTTAGAGATGGGGTCTCACTATGTTGCCCAGGCTGGTCTCAAAATCCTAGGCTCAAGCTATCCTCCCGCCTCGGCCTCTCAAAGTGCTGGGATTATAGGTGTGAGCCACTGCACCTGGTCTAAAGGTCACATATCTTTTTAACAGGAATTAAAGCCTTAAATTTCACTATCTACTTGGGAGAAATTAACAAAAATTACTAAAATTTATTGAAGGTTCTTTTAGTGCTTTTTTTTTTTAAACAAGCATTGTCTCTAATCCTTAACATCACTCTGTAAAACAGACTAAGTTCTAACAATTTCATTTTACAGATAAGAAAACTTAGGCTCAGAGAGGTTACTCTCTTGCCCAAGGGCACACAGCTAATAGGAAGCAGAACTGAGGGGCTGTATGCAGTGCAGGAATGCATATTTCTCCTGAGGGATCCAAGCCTCCTTTCTGAAAAGAATTTCTAAATATCATCAAATGACTTTGGTAGCCCACCACCCTTTCTGACTCAAGCTCTAACAACTTCTCAGAGAAGGAGCTTTTTCTGCTATAGGAACGATTTCTGCAAACCAGCAAGCCTAAAGTCAGCAATGATTAAATTGCCCCTTGAAACCCTTAGCCACTTGCATGTCTCTTTGTCTTTGGGGTCTCATATCAGCAATTCATTTCAGCTTCAGTCTGCACAAGAATCTCAAATCTGTCATGCCGAGGGCAAGAAGAAATGCCCTCCTAACAAGACTCTGGGCATCGCTGGGGCTGCCTGCAATCCAGACTTCCAAAGAGTCGTATTCTTCACAAGCAGGTAACAAAGCTCATAGGAACAAGAGAAACTGCACAAAAGCAGAAAATGACAATTCAGAACACATACCCATTGACTGACAGCATTAAGGAAATCCTCAAAGCCCTTAGCAATGTAGCTGCCAAAAGAAAAAACAAATGACTTCTTATTTAAAAAAAAAAAGGCCCAAGTAGAAGTTATAATAAGGATCCACATATATTACAGGTTATGAAACTTATTGTAGCATTAAAAATGATAATTGAATAATGTCTTCTAATATATATGAAGTCCTGGACAATATATGATGGGTTGCTTAAGCATAAAGGCTAATACTGCCTAGAAACACCAGGGAAATAAGAACTGCATGTAAGAGGAAAAATATTCACTTGGTATTTCTGGATCACCTCTCTGCTGTTTGCAGGAGAGTAAACAGCATTTCCGGATGGCATCTCAGCAGTTCTTTGCACTCAGAGAACTTCTTTCTTTCTTAAGCCAGGCTCTGCTGTTTGTGCTGAAAAGTTTGGGAAGACATTATTCCTTCTCTCCCCGGTTCTACCTCCAAATTCTCACAGTGGATGATGGAGAGGGTGCTCCTCCATTGCGGAGAGATTGGGAACTAAGAGAAGCATTTTTATTTTATTTTATTTTTTATTTTTTTATTTTGAGACACAGTCTCACTTTGTTGCCCGGGCTAGAGTGAGTGCCGTGGCGTCAGCCTAGCTCACAGCAACCTCAAACTCCTGGGCTCAAGCGATCCTCCTGCCTCAGCCTCCTGAGTAGCTGGGACTACAGGCATGTGCCACCATGCCCAGCTAATTTTTTCTATATATATTTTTAGTTGTCCAGATCATTTCTTTCTATTTTTTAGTAGAGACGGGGGTCTCGCTCTTGCTCAGGCTGGTCTCCAACTCCTGACCTTGAGCGATCTGCCCGCCTCGGCCTCCCAGAGTGCTAGGATTACAGGTGTGAGCCACTGCGCCCTGCCCAGAAGCATTTTTTAAAAAGGCAGTTTTGGAGAACTGCATGCCCACCCCTCTCTCCTTAGAATCCAGATATGAGAACTAGAGAGCTAGAAGGTATTTTTAAGTGTCTATTCCAAACTCTCAATTTTTAAAATGAGGAAACCAGGACTCAAGATAGCGAAGTGATTTGCCTGAGGTTACACTGACTTCATGGCAGAACTGGGTCTAATAAAGCCATAACTTATATTTTATATATGGTTCTATAATCTGTAAAGCCCTTTCCCAGATGTGAGCTCATAAATGCCCCATTTCGGGTATCCCTTTCTTCAGGTGAAGAAACTGAGGCTAAGAGAATCAGTGATTCCTCCCCCCCACCACCCCCTGCAAGCTTACACAGCTAGTAAGGGGCAGATTTGAAAGCCAGATGTCTGGAATCCCTCTCTGGTATCCCCAAAATTGCCCATGCCAGGTGTGTGGTTAGCAGGCAAATGTCCACATCCGTCCCAGGCTCCATTCGTTCTGCTTTGCCCCAAAGGTAGCTGCGCCATTCCTCTCAGCCCACACCCCAGATAAGGCTTCTCGCCTGTGCATTACCGAGTGAAATATATTCGGGCAGCTTCGGGCACATGTTGTACTGAGAAAACTGAGACAAAAGGCTGAGGATGTTTGGGCACAGGCAAGAAGCTGTATTACAAAGGTACATCACTTTCATATTCATTTGCACATTTTTCCTCATAAGAAAATTAGGCTTTAATGTAACCTCAATTTCAACCTTGTTGCTTTATCGCCTAAAGCCCATTAGAGAGCTATTTCCCAAGGCCAGGAACTTACGATTAGAGGTCAGGAGGCTGGGGTTTTAATCGACTCATGATGAAACTTCTTTCCCGGGGCTTCACTCTTCTGTCTCAGCTCTGCCCTGTTCTCGGGGTGGGGGACAGGAAGGTGCACCCTATATGGGGGTGAGGATTTTTCTTGATACACCGAAGGCTGAGTTTACTGCCCATGGTGGGGGTGGGAGGGAGCGGGAGAGGATGGGAAATTGCTTTCATTGACTAACAGACCAATGTATGTTAGAGCAGCTAAAGCCTGCGAATACACCTTTCAAAATAACGAAGCGCAGGTCCTCTTCTTTGCCCTGGGCTAAAGCAGACGTTTAATTCACTTTAGGGTGCACATGAAGAGCTCCTAAAGAGTTTCCTGTGGCCCAAGACAACCAATCCCCAAAAAATCCTCCGGATAAAACTATGTGCAGATTGGGAGAGTTCTAGCCCCACACCGAAAGCATCTAATTTGTCTTAAAAAAAAATACTGATGCTTGGGCTCCCGCATCCCTCCAGAGACTCTGATATCATTGGTCTGGGGTGCAGCTTGGGCTTTGGGGTATTTAACTGCCCCTGCTCCACCTTCCCAGGTGATTCTAATACACAGGCGAGTTTGAGAAACACCGCGACAGCCTCGGCCCAAGCTAGATTTCCTGGCATGCCCCTGACCTCAGATATCTTCCCCCACCTCTCCACATCCATACCTAGGAAGGAAGAGCATAATCATATTGTCACTCTCTTGTGCTAGGGGCCAACCTTTCCATGCACTGGACACCTCCAGGTAGGGTGCTGGTGAGAAGACAGGAGCAATTCACTCCAGACTGCTTCAAAGTGCTCGAAGTCTCTGCTTATTCTACTAAATAAAATGTTTGTCAGGCCTCAGACTTCACTAAGTACAGCAGCCACTGGAGGCCTGTATGAAGGTTCCTTACCCCCAAGCACCCAGCACCACGCCAGCTCTGCTGACTCCCTTCAAAGCAGATTTCCCCCCGCTGCCTCCCCAGGCCACCTCCCCGCCTCTCAGCCCAGTATGCAGCCTGGCACCCCCCCCCCCCATTTAGGTATCAGCTCCTTTCCCTTTAAGCGATTCCCTTATCAGGCCTCAGAGATAATGCAAACACTAGGAAAATACTATTTTTATATTCTAGCGGGGACAGCTTATAATAATTCATGCTGGTAGGTTTTGTTTCCCATACATTCGGATCCTGACTGCAGTCTACCTCCAGGCGGGAACAAAACGGCCGCAGTCGCAGGCAGCGGGGGAGGCTCCCGACCTGTTTGATGCCGATTCAGCACCTCTGTCCGCGTGAGCGTGGCGTCGGCCTCACAGGTATTGCTTCTAGTAAGGAACTCGGAAAGACCAACAGCAGAGGAGTGCCGACCTCGAACGTGGCTTTCTAGACAGAGACTCTCCAGAATAACCTTACAGTTTCTCACAAAGGTAATTCTTGCAAAGCAATGTCTTCTCTTGTATTTATTCAACCATTTTTTTTAACGTTCCTTTTGTTTTTTTCTCAGCATAAATTTTCCCTAATTCCTTTACTTTTCAAATCCTGCCTGGGAGCAATAAAACCTCTCTCCTAACCCAGGCTCTGCTGCTCAGAAGCCTTGTAACACTAAGACTGAACCCCTCTCTGAGCCTCAGTTTCTACATCTAATAAGGAGATTGCACTACACTAGGTAATTGCTAACTTTTTATTCTGACCTCACATGACTCTGTGACTGTAATCCCTCTTTATTCCCTTATAATCTGTGGTCTTACTTCCAGCATCTAATCCATGGCAGGCATTCACATCATCTTTCCTTATACGACCCACTATTGTCCTCTGGCCCCGCATAAAAAAAAAGTGTGTGTTTTAGGGCAGCGGTCCCCAGGCTTTTTGGCACCAGGGGACTGGCTTCCTGGATGGAGGGCTGGGGGGTGGAGCAGAGCTCAGGTGGTGATGCCAGGGATGGGCAGCAGCTGTAAATACACAGGAAGCTTCAGTCCCTCCCCAGCACTCCTGCTGTGCAGCCCCCCACCCCCCTCCACTTCCTAAGTTTCATGGGGGCGGGGCAGCCGGTCCCTAACAGGCCACCTACTCTCCATGGCCCAGAGGTTGGAGACTGCAGTTTTAGGGGGTGGGGGGAAAATCAATAGAATTTTTAAAATTTAAAAATTTTTATCATTGTCAGCCCTTCCTATTATTGCAACATTGGTGGTGATGAAAATAAATTGCCTATAAAGTATAAAACTGCCTCTTTTCATCCACTAAATGTCATATTTTACATCTATTAACATTAGTATTCATATCAAAAGCCAATTATCACATTATTGCAAAAAATGCATCTTGTGAGGGCAAAAGGGATAAGGATGCTACAAAACCTGGCATTAAATACTCCATACATATTTATGTAAACTGATGGAGTTTTGATATTATCCTTGGCATTTCAGGTAGAGAGGTATTATCGAATTGTAAAACAGGAGATTGTTGCTATTGTTTACCTGCAGAGCATTTAGTTTCTGTACTGGTACTATTAGATTACAAAATATGTCTATGCTACTATTCTGATACAAAGAACACAATAGTGGGCACAGAAAAATCTATTAATGTTGTTAAATTCATGCTTATTTCAATTATACAATATATCAAATTTATTAGATCACAATGAATGTGTGATAATATTTTTTGATCCCAAATATTCACTTTTGCAAAAATTAGATTACAAAAGTAATTTTATTGTACTATTTCAATTATTTTTCTATAAATGGATTCATTTTAAGAAAAACTGACAATGTTTCTGTTTCCTTTGTTTAGCAAACACTGTTATAATTTTCTGTTTCTCTCTTTCCCCATCTCTCCTCTCAGTTTTAAATCAGAACGGTCGACAGGGATGAACCTAAAATTCCTGTTTTCCATCAATGCCCTGAGATCAAATGCTTTTGATTTGAATAAAATTAGTTCCATTAGCACACTTTAAAAAGCCAATTACCAAAAAGGTACTGAAAACTCATCACATTTACTGAGAGGGATATCGTACAGCCACAGGAACCATATAGTACGGAAACCAGAAAAGCAAAATTTCATGTTGGGAAGCTGTAGGATTATACCAGTTGACACAAGTACGAATGTTGTGATCTTTTTGAAATCTCATTTTACCTTATAGTTTTGCAGCTGTGTGAGGAGTGTGCTGGGAAGATTTTTGGTCACTTTTCTTTAGAAAGCTCCTCTCCTGGGGCTACAAGGAACCAACCTTGGCTAAGATAAGCACCACTCCAGTCAACGGCCAGACTTCGAATCTCCATGTCCTGGATTCAACAAAGGCTCTCAAATGTCTTTTTCCACTTGGGTTTATTGAGGTATAATCAACACATAAAAATTGTATAAATTTACAATATATACGCAACATGCACACATGATGTTTCAATATATGTATACATTTTGAAATAATTAAATCAAGCTAATTAACATATCCATCGCCTCATACACCATTTTTTGGTGGTAAGAACATTTAAAATCTACTCTCTTTAGCAATTTTCAAGTCTACAATACATTATTATGAACTATAGTCACCATGCTGTGCAATAGATATCCAGAATTTATTCACCCTAACTAAAATTTTGTACCCTTTGACCAACATCTCTTCATTGCTATCTTTTTTTTTCCCAAATGACTACTATATAGGGATGGTGAAGAGCACTAAATGAGAAAATTATCAATATTCAAAGAGTTGCAATTAACAAGTTACTAGTTTTTCACCTCCTGTTCTAGATGCCAGATAATTTTCTATCTTATGTAATCATCACAACCCCTTCCCCCACACATCTGATAAATATTGCTATCCCCATTTTACCAGTGAGAAAGCTGAAACTTAAAATGGTTAAGTGACTTGCCCAGAGACTCCAGGCCATCACTGGAATTGCATTAGCCTACCAGAAGCTTGTGTTCTCTCCACGAGTCTGTGCTGCTGGGGTGCACCACAAAGCAAGATAGAACACCGAAGAATAAAGCAACTTAGGTTGTTAAGTCAATAAACTAAGGCCAACAACGCTGCATGCATTTTATTTTTCCAATATATTTTTGGAGGAGAACAAATTGCCCTGGGAGCGGTATGGTATAATTTCATTTGGAGCATCGTCCTTCTGGTAGCGGCAAACTGAAACATACACACACTAAAATCAGATTGCAATTAAAATCCAATTATAAATATATTACTGTATTAGACACCTACCCAGGAAAGATCCAGCAGGGGACCTTCTCTGAAACGCAACATGTCACAGTCTTCAAACTGCTTCCATGTGTACTTCTGACTGTGCCCCCTGACCTTGAGTGTGTGTCAAACAATGCCTGGCAGACTTTCTCAGAAAGGGAAAGGGCTCAATTTATGTCTCCTGATGGAGTAACTTTAATCATAGTATTACCGATTTACTTCAGAGGATGACATGTGAGGAATATTAAACCTTCCTCATGCAGATTATTAAACAAATTAAACAAAGCATTTAGACTCGTGGCATTCCAGAGATGGAATTTGGGTGAGGTTAGGAAACACAGGGTCACCAAGAAGGTCCACATGTGACCTTCACACATTTAGGCCCTTTGTTCAAACCATTTGTTATTTCTCTGACTTGAAATGTTCAGCAAATACTTATCCAAAGAAGTGGGCAGCCGAGAACGTCCCCTCTACCGGAGGCCTTCTTTTCTTACAACACGATGCACAAACCCAAGGAATGGCAGTATCAAGTACGCAGCATATCTGATGATCCAGGAATTTCCTTCCAGTTGCCTTCTAGAAGATTGCACTGCTGGCGTTTAAGTTGATTTTCTTTAATTTGACAGAACATTTCACCTACAGAACTCAGGCTTCCAATATTTTTCAGCAGTTGTCCTTAAGCTCATTTGTCATCATTAACATGGGCCACCCAGATAGACCACCAAGCATGAGTCCATTCACCCGTCTAGCTCTCCAGCAAGTACACAGGAATTGGGCTGGCTCTCAATATATTTAACTGATGAAAATGTCTAAGGGCCAGCCATCGGACCCCCACCGTTTCTTTTTAAGTGGTCTGGCATAGACTAGGAGGCCACACTGTATGCATCAACTTCTTACAGCTATAGGACAGGTGCTAATTAATCTACCTAATTACACAGTCAGTGGAAGAGGCTTACCCATAGGATTCTAAATCTGGAGGATAAAAACATGGGAAGGGGAAAGGGAGGGAAAGCACTTTTGGTTTTACACTGAAATGTAATTTCTGGAGTCAGCTTACTTGTCATTTCTACTTAAGCTGGATTGATTTGCGTATTTCCCCTATATCACAATTTCTGTGTGTGTGTGCTCACATGCATGTGCGTGTGTGTTTCCCTCCAGGGGTATATTTAAAGGCACTAAGAAAAATATAGTGAACTGACCTGAGAATTATTAGCTTACCTTTATTTTTTTAACTGCAAACAAAGCAAGAAAAAATCCAAACAGTATATACACTTAAGGATCAGTCACATGAAATGTGCAAGACCCCAAATGATGCTGTAATTCCAGCAGGCTCCTGTTTGCAGTTAACCACTCACAGGGTCAGTCACTGGAATTCCCTGGGCATCCGTACAAATGAATATAATTACAGATACCATGAGCACGGGCCTAGGAGGCTGTTGATTATGTTAGATAACTCAGGGACACAGGGAGAAAGAAATCTTGGGGTGTGCAATCGATTTTGTCACATATATTCCCTTGGTCTTCCCAGCTTTGTGGAAGGGTTGAAATGTTCTTTCTCCACCTCCCAACTGCCAGGGACACCTATGAATGCTGTGATATCTGTCAGGGAAGGGGAGAGAACTACTCCTGAATTTTCTCCAGGGGTGTAGAAGCAGATCGCAAGGGATCTATTCTCTCAGGGCACGATCCAGCATGGGCAATACATCCCAAGAGAAAGGAAGTCAGGTGATAAGGGAAATCCATCAGCATGAGCTCACTGTGGCCCGGGGAATCGGAACAATGTGAATGTCCCCAGCACCCAAGGAACAGTGGCCGCTGCAGCATGTGCCTGCCCTGGTCCCTTCCCTTCTACGAATGCCCCTAACGCGTTCACGAAACAATAACTTAGTGTCATGAGTTAAAATAGCTGAAAATAATTTTAAAAAATGAATAATTTAAGAATTCACATGTCTCGTTAACACTAAATGACTTTCCAGCTGGGCAGAAAATCAAAATCTGCATTTGGCAGTTTTACAAGTCATTATGGAAATATGTCTACTCTTCATTTGATCTCCTATTTCTAGATATCTTCCTCATTCTAGATATTTTCCTCTTCTGTATGTTACGGAAGGTATTTCAAGAGGCTTAAAATTTGGGTACCATTTGTGATTTGAGAGCAAAAAAAGAAAAAAATAGTAAAATACCTGACAACTTAAAATGGCAATGTTTTCTTGAAACATGTAAAGTAAAAGAAGCCAGGTACAAAATGCCACATATTGTATGATTCCATTTATATGGAATATCTAGAAAAGGCAAACATATAAAGACAAAAAGCAGATTAGTGGTTGCCACGGACTGAGGACAAGGGTGCAGCGTTTCTGTTTGGGGAGATGAAAAAGGTCTGGAACTAGACAGTGATCATGGTTGCACAACACTGTGAATACACTTAATGCCGCTGCATGGGACGTTTTAAAATGGTAAATTTCATGTTATGTTTAATTTACAATTAAACAAAAACAGCAACAATATTTTAAATGGTGGAATTCAACGTTTGGGTCCTAATGGATGACAAATGAATCAAAAGATCAGAAGTTCTGGGTGCTCTGCTAATGCTGCCAGGCTCCCTGAGGGATTAAGAAGAGGAGAAGCAATGCCTCCACCGACCTGGTTTCCTGCCTTAACCTCCTAATCCTGAGATCTGACTGCAGCTGAGAGAGACGTACGACTGAGAAGAGAGTCGCAAGGAGGCAGATCACTGCCCTTTCCCCCTTTCTCAGTCGGAAGTCCTCAGAGAGAGTCCAACGGAGCAGGTGACCAGCGCACATTCGGCTAACGAGGTTTCCAACGTATTCCCTTTCCCAAGAGTGTTTACAAACAATAGAAAATTGCAGGTGTATAAGATTACTGCTTATAAACTCCAAAATGCTCTGCACAGCGACACCCTGATCATGTCTCCCTTCCTTTTCAAGAAGGCAGGAGAAAAACAGGAGGAGAGGAAAGGAAGCAGAAAGGGAATGGTAAGAAGGAGAGATGACAGTACCCATGGAAACCTTCTGACCCGGCGTGCGTCATCGGCGTCGTTCCATTGCTCTGAAGAGGCGTAGCAGTACGAGTTGTAATGATCTCGGCATAATTACTTATTGGTTACTGCACCCATAAATGGAGATAATTCACATTTGTTGTGGGAGGGGTGAGAGAAATGTACATATCTGGTCACTGATGCTGGTAGTCGGCTCTATATAACCTCAAGGCCAGAGAGGCTTCGAAATCTTCTATAGCCTTCTCATTTCACAGGTGGAAAAAGAAAAGAAAGGCCCAGAAAAGAAAAGATCTGAAAAAACTTATACTTTATGGTGGGCTTTAAAGATTTGGATTCTATGAAAATGGAAGGATCGAGTGAATGCTTTGTGGATGCTTTGCCCTTAGCAGTGTGAGATGTTTTGGCTTTAGAGCGCACAGATAGATGCTTAGAATTCAGACTTAACAGGCTTGGGTTCAAATTATGTTTTGCTGTTTAATAGCTGGAAATACTTAGAGTAAGAAGAAATGTAATCTTTTTTTCGGCCTTAATTTTCTCATCCATAAAATGGAGATAAGTATATCTAGCTATAAAGATTAAATGAGCAAAATATAGGTAAAGGGTTTAGCATAGTATTTGGAGCATGAATACTAACAGATGTTGGTAGAAATTACTACTGTTAAAATCCACATTAGAATGGGTTTTTTCCATAATTTTCTTTCGAAATGTTCATAGTAAAATGTTGAGAAACTCGTTAAGAAAAAAAAGCTAGGGCTTCAAGAAGAAACAAAGAGAAGCCTGGTGTCTATCTTCACAATTAATCCTGTATCTCTAAGACCCAGCCAGGTTTTCAAAACAGCTCATCAGTAGTGGTGAAGCTCAGGTCTCCTGACTTTGAAAACAAAATTCTTCCAAATATTCCATGCATATAAATAATTTTAGCATAAAAATTTAGTTCAGAGTATGCTCCTTTTATTCAACCCTCTGTAACACCCAGTGAGGCAAAACACAGATCACCCAAGAGGGGGAAGGTTTAGCGCCCTGTGCTTGGCCAACAAGGTCAGGCCACTTTGGAACATTAGGTGTGAACTTGACAGTCACTAACATTCCTGACTCTTTCCTTTTACCAGGGCCTATTTCGCTTACTCTCCAGGTGCCCTGACCCTGCTCATGACTCAGCAAAATGTTTCCACTATCTCTGTATTTATCTGTTTAAAATAAATAAATCGATGTTTTGAGAGTTTTGAATCACCTGTAGAAAATAAATCTAGACTCTTTTGTCAAATAGACTTCTAGCGGATTTCAACAGCACTTCTGTAGGGCATATAGCTGCCATCTCTGGAGCTGCTCCTGGGTTGGGGGGTGGGATGGGGTGGAGGGTTCGCTGGGGGAGATGGCAGGGGCGTTGGCCATGCCTGGAAAGCTGGAGCAACTAAGTTCGAAGGACTCGTGCTATTGAAGTCATAATATGTATTAATATTACTAAGAGCAAACGTGCTGAGCTACTTACTATCACTTAGTGTTTGTTCTAAGCACTTTTTATATATTCATCCATTTACTACGAAATGGAAGTCAATATGCCAAAATCCAAGCTCAGTTTGGTACAGTGGAAAAACATACTGAGCAGAAATTCCAACGTGGGCAGGTGGGTGGGACAAGGTAGGGGAGAAGGGGCAGGATTGAGAAAAAAGGCAACCGGACTCCTCAGTTCAACCACCAAATGGATGGGTAACTCTAAGAAAGACATTTCTCCTTTTTTGTAAAATGTCATCATTGGCAAATAGGGAACATTTCATTTGGAAAAACAGCACAGAGCTGGGACTGGGGATAGATGCTGTGGCCCTGATTACTGGTGGAGACGGAACATATGGGTAGAATTCCTGGCCCTTGGGGCATTCTCCATTGCCTCCCGCCCTTTCTCCTCATCTCCCTCCCTCTCTCTTTTTAAAATAGAAACCAGATTTGCATTCGAGTCTTTAAAAAAGGGGAAATTTGCTCACTAATCTATCTTTTCTTGGTATAAGACAGAAGTAGAAATTCATCGAAATGCATAATTCAGAATGGTTTACAAAAACCATGCCATTCCGGAAAAAATAAATTCAATTCATTTTAATTTCCTCAAAATATAACCACATTAAATGCTGGTGCATATATACACACAC
Organism: Propithecus coquereli; assembly: GCF_000956105.1. Classification (NCBI taxonomy): domain Eukaryota; kingdom Metazoa; phylum Chordata; class Mammalia; order Primates; family Indriidae; genus Propithecus; species Propithecus coquereli. The sequence goes on along the minus strand of NW_012147634.1, from coordinate 6,683,490 downwards.
ACACACACACACACACACACACACATGTCAACAGGAAAATTATTAATTTTTTACATCTTAACGGATGTTTGAATGATCAATAAACCATGACCTCCATCATGGCAAAACAAAGACAATTCAGCCAAGTGTCTTATACGCTAGATTGTTATTGCTGTTTAAAAATTTTTTTCACAGTAAAGAAAGGATAATCATTCTTGCCCCTATTTTATAGGCATTGACTATCCCAGTTCGGATTTTTTTTTTTTAACTTCTTTCCAATATTATTTTGAATTAGTAGTCTCATGATATTCTAACAAATAATGTTAAAAGAGAAATAATGAAAATGTAGATTTCAATGTGCTATAATTCCAATTCTAAAAAAAAAATGAAGTGTAATACTTCAGAACTTGTTCTTTAGCAATTATAAACATAAATAGAATTTCCTTTGGCTTTTAGATACATTCTAAGTCTATTGTAACAGAACTGTTGTCAGAAATGCAAACAGCTGAAAGAACAAACACTGGCTTTACCTACTATTCTATAAATAAGGTCAAACTGTACTGCTGACAGGGAAACGCAGCCCATAAATTTGGTACCACCATTTGCTTGGTACATTTATATGATTGACCTGTATAAATGTGTGCTGTTTTCACTGTTGACACTTTTATAAATATAAAGAACTCGCTGCATAAATCCTGCTATATATCTCTTTGTATCAAAATGGAACACCCACTGTTGTGAAATCTGGCAGTTAATAAAAATAGCCTGCTTTTTATTAGATTCACCCAACTAGGGGAACACAATAGTTTTATAGTAACTCAGTAGGCTTCAAAAAGGTAACCTTTCTAAAAGTAAAAATGTAAATAGTAGAAAATGTATAAAGGAAATAGTTTGTTCATTATCCCCAAACAAAAGTTGTCTTTTTTTTAAAGAAAGTACTTTCCAAATTATTAATGAGCATATAAAATAATATCAATCGGACACTGCTAACGCCCTCGGGGAGTATAAAGAGAAAGCAGTTCTTAACACCTTCCTGAACCTTGTAATTATGGGATAGCTACAAATCTGCCTGGCATAACTCTCATAAGACTTAAGGTAATGATTGTGGTAGCAGTAAAACAAACTAAATTTACCCTTTCAGCAAGGTTACATCACCATCTTATTGGGGGGAGCGGGGGACCTAAACCAAATGACCCAAAGCAAAAGGAATCAGGAGAAGCATTTCTCAGGATGAAGAAATCCTATGGGGCCACGACTACATTCACTCTATGAACTCGTCTTCTCTGCTCTCCTCCAGCCTGAAATAAACCAGCCATTTGTTGAAATTGACTGGTTGTTCTGGCATCATATGCAAGGTTCCTTTTTAGTTCCAGGAATCTGGGAACATTTGCTTAGATGCCACCCCCTTACCTTTCCTAAAGCCTACCCTTCTTCCTACTGCATCAGCAGGCTCAATGAAAATACGACTATAACTAGAGCAAAACACACTTAAATTCTCCCCCAGGAAAGCAAAATCTCACGAACATACTGCCAAAATGCAACTGAACAGACAGGCCACGTTTGTTTGTTGAAACCATTGTCTGGTTTCTTTGATGATGTGCCCGATTCCTTACAGACTCAGGCAGGTAGGTCACCGATTTCTGGAACCACAATTTGCTAAGTGAACATCTCTGGGTTTCTATCCTTCAGCATCAAACCTCTTATTTGGCACCCATGACAGGCACCCGGATTTAGCCATTTATGGCTCATTGAAAGTTATCATCCCCCGCTCTGAGTCTCTAAGAATTGGCTTGGCCAGTGTGCAAGTACAGAGCGATCTGCTAGACTTCTAAGGCATACCGATGGCTTATAGTGTTAATAAACTTTGCGGAGTTTCCTGATCCGTTTGGCTTTAAAAAGAATTCCTTTCCCACATGAGAACATCTAGTCTAGTGTTAGCAAAATCCTGGACTCCGCAGCCTACCACCGGGGATGGAATACCAATTCCCCGTGTAACATTTTGTGCCTGGGCTCCACATGCACAAGGCCAGAGGATACACCAGTACCTCACCAACTCCATAGGCAGGAGCAAAAGGGCCCATGCAAAGCACCCGGGAGGGTGCCAGGAACAGAGCAGGCTCTCAGTGAGTGTCAGCCTTTATCATTAACCCCCAAGGAATGCAGCAAAAATTCCTGTTTTCAACTCCTTGGGTAGGAATAATAATACAAAGCTATGCAATGGCTCAAAGTTGATTTATAAAAACACAAACATACTCATAAAATCTCATTCTAGATGACCAAATGCACACCACAATTTTCAAAACTGTTCTGGTTGTCCTTGGTCCAACAAACATAACAGGAGCAAGCGTCTGACAGGTGGGGCCAGACCTTGAGGCTTTTCAGAGTTCTACACGTCTTCCGGAGAGCAGGTAGTTTCCTTCTCCAATTCTTCACTCTCCCGCCCCCCAATCTTCTACTGACTACGGCCTAAAGAAACGTGGATGCGTTTCAACATACCACTGTTCTGAGAGATTTCAAGTGAACTCACCAAGTAAGGTTATTTTTCTCTATGCAGCAAAGCTGAAAATTTAAACAATTATTCGGTCTATTAGGAAATGCACATAAAAAAATTCTTCTTCCTTTGGTCTTAACTACGTGTTTAATCAAGGGGAATGTGTTTTTATTTGTAGGTATCTGCATATAATTATTCAATTCTCTCCTTGGCTTCGGAGAGTGAACATGAAAGTCAACGCTCTTGGTTAATAATTAACTTCCTTTTAAAGATGGGAACCCTTCGCAGGAACAGAAATCAAACCAAAGGACACCAGAACTGGGATGCAGACCAGAAACTGTAAATTTGATAGGTTGAAGACTTCTATTTGTGAAACGAGCCAAACACCATCTTGTTCCATCTTGATACTCATCACTGAAAAAAAGAATTTAAAAAATTAGTTTCTTCATTCCTTTTAAATCTGGAATGAACTAGATCGAGAGTACCTTGATGAAATGTGCCAGTTCCTTAGTTTAGTCTGAAACTATCCGTGATGTGGACCTGCATCATTTCAACAGCAGAACTCAATTTCCCTGTACACTTTCTGAAGGCAGGGTCAGCCTCCAGGGAGAACTTAAGAATCCTTATGCATCACAAGTCCCCTTCCTCCCGTGTTCTGCCTAACAGTAACAAGTTCACTTTCTTCTTCTCTATGTTGTTTTGTTCTAGCAAATGTCCCAGTTCAATGTTTGCTTTCACAAAACTTTTGTTATCTGTTTATATCATAACTTTGGTGGAATAATATGATATATTCCACTTACAGCAAGTGCAGACACAACCTACCAATAGAGCCTATTTTGTTCCTCAAGGTGTGAGAATAATATCTAAGTGTGAGAGTTTTTCTCACACTTTGATGCTATTCTCACATTTTTAACGTCAGAGACTTGTATTTCCACATTAAAAAAAAAAAAAAAAACCCACAACTACCACCGAATCCTAAAACCATGTGGCTACAAAATTTCAGTACATCCCTTTCCCTAGGCATAGCTGCTTTTGCTTGGCAGCAGGGAAGCGGGGCACGGGACTGTTGGAACCACGGATGGTGAACTAAGAGACAGCTGAACGGGCTAGACCAGCCCACTGGAAAATCTAATCCAAGCTTCACTGGGATCCAGACCAGAGACTTCGTGTCAGGTTCAACAAGAGAGATAGACAAATAAGCGCTACTAAGAAGATCCTGACCCAACTAGCCATCTCTCTGTCACTTTTGCAATACTAGGATTGACCCATGGTTGTGTATATAGATTGGGGTGAGGAGGTGGAAAACGGAAAGCTCGGGGTGGGGGGAGAACTCCTCAAAAGTTCAAGAAAAATGGTTACCAAAAGATCCAAGTCGTACTTGTTTTAAATATCTTTATCACTTGTCTTCCTTTTTAGGGATTGATTGTGATTTAAATTCAGTGTGCCACTACCAGAATTTATTTTCTACTGTTCTTGAAAGGGTGTGGAGTATACCCTGGCCATACGAGCACAGAAGCCACCCACTCCCACTCAAGTCTTATTCCCTCCAGAAAGATTTGTCCACAAAACCATTCAGGGAATTTATGCTTTTGCTACCTAACCCATCCTCCATTTTCCTTTATTTTCTTTCTTAAATGGTTATGCTGGCGGGCATTGTTAACCAGCTGTTATACTTGAGCTAGAGATGGGCCCATTTTAGTGGTGGTGAAGTTCCTAATTGAATAAATTTGTAGCTGGTATCAAAAGGTTAGGGTCCCCTCTACAGTTATTATGAACAATTCAAGCAAAATCATTTAAGTGCCTTTTTTTCTTTTAAAGTATAGTTACTATTTTTTTTTTCATTTAAGAAAAAATGCATGCAATACACTACAGTGAGACAAAACACATGGGCACATTGTCATTGCAAGATGGAAATGGGGAAGAAAAGTGATTTTATTTCTTATAAACAAACAATAAATGGCTACACAGTCAAAAGGACAGTTCTTTAGAGTAAAGGGTTTCCACCAGTGTAATTCAAACACCAGGACTGATCAACCAACCCATGGCTGGCAGTGAGGATGCTGATCATAATGATGGCTATTACAACACACTGCCCTTGTGAAGCCTCTGAAACTTTGTTCACGGTGCTGTCCTACACAGGACACCAACTCTTCCTAAACTTTGTGCTCTTAAAATAAGGCTCATGAACATCCCGTTTATTTTGAGTACAAAGTCAAGAGGGCCTCAGCTTTGCATGAGATATCTCCTGGGATTTGCCATGTTGGCATCCACCCATTCCAAGAAGGCATGGCCCAGCATCCAATGACAGGAGACCAAAGCTGACAAGCGTCAAAAAAAAAAAAAAAAAAACCAAGGCGGGGGAAGGTGGGCAGGGAGTGACTGAGTTACCTCTTCAGACCAAAATAAACATGACCCAACATTTCCCAACATAAATGAAAAGTAAGATCCAAAAAAAATCCAGCTCTCTTCACTCTAAAGTTGCCTTTTAAAGACTACAAACTCCAACATGTTTTATTTCTCTGCAGAATCCTCATCACTCACTCAGTCTGCACCTCATACAATACAGAAACTATCAGCAACAGCAGTGAAAGTCTGACTTTCAAAGACGTTTTCTCTCTGGAGCCCAAGGCAGCCCAAACCTAGGGGTCATGCCTCCGCTGCCTTTTTGTATTTTTGAATCTTAATTTTCTTAAAGGAATACACCTTAAGCTCTTTCCTACAAAGTTGATATAATGCACACACCTGTCCTCATTTGGAAAATGCCCCCTTTCCTGGCAGCACGTACCCACAGCCCGACTGAGCTTGCAGTGGAAAGTGGCAACGGCCTGCAGCAGCCAATGGCCACCGTGTTGGGCCTTTCCAAAGGCAGGTGTTCTCCAGAGCCTGAAACACAGCTCCTCTCGGGGCTCAGAACAGACCTAAACTGTACTTAGCATTTTTAAATTTAAAATGTGTGCTTAGATGAGTGCCACTCTTGTTGAACAATCAATTTGCGTTACATTAAATTAACATAGTAATGGACAGCTATAAAATTACACATTTCATGCATTAAAGTTAATGATGAAATAATAGGTAATAACAGGTTGCCAATTCTGACATAACTATCACACAATCAGTAAATCCACTCCACGATAATGAATAACTTTAAACATCCCATTTCCTGGGCAAGAATCTTGAAAGAGGAACACATAAATTGGAAAGTTATTGTCTATCGGGACAACGTAGTTACTGTGGAAAGAGATACAGGGGTCTGTTAACCTGAAGCATATGGTCACAGTGGACTTTTCCATGCTTTCTTTATATTGAGTAATTTGGGAGAATTTAATACAGTGTCACCTCTATTTTGACATGTGTTTCCGTATCATTCATTTTTATGGTAAAAAACACTAACTCACGTGGTTGGAATAGGATCTGAACAAAGGTGGTAGTTCTTGGTAATCCAAGAAAGTGAGAAACATATGTATTTGGTTCTTAAGATTCATTTGAGTTTTTAAATTAAACAACATGATTTATTTTTACTTGTTTTTTTTTTCTCTCTCTAATTATCTATGTGCATGAGACACTTTTCAAAAAAAGAAGTACTTAAAAAAAGTGACTCACGTAGACGTGGGAAGGAGCTAGCTGGTTTCATGTGTGCTGAATGATGCATGAATAAAAATATTCAGGGCGCACACAAGATAAAAACTTAACTGCTTCAGGTTGGCTGTCATTACTCCCCTGGGGTAAAGAAGACCACTCTGAAAATGCTCAAGTTGCAACACCGCCTGTTTTAAGCACAGATCTTTGCAAGTCCTTGACGAAAATGTGTGCGCTTTTATATTGCGAGAAATCTCAGTCCCTTCATGCCTCCAGATCAAACCGCTACCACCAGCAAAAAGCTCGTGAACCACAGACAGGTAAGTTCCTACAAGCTGTGAGGCGGGTCTTTTTCTGCAGGGTCTGCACGGCACTCTGTGGAACACTTGTGCCTCTCGGGATGTTAAGAGGGGCTCTGAGGGGAGAAAAAAATTCTAAGCAAAAGAAAAAAAAAGAAGAAGAAATGTTCTGCAAATGCTGGGCTAAACAAAGTTAATAACTTCTTTTTCAGCTGCAAACTTTGCCATCTGTAATATGTTAATACCTACGGAGAAGCTACAAGGGGGAGATGCCGCAGATAGTGTTTCCCCAGATTAAACTGGCCACAGAACTATTTCCAACAAAACAACCTCACCAATCACCAGTGTTCCACGGAACACAGTTTGGGGAACACTTGTCTAATTTTATTAAGCAGAGCCAGCATATTTTGCCTAAAAAGATCCAAAGTCTTGCTTACTTTCTTAGAAAATGAAATAAACTAACAGAGAAATAAAAGAACAAAAAGTATTTAACTGACAAAAGTGAGCCTGGGACAAACAAAAGGAAGGGGAAGGTACGAACACGTTAACTTTTGGATAAATTAACAGAAGGCTTTCTGATTGCCAGGTGAGAAAATGTGCCCAGGTCAAACCAGAGGCCCCCTACGCTGGCAGCCAGATGGTAACCCTGTGACTTTAAGAGACTTCTTCATTCATGCCGTGGGGAGCACAGCATTTCAGAGGCTCTGATGAGTTCCATTCTGCGAGGAGACCTTCAGGTGGACCCTTTGCTCATCAATGTCTTCACGAAACCCAGAGACTCCATCCACCACAGGACAGCACCCACCTGCTGTCCTGCCTCAGTGGCCGGAGAGACAGAGCGAGCCTAAGATTTGATGGGGAAAAAGAACCTAAAAATAAATCACTGGAAAAAATTAAAAGATGCACCCCCCACCCCCAAAAGCTTTCAGTTTTGTTTTCTCAAAATTCTAGCCCCACTGACCTATGTCTTCTCTTAAGATATAGTTAAATAAATTGGACTGAAAGGAATTGTTACCTGATTGGAAGTTCCTCTCACACCAGAAAAGTTCTGTGAGATGCTGGAGGACACCATTTGGCACTTCTCAGACTTCATTTGCACATTCTCAGTTGTACTGCTATAAATGTAACCACTTGTGTGCATATACATTCACAGTGCACTGAATGTGCAACGTCAAACTTACTTTTCGAGAGAGAAAATCTTCTCTTCGACATGTCAATTGTCTCATTTTACCAGTGTCTGCTCACTTCCGAAAATGCAAAGACGGAGGAAGAAAAGTTGGTTCCAGCTTCGCTCCCTTCACGTACAGGCAGAAGGCCAACCACGGGACCCCAAGTTTTCAACAATATCGTGATCCCCTTAAGACCTCTGGGGACAGGTGCTTAAGGTAGGTTAAGGAATTATGTTGCCTGGTAGGGGTACTTGACATACCAGCACGTGGAGGTGTGCCTGAATAATAATCCCTCCTTCAACAGTCTACACATCCTTAACGATCCCGTTTAAATGCCATCTCCTTCAGCAAATACTTTCTGATGTTCCCACCCTGATATAACCGCTCCCTCACTCCTCAATGGTTCTTTGCTCCAACTCCCAAACAGTGCCTTATACAAAGCAATGGAACCAGAAAAGACATGCTCCGATGGTCGACAGAGGAGAAGAGGAATGATCCAACCCATGGGGGAAGCCCTGGTGAGATACAGACGTACAAGGGGACCCCAAGACCTTAGCAAGGGATAGCCAATGTGGGGTTATGAATGCGAGCAGAGAAAACTCACAGCGGTGTTACCAGGGGTCAGCCCTTTGTCTAGGTTTTATTATAACACTGGTACTCTGGGGAAAAAAAAAAAAAAACAAAAAGGAAGAAGGAACTACGGTATATTCATATTGGGGGAATATTTTTAGTCTTGTGTTTTTGACGTGTGAGCTGCCAGCACAAAATACACCAAACACCTTCCTAACTCTCTCAAACCAAATAAATAAATGAAAAGAGAGGCTGTTGAAAACCTTGACGAGCAGCTTGTCAAGAAAAGCTGTTTTTCACATAAGAAACCTCTTTTCAGAACCCTAAATCCTACCAACTTCCATTCTATTTGCAGTACCCTTATCTGTTAATATCATCACAACGGAAAAGTGTAAATTGGACCCAAAAAAATTCCTCTTTATTTTTAAAGCCAAAAAGTGATCAAGGAGTTCTGTCTACATTTCAAAATACTATTCATATTTCAGAGATATATTTATAGACTTTACAAAGGGTGCAATATTGACTTCTGGGGTTAATGCAACATCCATAGATTTATTTTATACATTAGGTCCTTCACTCTATGTTACTGGGAGTAAATTTTTTATGATCAGTTAAGTTTGGAATCAATACAGAATTTGGAATGAAGTATTTATCAGAACCATTTGTGACTGTAATGATTTTAAGCCAATACGCATGTTATTATGTAACCATCTGCCCTTTTATAAACTCCAACACAATTGCTCAGGACTAGCAGAGAGAGACCCAGAGAGTTTGAAAAGAAAATCTAAAAAAGCAGCAAAACGATCCGATTTAATCCCACCGACCAGCAAGAAAGAGGAAAAAAGAAACCAGAAAAATGCGACTTTTTTTTTTTTTTTAATTTTAGAAATCTATTGGAGGAGAAACCTCCGAAAGACTTTAAAAAAGGAGTCAACACCTTCAGAGATGTAAGACTGCTGAGGCTGAGTCAAATGGCAGCGTGGCTTGATTGCATAAGGACAAGACTGACCCTACCTGAAACTGCCAGAGAGAGAAATGGGGAGCGTGGCCCCATCGGGCACTCAAAAAGGTCCTGCCAGCCTGCCTGGTGGGTCCCTACCCACTGCTTTGGGTTTAAGTATCCTCAGATCACCCTGTAAAATACAAACAGGTCAACTGCAAAAGGCACAGCAACAAACCTTCCCTCTAGCTTGGACTGTACTCACAGTTCCTTAGCAGGGAGCTGCCTCCCACAGGGGAGGCTCAGGTGTGGAAGGAGAGCCCAGTGGCTGAGCAGGTAAGTGCTGCCAGGTGGGTCCTGGGCTAAGCAGGAAGGGGGAGGGACAGGAGGCTAAATAGGGGGAGGGCCTCCAAACAAAGTATTAACACAAAGGGAGGAGAAAGGAACTAAGACAGCATTTACCATTTTCACATTTTGCCACAAGGTTAATCCTGTGAACATACAAGGATTCAAATTCTAGACTACATATAATCTAGGCCATATATAGTTTTTTTGTTGTCATTGTTTTTACCCTAAACATCTCCAAGATTTTTCTGTGGATTCCTGGAGTGTTTAAACTGAATTCCACGGCTCCCTACACTCTCTTAGCATTTGCAGGAATATTTCCTAGCTTCTCTAGCATCTCTCAATTCCTCAGGAATATATGTTAGCCCCTTCGTCTTTCTTTTTCATTTTGAATTAAGACAGGTCCAACTTTGACAACTATTAACCGTAACTTATCAAATATTTTCCTCTAAAAAATGTATTTAGGGAAGCACTGACAAAGACGCTAACAATAAGCTGCTTCCTGCTGATTCACATTAAAATATTTTAATGTGCATTCCGGAAAGAAAACGTTTAAGGTGTTTTTCCAAAACAGATATAACACTGATTTCCAACCTGACAAAAATAACCCAACTCCAGATCAATCTAACTTATAAATAATGATGTAAAAATATTAACTCAAACATTAGCAAACATAATCCATCAGTGCAATAATAGAATAACATATTACAACCAAATAGGGTTTATTTTAGGGATACCAGGCTCATTCAAGAACAGAAATTAAGCTGGGCACGGTGGCTCATGCCTGTAATCCTAGCACTCTGGGAGGCTGAGGCAGGAGGATCTCTTGCGATCAGGAGTTCAAGACCAGCCTGAGCAAGTGCGAGACCCCATCTCTACGTCTCCACTCAAAATAGAAAAAATTAGCCGGGTGTGGTGGTATGCACCTGTAGTCCCAGCTACTCCAGAGGCTGAAGCAGGAGGATCACTTGAGCCCAGGAGCTGGAGGTTGCAGTGAGCTATGATGATGCCACTGCACTGTAGCCCAGGTGACAGAGCAAGACTCTGTCTCAAAAAAACAAAGCAAAAACAGAAACTCTACTTCTGTAATTCATAATATCAACAAGTTGAAGGAGAAAGACCACATGATCAATTCCACAGATGCTAAAAAGCATTTGATAAAATCAAAATCCACTCTGATTTAATAAGCCCTTAATAAAATAGAAATCTATGAATATTTTTAATATGGAAAAGGGAGACATAAATATAAATGTATCTCAACTCTAAAGTCCAAATCATGCTTAATTACACATAAGCAGCAATCCTATTAAAACAAGAATGGTCACTATCAATACTCCATCATTTTATGCTTTCCAATTAATACTAGTCAATGCAATGAGGAGAAAGACATGAATAATAAAAATTAGAAAGAGGCAAAATTATTATTTTTGCAAATGATACATGTATCTAACTAAAAACCAAAGAGAATCAACTGAAAATGAATGAAAACATTAAAAGTAAGGTAGATCATTATAAAACTAGTATACAAAAATAGCTTTTCTTACAGGAACAAAAGCCAATTAAATACACATAAGAAAGATACCACTTACAAGAGCAAAAAGGGCATACATTTTCAAAAATAAGTTTTAAAAACATACAGAATTCATAAGAAGAAAAGTTCTAAATCATACAGAGAGACATAAAAGATGACAAATTAATGGAAAGACATACTTTATTCTTAGATGGAAAGACTCATTGTAAAGATGTTATTCCCCCCTAAATTACTCTATAAATTTCATGTGATCCCAATAAAAATTCCAAGAATACTTCAAAACTTGGAAAATTAATTCTAAAAGGCACATGAAAAATTAACCTGTGAGAATTGCCAGGAAAATTCTGAAATATGGTGTTATTAACCCCACTGGATATTAAAACATACTATAAAGCTAAGGCAATTAGAACAGTTTGTTACTAGCAAAACAACAGTCAGAAATATGGGGCAAAAAATAGTTCAAAAACATTATGCACATAGAAATTTATTATATAATAAATTTGGCATTTCAAATGTGGGAGAATGATGGATTATCCAATAAATATATTAGTATAATTGGCCAGTTACTAGGGGGAAAATAATGCTGGTTCTGTTCTCATATCTTACATCAAAATAAATCCCAGATGGCTCAAAATCTAAATGAAAAAATAAAGATCTTAGAAGAAAAAAAGGAACATTGGAAAAATAATAATCTCAGCATAAGGAAGGCTCTACTAGGCAAGGGACAAAAACCAAATGCCATAAAAGATAAAAGAGAAAAAAAAACTGGTAAATTTGCAGTAGCATTTGAAACTTTTGAAAGGCATGAATATCAACAACGAAGTGAAAAGCAAATGACAAAGAGGCAAAAATATTTGCAATTCATAGGCTAGACAAAAGGCCAATTTCTTCCCAACAGAGTGCCTTCAAATCATTAGAAAAAGAACAAGAAGCTTGGGTAAAAATGGGTACGGTTAGGGTCCTATGTTGGGCTCTTTGGAAAGCAGATTTAGGAGATGGAGAATAGTGTGCAGGTTTACTGGTGGGTGTTCTCAGGGTCAACACCCACAGGAGAAGGAAAGGAACCAGGACTAGTCAGAAAAAGTTAGGCAGTGGTGCAAACACAGTGAGGACCTCGGCTGGTCCCACGGGCAGATCTGCAGCTGGGATGGCCATCCAGAGACACCACAAACTGGTAACAAAGGGGCTGAGCTTTCACAGTCCCACAGTGACTAGCGCTTGGATATGGGATATCCTGAGAAAGAGACGTGACCTTTACCAGGGAGCTGTTTTCAGCTGAAGCAATCCAAGAAAGGGGCTGAAGACTGAGTTCCTTCTGCTACCTGCATATACAGCAGCTGAAGGAATGAGAATTTCGGTCCTTCAGAGGGACCCAGGCAGCTCAACGCAGCTTGCCCTACTATTAGTAAGATTCAGTTCATAGCAACAGAAAAGCAAAAGGCTAGTAAACTCACAAAAAGATACTCAAATGCACTTATAGCTAACAAAATGTAAATTAAAACGAGTATCATTTGTCCCATTAGATAAGCAAAGATAAAGTGGTTGCCAACAGAGTTGTTAATACTGATATTCTTAGATGCTGTTGAGAGGAATGCAAAGCTCTAAGATCTCTTGGAGGACAATTTGGCATATCTTTCTAAATTGAAAGTGTGCACATCCTTTGACCCGGCATCTCCACTTCTAGGAATTGTTGCTACAGACAGATTCATATGTATACCCAAAATATGTACGAAAGCTATTAAACACTGCCTAGTTGGGAAGTTTGTTTGGAATTGAAAAGAAGATAGCAGACTTATGTTTCATGGTATATCGTTTTATAGTATACTGAATTTTTTATCCTGTATTTGTGTTATTTTTTTAAATAATCATTAAAGAAAGAAAATCCAAACATGAAATACCTATCTATAAAGATATCTTTATGGTATATGCCTATATCTAAAAGAAACCCTTTTTCTGTTTTCATACTGCCATAGCTAGAATATCTCCTAGATTCTCTTACACTCAGTATTGTAAACTTACTCCTATATACAGGGAATCTGTATGAAGTCTCTCAATGTATTTTTCTCTTCTGCAGAGCAAACTACACCAATTTAACTCAAATTCTCGCAGGTCTTAACACTTTTGCAAAGGAAACTGGACTACTGGGATATTGCTATGTGTCAATTATGCTAATAGGCACTCTAATATATTATCTAATTTAATCCTAACAATCCTATGAGTTATGTGTCATCATTCCCAGGGTGCACAAAGGTTAAATGACTAGTTCTCTGTAATACAAGTGAAAATCCAGCCAAGTCCAGTCCATATGTAGTGTTCACTTCTTTCTACAACGTCCTCCTGCCTCACACAATATTTTTCTTTTGACTTCCACAACATTTTGTAAGCAACCATTGGTAACCTAAAATAAGTGGTATAATTTCCATTTTAAAGAAGAAAAGGCTGAGAAACAGCAATGGGTAAATGTCTTTCTCTAGCTCAGAAAGCTACGATTTCACATAGTCCTAGAATGCCAGTCTTCATCTTCCCTCTATCTCCTTTTGAATACACTTTAATCTGCTCATAACCCTTCCACTAAAAGAAAATTCAAAGTAGGTGGGATCTCTGCCCCCATCTTCTTTGGATTGCCATTAGAGAAAGGATTAGGGGAAATATGTTCAGCCAGGAGAAGGAGGTAGAAGTCCAGCATTATTGTTTTCCTTTAATCATTAAATTCAAGGCCATATAATGGAAACCTATGTTTGGGTCAACTATTTGAATCCATGGGGAGAAAGGAGACCCACAAACTTCGGAGGCAAAAAAGCAATAGGAAGACAAAATGAAGGCTGCTTCTCTCAAAAGTCAGGACAATTTATTTAACCAATGAGTTAAGAGACAGTGGGTACTTTGAGTGAGTCTCCCAACAGCCGATGCAACTGCTGCCCAGATGAAAACAGCCAAATGCCACCAAAAATTAGGCTTGAGCCAATGTCAGAAATCTTTTAAAAAATATCTTAATTATAAGTAATCGGAATGAATGATGGGTTGGTTTAAAAATATGTTGAGGATTTTTCCCCTAGATAGCGTTGTTGTTATCCCGAGGAAAGATGCTATTGCTTCTGCTCTACTGACATTGTTCATCATTTTGCCCAGACCCTTCAATAGAGATTGCTGTTTCTCACTGCCGACCATCTGTTGTCATCTACACGAAGGATCTACATAAATCCCTACTAGTTGCTGTACCTCAGAAATGCCCCCTCTTAAAGAAAACCACAAATTAATTGTCGCTGCTTTAAAACTCTGAGAAAGAGAAATGAATCTAAATATACCTCCCTCCCCCAACACACACACACACACACACACACACACACACACACGTACACACAGCAAATTTCATCTATAATTTAGAAAATGGATGCAGTTCAGCAACAGTTAAAGACTAATTTCTTATGCTTTTTGTGCATTTACATAATTGATTCGCTAGATAATGCACTCTGCTTCCTTATTTAATAAACATGTTAATGATTTCAGACAATTACTCAAAACTGCCTACAAGTGTCTGCCTAAGAAAAGCAACAAAAAATAATTAAAATGAAAATACACACCAAAAGGCACATCCTTCATATCACATTACACAAGATATTAAGTCAATATGTCACCCTGTCACCAGTCACTTGCTACCTGCTGTTATACATTTATTCAAATTCTAATGTATTAGCTGAGGCTGATACATTGGTTAGACACCCAAGCGGGCAGACACACAGAGCGAGAGAATAAACCTGGTGCTTTGTCAGGGTAGAGGCAGTAAAATAGCAGCAGCGAAGGAGGGGAGACAATAAACACAGGACAGAAACAGAAGGTTGAAGCAGACGCTTTCACAAGAAAACCGTCTTCGGGCTATTCGTGGTGGGGGGCAGTCACAGGGGAACTAAATGGATTCCATTTCCTCCGCCACCCCTGAGTGCTTGGATAGCACCAAACAAGCTGGCCCAACATCACAATAGGCTCGGTTTTGGCAGATGCCTCATGCATTCTGGCCATTTTGGGGCTGTCTTATTTTATTCCCCAGAACTTTCACATGAGTCAACCACAAGCCACGGCTTGAACCACAGAGAACCGTGGACGTCTTCACGACCCGAGGGAAGGGTGAGGAGGGAGGCGGGCATGAGAAAGCTCAGATGCCAGGCAGCCGTGACTTTGGCCCCCTGTGGTGCTTGGCCAGTCCCACCTGAGCTTGGCCCCTCCAGCTCCTGCTGGAAGCCAAGTCGTTTGGACACGGTGTGTCTCAGCCTCCCTTCCCAGTGCTCCAGGAAGAGAGAGGAGGATGACCCGACAGGAGCAACAGGATGCTGAAGAAGGAGCGTGGGTGTTTCCAGCCCTTGCTGGAAGCCGGCTGATTCTGGCTTGGGAAGCCCAGGTTCCACCCCTTCCAGAAGACAGGTTGGAGGCAGAAGAAAAAAGATGAAATTGTTTGAGAGGAAAGTGGGCCATCCATCATGTAACTTCTTGGGCTAGGAAAGGGCGTGGGAAGAAGAGTGAGTGAGCAGGAGTCCGGCTTGACCAGGTGACACTCTTTCCACATTTCTAAGCCCACGGGTCCTGGGTGGAGGCAACCTGTGACCTCAGTCCTCAAGCAGGAGTTACAGGTCAGTAGGCAAAGTGTGTGTGTGTGTGTGTGTGTGTGTGTGTGCGCGCGCGCGTGTCCCTGATCTTTAAACTTTCGACCTGCCTGCTTCACTGTATACTCTCAACCTGTTCACAACCTGCGTGTCATGCAGAGGAAGTGGGCAGACACATGGGAGGGCAGAAACAAGGGCGGTTCGTTCAGAGTCACCTTAGCAAACAGGCACGTTACCAGGAGGTATGGAGAGCTACTGGGGGATTTTAAACAAAGGGTAACAGAAACCGATTTGCTTCCTGGAAGGATGGTTCTGGCAGCAAAGTGGACAATGGTGGGAAGGGGACAGAGAGACCAGGGAGGAGGCTGTCTGTCACCTGGATCCAGCAATGCCGACGGTGTAGGCCAAGGGAGTGCTGGTGGGGTCCGAGTGGAGTGGGAGGCCTTGTGGGGCCAAAAGAAGAGCGTCAAGGAATCAGGCCAGAGCAGAGGCAGAAGGAGATGCTGGTCTCTCGGAGCTGGGGGGACTAACAGGACGGGGGCAGAGAGTGGGGCGTTGGTAGCGGGGGTGGGGTCCTTAGCTCAACTTCGGACACTTTGGCTGTTAGGATGCAGGTGTCCAAGGTACATCCAGATGAGGTGTTGAGAAGCCAGCGCTGGACTTCTGACCGGTACTTTCACTTTCCCACCTAGGAAACGGCCCGTTAGGCTACAAAGGCAGCGAAAGGGAGATCTCTCACCTGGGTCAGCTATCACCTTGCTCATGATCGGAAAGTCTCTCCCTAGTCTCTGGAAACACAGCCAAGGCATGAAACACAATGGATCCACTCCTATCAAGGACTAATAAAAGACCTAATAAATAAATTAACTTAAACCACCCTTCCCCACCCAAAAAAAGAAAGAACAACAAAACCAGGTGGGGAGGAATTGCTTAGTGATATTAACAGGACTCCTGCAATTTCCTGGCCAAGTGATTCAAGCCAGAAAGTGGAATACATAACGCACTAACCAAATATTCCATATTATTAAGAGGTCCTTATAAATCTACTCAGTAGTTAATTTAAAATTAAATCGTAATGGGATCATGCAGCCTGACTAGTCCAAGAGGAAAGGAGGTCTAGAGGATCTTTTATAGGGGCAAAAATCTACCCAGTCGACTCTTTTTGAAAGCTGATTAATCACAGGGAACTCAAGAACGCTGCACAGGAAGCACACGGGCCGTGGAGAAGAGAAGGCAGCCGCCTCTATGGACATAACCCGACGGGGCTCCCCGTCCAGCTCTGTGGGGGTGTAACGGGAGGCAGCATTCTCTGTTCTTGAGCATGCTTCCAACAAACGAACAAAAGCTACATCCGGGGATTGCAGATGCTGAGGTGTGGCTTACATAAGCAAATGTAACCCAGGTGTTAGGGACTTCATCCATTCAGCTCACTGTTCCTGTCCTTTCACCCCTCACCACCACCTTCCACGACAAATTCAACGGTCCCTGGCCTGCTGTGTTGATCATCACCAAAGGTCTGTGGAGCCAGGGGAGGAGGTCCCATCAGACAGGATCCTCCCACATCTCTGCTCAGCAGCCCCACCTGTGGTCTTTTGTGTCCCTCTTCACCTGCAGAGAAACCTCATCTTGAAGCTTGGACACCCAAAGACTTCCTTCTCTCCTACACACAGCTCATCAGACAAGTTTCTCATCAAAAGAACCCCACTAGCCCTACTAGAAAAGAAGTTACTGCAGCTGCTAAGAAGATATCATTCTCTCTAAATCATTTTTGTTTTATTTATTCATTACCTTTCCTACCTCCCTCCAGAGAGGATTTAAACAAACTTATAGCGAAGGGTAGATGTGCCATAAATCAGTTTCGAGGAAAGGAGGGAGCGAAGACACTAACCCCATTATGACTAATAAAATCGTCGAGACTCCATATAACACGAGCCAGGAGCTTCCAGGTAGCCATAAGAAAAGGGAAAGCGCCATTAGACCTCTTTTTTAATGTCACAAATGACAAAACATACCAATACCCCAGAGGGGAAAAACTTCAGAGCAGCTTTCAAAGCATCAGCTTAGGAAGGCCAAATCATTGGATAAGGACTCCCATTTCTTCTCTTTCATATCCGCATGACTTCACACTGTTTTATATGGTATTTATTTTCTTAATTACTCCAGAAAGAACAGCTAGGAGTCAAGAATTTCTGGTGTGATGCCGAGCTCTGAGTTTATGAGCAAATAGCCTCACCTTTCCAGAAACACAGAAGGCAAAAACCAGACGTTCTTTCCAACTCCAACGTTATATGGATTTTAAGATAAATATCATTGTTTTTTAAAGTGTTGAGGAATCTCACACACAGTAAAACTCCTTTATATGTGGAAAGACAAGACTAACAGCCTCCTATAAATTAACTATGAAGCTTGTATAATAAGAAGTTATGTTTTTAGAGATATCATGATTCAATAGTTCTGGGCAGCAATAAGCCACTAAAGACATGGGGCATTCTACCATATTTAGAAGTAGAAGAAATACACTTTTAGAAAATCACATGCGAAGCATTTAATGGCCTCCTTTGATTAATCCTTTTTGAGCTTGTAAAGTTCTATATCAATTGCCATTCTTTAAAAATGGACTGTACAACTTAAAAATAATTATTGTAGAGTCATCACTTGCACATATATGAACATTCACAGACCATATGTACATACAAACTGACCATCTCATAAATTTGGTCCATATTTAACCACTTTGTTCAGCTCTCCCTATGCTGACACTATTATTAATACTATTATTAGCGGTAAATATTATATTATGTATAACAACCTTAATTTAAGCCCATAGTCAAAAGAAAACATCCCTAATGAAACACAATTTCAAATTACAGTGAAATCTGTCTCCTAGACCAAAATATACAAAAAGGCTCTTGCTTATATTTTTAAACTTCATGTGACTTATTTAAAGATTCAACGTTTTCACTGAAATGAGGCACAGATGACTAAATTTTCATTTAGGCTAAACAGTAACTCAGGCAGAATTCTACCTGTGGATTTGGATTCATTTCAATACTCTTCATTGAAACATACAGAAACTGTAATAATTAATACTTTGACCAGGGGACACCATAACTTTCCTTTATTCTGTTTAAGGTAATGTCTGAAAAAAATATGTGCTTGTAGGAAAATTGCCATTTCGCTCCTTAAAAGTAGGCATTTGTAATCATTACATTGCTTCAGCTGCCCTTTGGTACATTCAATTTTTAAAATTAAGTTAAATAGAGCTATGCATATCTGTAGAGGCTTTAAGTTCTCAGAAGGCAAAGACTCACCTTATTGAGCAGTACAATACAGGCACTGAGCTTCCTGGATCACCTGACCCAGGATGGCAGTTCAGCTGCACACGTGCTATAACTCCCTACCTATCATCCACAGCAGACATCACTAGCAGATCGTGGATAGCATTCTTTTACTCTGGGTCCAAATGTGGCCATGGATTTCTTTTCAACACAGGACTACAGGCACTTATACCAACTGATAGTACATGAGATGAAAGCTTTTTACATTCTGTGATGTCATCCAAGCCTGATGTTGAGATAAATACACCAAACTCCAAGTTGGATCAGATACACAGTAGTCAGGCAATAAAGCCAGCACTACACCCTGAACTCTAAACTCCTTATACAGTGCTCTTCCACTAGACACCAAGTGCAGTGTTGTATACTTAATAAGCAGTCACTAAATGGGCTGAGTAAATAAATGAACCTTTCCCTTTTGTTCTTTAGTACCCTCTCCTTTTCTTTTGGGAAGACATGTCTGGAACGAAGCTCTTCATTACCAAGTCATAATATCTGGGTACCAAATGAAGCTTAATAGGCCAATAAACAATACTGAAACTCATCCCCAGATTCAAAAATACTGGAGCATCCCATTAACACATCTCATAACACCAATCCAAATATCCCACAAGTTAAATCCCACAGGATAAGTCCTGCACACCAGTACTGACTTTACTACTATACATCTGTGACACCTTGAACTGAATATTCCCTTCTCTGGGTACCAGCTTCTTCATCTGTTGAATGAAAAGTTTCAAAGATCTGACCTGGAACATTCTTTCTGAAGATGAAACTTATCAAACATTTGCTTCAAATTCAGCAGCTATTTATTAAATGCCTACTGCAAGCAGAGCTCTATGAAAGGTGCAAGGTGAAACCAGTGGACAAACACAGATTCTGGATTCTGCCCTCCAGTCCTGTGTTCACTATTAGCACATGGTTTGTCTTGCCACTTGCCACATGAAGAGGGACCACTTGGCTTCAGAGTAGGGGGAAATAATTGTTCATCTTTCTCCATCAAGCTGTCAGTCAGAGTAGCTTTGGGAAAAATTCCAGTGCTATTTCATTCTCTGCAGCTCAACAGCGTCCCTCCTCTATATGCAAACTAAAAACAAAAAAACAAACAAATACTGCACCTCCCCGTTCCCCCACCAAATATCCTGGTGGAAAATGATACACCAGAAAAGTAAATGTTATAAACACATATTTTAAATGGACATTTTTCTGAAGTCGACACCTAAAACTCACATTCTTTTAAAGCTTCCTCAATTCCTAAATTGGAGAAACAGCTGAGCTCCTGCCCAACTATCAATGATAAGAAGATACTAGAAAGAAGTGGCAATAGGCAGTCTTGACAAAGATAACAAACATGCCAACTTTGTTATAGGGAAAGAATCATTACAGGTCTAGAAGATACTTTCTTCTAAATCAATCATGTTTGTGAGTAAAAGTCTGTTTATAGTTAAATATTGTATATTTATATGTAAATGCATAAAGTTATATGTTGTTATATATCATATTATAATGTAAATATTAAATAGTTAAGTTAAAACCTAGAAAAAATTACTATATTGTGTTTCATTCATTCATTCATTCAACAAATATTTCTTGAAACCTCTTGTGTGCTAAGTACTGTTCTAGGTGCTGGGGCATTTAGTGAACACAACAGACATTTCTGTCCTCATAGAGCTTACAGTTATATAAAAATAAAACCAGAAAAGCAGCTTTTTAGGACAGCTATCTATGCAATCCATCCAGCCACACACTCAAAGGTATTTATTGGGTAACTACTTCATGCCGAGCTCCAGGTTAAGATGGGAGAAAATAAAAACCCTAAGATCCAAGCACTTATAGATAAATAAAAAACTTACTACAGAATAATGGAGGTTCGGACAAAGCATTGTGGACAAAGGGTGATCGATGTTCCTCATGTTCTAGGAGAAGACAGAAGTCACAGCTGAACTGGCTTTTGAAGGGAGAGAAGGAATGTACCAGGTAGACTAAGAGAGGAAAGGCGTCCTGACAGAGGACCACATCAGAAAGAGGCCTAAGCGCGCAGAGAGAGGTGGGACATCCGCAGGAAGCCCTTGAGCCTGGAGCACAGGGTGAGGATTGGGAGGAGAGGGTTCCAGAAAGGCAGGTTGGAGCGCCAAGGCGCTGGTCTCAATGCCAAGTTCAGGAGTTTGTCCTTTAACCTGGGGGAATGGCAATGATGACCTACTGCTCGTTAATATCTTGTTCAAATATGGTTATACCACGTATCCCTTAGGTAGGGTGGCATGGCTCATCCCTCAGTGTTTTGATCCTCTTCCAACCCCAAAACGAGTGAGGGGAATTTTGCTAATTATTAGCAGGAAAGGAGAAGTAGGTGTGACTAGCACAGGCTGGACAGAGCCCAACACACCCAGAGAGAGAGTATTTTCTTCCTCTCAACAGCTTCATCCAGTGAGCAGCTGCTAACCCACTAGCGGTGCCAGAGAGACTCAGTGGGTCTGACGGCTGTTAATGGGCTTTATTACCTTGTTGAGTACTTCAAACTCCAGTCACTAATTACAGGGCATCGACTTCAATGTTTGGCTATATAATTTTTGTTAATTGATTTGCATGAGGGGATTTGGGCATGACGCGCTCTAAATTTTCTTTCTGCTCTAAAACTCCATCACTGTTCTCCATGGCTACGTGCATCGGTAATGACCTTGTGTATTCTGGATTGTGGGCTTCATGCATGGGCTCCCTCTTCAATTGCTAAGAACCCTCAGGAGCAAAGTGTTATGCAAGGGCACACAATGACATGGAGGCCCAGGCTGGAGCAGGACACAGCCATTACCACTCGTGCTAGCTAGCATTTATTGATCTCTTAACAGCAAACAGATTTTGTAAGGCTAAGCCACTTTTAGCCACTTAGACACCTTGCCTACAGTGGGCTTACACAGCTTATGGACATGAAGCAGGTGGTTCTACTTGATTAGTGGATCTTAAATGCTTATATCCCATACTTCCTAACCATATCTCCATTTCTCCCTCATTTCCCAGTACTGGGTCTTTAATTTAGCCCTTTTCTCATGCTTGATTCACCCTTTCGCCTCCCCAAAGTCCACAGTTCCTTTTGAAGGTATTGCTCCTCACCAAGATCACTCTTTGGGGTCTTTGAATGACATTCTTCCTCTTAACTTATCCTATTCATGGGATGGAAAGGGACACAAGAGGAAAGACCAAGACCCACGATATTCAATAAATATTGAACTGGTTCAATATTTACATGCCAGACCTCCCTGAGACCATCAGCCAACCACTGATGTACCAGGCAGGTTGCACTGACTCTGAGACCCATGAGCATCCTGATGCCCTGGTCTTCCAGGTGGAAAATACAAATGCTAGGAAACTGTGAGCCACGGCACTCCATACCAACTGAGCTTCCGGGCAAGAGGTTCTTGGAAAATCTCTGCAGTGGAAAGAAGTAATTCTCAGTGATGGTAGGTGACCTGTCACTCCAGATGTGCCATTTATGGCTAAGAATAGTACAAATTCTAAAGTTTCCAAATAATTAAGCTTTACTTCATACATTAGAGGGGATTCAAGGTTATCATATAATAGACTCCCTCTCTCAGCCCTGCACTCTGGTATATTTCTTCAAGTAGGAAAGAAAATGGTGGTGTCAGAGCTAAGGTCACCATTGTGTCTTTGCCTCAGCGTAGGTGTGTATCCTGCATGGCAATGCGATTGATTGTGTCGGCTGTGGCAGAAAACACATGTTGACATCTTCAGCTGCCTCAAGAGTAGAGAGTGGGCTGAGAAACGAGAAAAACGATGGTTCTGCCTTTGGCATTGTGAAAGGGAGGTCAACCTGGGCCAGGAGTCTCTCTTTGGGCACATCAATGATGCAGACACTAACACTTCCCTGCCAAGATGTTGGAAGAAAGTTACAGTCAGGAAAAATAAGTTATTGTGTTCTATTACACAGCAGGGTGACTACAGCAAATAACAATGCAGTATAGATTTCAAGACTGAAAGAAAAGAAGATTTCAAATGTTGTCACCACAAAGAAATGATTAAATGTTTAAAGTGATGGATATGGTAATTACCCGATTTGATCATTATACAATGCATACACTCTTGGAAACATCACGCTATATGCCGCAAATATGTATAATTATAATGTGTCAATCATAAATAAAAAATTAATGAAAAGAGGGATATCAGCATGTTACTTCAATAAATAATAAAAAACAAAATTACATTAACCTTGAAAGAAATAAATAATAAATAAAATTAAGGTGATTTTCTATAGTAAAAAAAAAAGGATGTTAGAAGAAGTATGTCTTCTTTAGGCATGGCAACCTTAATTTAAATCTTAAAACCAGCCAAATCCAACTCAAGAGAAGTCACCAAAAGTGTTTGCATTTTGAGAAGGAAAAAAAAAAAGCAAGAAAAAGAGGTTCACTAGCAAAGTTAGAAGCGTTGCTTGGTTTTCCCTTTTTAAATGGATCCTGGCTGTTTGGGGAGTTGTGGCCTCAGGCATGGGAAGATCTTTGGGAGAATCCTTGGGCTATTAGGCAACAGAGACCGTTCAAATGGGAAAGATTAAGCAAAATACACTTGTGATGCCTGACAAATTCATCTTCAGCTGTGAGGGGAAAAAAATTCATCGTTTCCTTCAATAACATTAATTATCCAACCACAGCAGAAACTTGACAAAGGCTGATGATGTGTTTAGAAACAGTGAATGTAGTGAGTCACTGGGCTCAGATCCAGGGTTGTAGACACCTCGCACCAGCAGCCTTCCCCCCGCCACACTCCAGGTGGAGGGAGACCCCCGTGTTTCAACCAAGCCAAGGCAGGAATGGGCAAGTGTGCTTTCCGGGCTTTGTGTTCTGGAAAATGGGATCCATTACACAGAGAAAGACGCCACTGATGTCTCAGAACCCAACAGGCAGAGTGTTAATCCAGCTGTAACCATTTACCCTCCTCACCCATGACTTTTCTGGAAGATATTCCCTGAAACTGTTGTAGAAGAGAAAAATCTCATGAGCTATTCAAAAGCCAAAGGACTGTTCCTACTCTTTATTGGGTGAGAAGCCAGTTCCTTGTCACTTCTCTTTCGTTTTTTTTTAAGAGTGCAAAGCAGAGGGAAAGAGGGGAAGATATGTAATAAAATATTTATAAATCTGTTCCTGCTACCATTTTAAGTATAATTTTAGAGTTTTTTGTTTGTTTTGTAATTTTTGCCAATGGTCCAGTACCACGGGTGGAAAAGGAGGCTGCCTGAGATAGCAGGTTCCTTGAGTTGTTTCTTTTAATCAGAAAGGAAGAAATAAAGCAGTTTCCTTTCTCTCCCACAGGCCAGCACCCCCTACAGTACATGAGTCATGGAACAGCTCATGGAAGAGCCAGCTCCATCCAGGCTTCTCAGCTCCTCCCCATTATCCTCCCCAGAGACAGGCAGAGATGGTGGCAGCACAGCCCAGCAGGAATCTGTGGGAGTGAAAAGCAAACAGGAAGCCTGAGACCCCAGGAGGCAGAAGCCCTCTGGGAAGGAGGAACATTCTGGTAGCTATGGCATTGTAAGAGCCCCCGTTTGCGTTAGGGACATGAAATACAGCCAAGGCTTAGAACTATAAAGACCCTTAGGAATCAACTCTGTCTCCAGACTCCCCATTTTACAGATGATGTTAAATCTGAGGTGAAAAGGGGTTAACATATTTGTCAAGATCACACTCTTATGACTTAGTACCAGCCCATATCGAAGATTTGCTTGTGAAGGACTTTCCAGGATGTAAAATGTGGCCAGTGCGGATTCCACCCAACACCAGCCATCTTTTGCAAGGAACGGTGAGAAAAGATGTTCCCATTGAAGAACCCGGGTACCGCCAGAGCCTCCAGTTGCTTCTAAGTCACCCAAACAATGGTGTGATCAATCCTATTTCAAGGCAGGGTATAATTTACCTTTTTTCAAGCTTCAGAAAACTGAAAAACCCTGCATGATGCAGGTAGTAAATCTGAAACAGAATCTTTAAGTGAGCACCTGGTACGTGGCAATTACTCGGTACATGTTTGTGGGGTAAATAAATGACTAAAACCAAGTATTTTGGCCAAATGGGAGTGGATTATGTCATCTGAAACATTAGGTTTTGACATCTCTTAAGGAGATATAAATAGCCCATTTGGCATAAATGTAGGCAAACATCAGGGTTATGAATGTACAGAGGCTTCAATCCAGAGACAGTTCCGTGCCGGGCATGGCAACCAAAGAGCTGTGTGATGGTGGGGACATAGGTTACTCCGCTGTGTTTCATCTATAAATGAAATAAGAGAAATACCTTTTAATTTTAAGGAATTATTTGTGTAAACTAAGAGATATAGTGAATATGAAACCGCATTATAAAGTTAAAAATACTGGACACAACTATTTGTTTTATACAAACGCAATATATTTGATTCTCATAGCCCTCTTTCCCCAGATTTATTATAACACTTGCTCCATTGTTCTCTAATAGCCAAGATTTAAGGGACGCCCCTCCCCACCATGTCCTGGCACCACCACAGGCACTGGGCATACACAGACGAGATAAAGAAAAAAATCCCTGTGATTTAGTTTATGCAGATCTCTCATAAACATTAGTGTATATGCTTTAAAGGCATCTGATTCTCTTTCTGTCTAGCCCAGTGACTAGCCCTAGCTCAGTGACTGCCACACGGTAGGCTGTTATTAGGTGACTGGTAAATAAACAGATGTATAAATTAATGCATGCATGGTGGAATGACTGGATGAAAACAATTGCAGCTTTGGGATAATCATCCCATGCCTCAGCACCAGAGCAGTAAAATTCCATCATATGCAGGGCTGAAGAGCGCAACAGTGTTAGGCCTCTGAGGTATGTGTATGTTCCTTGGCTGGAGCCAAATCCTAAACCCTGGAGAGCACGGAAAGCCACAGCTCGATTCATGAGAGGACGTGCCAAAGCCCAACCCCAGCTGCACACTGACTTGCAGGAAAACTTACCCGATTCCCTTCCAGAAGAGTCTGCCATGACCACTATCCCAAACGGAGTGGGGATCACATGTCAGACGTGGACGCCAAGTCCTCGTCCACAGAGTGTGGGATGAGCAATTCCATCCTGACAGATGTGATCCCCAGAGTGCCGGGAGTGACAGTGTGGAGTTTTCCACTCCTCCAGACAGCGGGCAAATACGTGCCGATCTGACTTGGCTTACACGAAAGCTTGACAGCCTCCTCCTCCTCCTTGGAAGTGTCATCTTCACTGGAGATCAGCCAGGACATCCTGGATTCTCAACTTTCTAGAACTGGTGGGGGCTGGGCAATCTGCAGCATTAATTGGATATTGCCCCCCCCATTCCCCCTCCAGGGTAGCGAATGTTGGTCAAAGGCACGTTATTTTTACTACTTTCTGTCTAAATGGCCACGTAGCTCATTGCTTCCTGGGTGGCAGTCAGTCTTTGCCTTTATTGAACAAACAATTATTGAGAACTTCTTATGTACCAACCACTCTTCTAAGTTCTTCACAAATATCCACTCATTGACTCCTCATCCCCTCCTAGTGTCTTCCCCAGGTGGCGGATGGGGTAACTGAGAGCTGAAGAGGCTAAGACAGTTCATGGTCTGGATTGTTGTGGAAGCTGTCGTGTCAGCTGCAATGAAGTTTGATGACAGACTGTGCACTTTGTTCCTTTTTAAGGGTGAGTCATTCGGAAGCACGTTGCGTGGCATTTAAAGGATAGAGGCAGGGATGGAGCGGGGAGAACCGCAGGAATAGGACATTGTTAATATTGCATTCCCATTTATATCAGCACCTTTAACCGAGGACAGAGGATACCAAGGGAAGCACATGTTTGAAATGTGATAGGATCTTTCCTCAGGTTCAACTTTAGTCATGTTAGGACGAGTCCTCAGTAAACTGTAAGCATAGAGTAACTTATATAAAAATATATAGACAGACATAGATACATATAAATAGATAAAAATAGATAAATCAGGGCCTCTGACTTAAGAACAACCTCCTACCCTTTGTTAATTGGAAAATAACCAGCTCTCACAGAGCCTCCCACACACAATGAAAGGGGGTAACTGAGCCCACATCAAGAGCTCCAGTTATCAGCCTTTTTGAAGGAAAAGCCACACCCTTCGAGATACATCTCTCCTCATAAAGAAGGTTTGCCTTTTCTATTTACCCACCTCCCCTTGCCGAACATCATTAAAACAATAAGCCGTCATTTAACCTAAGAGGTAAAAATGTAACCCTGAAAATGTACTTCCTACTTTTTTCTTCCCAGTTTATCACCTGCAGCTATCCTTTTCTTCCATCAGAAACCCCTGTCAAAAATTGATGGTGCCTGCATGCTAAGTTCACCACAAATACCTGATCTGAATTCTAAGTAATTAGCAAATCCAGGTAACCGACAAGATGCTGATCTTTTTTTATAACCACATAAAAGTCAGGGAGGATATTTTAGTTCAAGAACATTTTCAATCAGGAAACCTAACATCGTGTTCCAAAATACCACACTGTGTTGCAGTCATACATTCGGGTGACACGTTGACCAAGGGTAATGATGTACCTTCACGGTGATCACACTGCGCCATGAATGTGCAGTGGCAACGAGGCGCATGTTACGTGTGTTTTACCAGTTTGGGCAGCTGTCCACGAACAGGGATCAGTTATCACCAAATCCATTTTGTGAGGTTCAGTTTTCCATTGTGAATGAAATGCATTTATTTGTTCCAGTAGAAATATGTAGACTTACTGAGAATTTTCATTTTGTGAGGATCTGAAGATGAGTACACCCACAGGATAAAGACACAATACCTACCTAATTCTGAAAACCAAACCATCGTGCAGTGGACTCTAAAGTAGATCATTCATTCCAGTCCCTTCTCTGTGATCACCAGCTGCACATGCTCTCAGTTTCCTTGTCTATAAAATGGGGATGCTAATAAACACATACATCAAAAGGCTGTTGGGAAGAATAAAAGAAATAACATGAAAGTGTTATGCAAACTTAAATCAGTGCACCACATAAGCTCTCGTGTTCCTGGCAGGGATCACTAAATTCAGAAACTGACATGACCTAGTTCAAACAAACAAAAACATAACGGCAAAGTTGCATCAACCCACCTCCAATGACTGATGCTAATCAAGCTGTTCCCTGTTTATAGATATTAGCTTGCTGGGTCTGTAACCTAAGGTAATATATGTAAAGTAACTGCGAGGTGAGAAAGATAACTTTTATAATTTACAAGTTTATATTACGTGCCACCTTTTTCACAGCATTGTTGTTTTCATGTTGAGCCACGTTTTGCACTATGGTATCTTATTATGGAGCTTTAATAGTCAGTAAGTAAGTTTATTCTTATTAGCAACAAAAAAATTTCCCTTAAGAAACTGCATTCTGCAAATGTAAAGCAGGAAAGAAGGTAGATGAAGAGACACGACCGAGAATGCAGCGAGGGCTGGACGCTCGGTCTGTAGCTGGTGCTCAGTAACTGCTCGATGAATAAATGGATGAGTGACTAACCTGATAAGAAACGTGGTGGCGAGTGGCGGCTTTCAGAACTGCACGCTATTTTAGAGCTATCATAATTGATCATAGAGAAGATGGAAAATTCTCTGGGAAATCTTAGGGGGTTATATGAAGACAGCTGTCTCCATAAGTGAAGACATAAAAGTCACAATGCAGAGTTAATGCAAAGAAAATTCTTTTTATGCCTTCGCTAAGGCCCGGCCAATAATTTGTTCAATGAATGAAGATTTCTGATGGAAAGCTGGGAAGGATGCTTCGGCGGGGAAATCCCAATCTAACAAGCCCACTTTGCGCTGGGGCGAGCGTAGACCTGCTTTGAACCAAGTTCCCATGAGAAGGCAATTGCACTGCAGTGAAGCGCCAGGGCAGGGTTTTAGGTACATTTGCGAAGAGGGTGGCAAACGTGGGGGCAACTTCTTACTCGGAAATCCCGACGTGTGAAACAGGAGAAGGCTGAGTTGCTCTGGGTGAGGCAGGAGGACAGATGATGTCGGGACCGGAAGGGCTGTGGATCCCATAGGGACCCATAACCCCCGCTCCCCTAAGTACTTCCGAGGAGCAGAAAACCACCATTCTTGTGGCCTTTTCCTGCATTTCTTTGAGAGCTTTACAGTAATATGGGGCAGGGAAGCAGGCAGCAGCTACCTCGGTTCAGAGTCTAATTGTATTTAGGCAACATGGTATAATGTAGCAAAAATTTGGATTCTGGATTTGACAGACTTGGGTTCAAACGCTGGCTCTGCTGTTTTCCAGCTACATAAACACGGACAAGTGCAGAACCTCCCCGAGTTCAGTTTTGTCTTCTATAAAACAAAGATAAGTAACGTTTATCTCACAGAGTGGTTGTGAGAACTTAGTGAGATAATATATGTGCATCCACATGCCATGTGCTCCATAAAGTCAGTTTTCTTCCCTCCTGTCTTTTCTTAACGTTTTACTGTTTTGACTGTTTTTGTCTCTACTATTGGGCTTGGGTGCACGGAAGTACAAAAATAGAATCTCCAAAAAAAGTTCTCATGAATTATCTGAATCTTTAAACATTAAGCAATTTAGATAATTTGAAGATGCTAATTACAGGCAATTTCTTCTCACAGCCAATATGAACTTCAAATCTGTTAGTCCAAAGATGAATTTGTCTTCCCACCTACAAAGGCTACTTAATAAAACAAACTCGTGAGGATTACATAAAAATGCATTGTGGCAACAGTTAAATAAATTAGGGTACAACCATTACGGACTATATATGCAGCCACTGAAAATCATGTTTTTGAACCATTTTTAATCATACAGGCAATGCATAAGATATAATATTTGATGCAAAAGGCAGAATGCAAATATACAAAATAGAAATGTATATACATGTACATATATGTTAAAAGTGGTCCTAAAAGTGGATATTTTATTGTTTTTGTTTTCTGTTCCAAAATGAGTATGTATTTTCTCTATGATCAGAAAGAAATTAAAGATGGCCTTAAAAATATTTCGGAGTATAGAAATGATACAGTTCCATAAACTGAAATGAAGGTGCTTTGCAGAGTGATGGGTAGCTCTTCCCCTGTCACATGCATACGTGAGAAAGTGCCCTGGATCACCCCCTACCCCACAGAAAGACGTGCTTGGTGACCATGTGGTCCAGCTCTTGGTCCTAGGTCATGGTCATGCAGTGGTGATGGTTCCAAACACCTGATTTTGCCCTTCCTATAGCATGAACTGAAAAATTTTAAAATGCAAAAGAAGAAATCTCTAAGTGAGTCTGTATTTTTATAGAATCCAATCTTGCACAAGAGCAGCTGCAAGGGCTGGAACGTTCACGAAGGAGATGCTGCCAGTGGGGGCATTTCTGGTGCTAGCAGGGGTCTCAGTGAGGAACTCTGCCAACTGTGAGTAACATAAAGGGGCAAGGTGACAGCCATCCTGGCCCTCTTTTTCAGCCCTGACATTTCAAAATAATTTTTATAAATTAATAGAATTCTAGATCTGGCTCACCTAAACCAGCTGCCTCCTTTTGTGGCTAAAGAAACCAAGGTAGGAGAAGGTGAAGTGTTTTGTCTATGCTCCCAGACTTAGTCAATGAAAGAGATGAGACCACACATGAAGTCTCCAGATACATAATCCCTTTGTCCTTCACTTACCTACAAACTACTCTGGCCAGCTCAACAACTGGGCCTTCTGTGACTAGTTTCCAGCTACTTACAAGTTTTCAACAGAAAACTGGAAACAAGGCCACTATCACTGGGGAATTTGACAGAACACAGAATTGTTGTATGTTCCATTTAACAGGGTCAGAGCAGGTCTTCCCACCTATGTGGACCTAGGTGTCACTCATGGCACTCAGCACAGTAGCTCAGAAGGTGCAGGGCTCCAAATTATGCTGCGTGATAAGTCAGTGAATGAATTGATTGATGCCAATGGTTCCAAGTAGCAATAGAAACGCATTCCACGTGATAATACATCAAGGTTTCTTTCCATCTATTTCAGTGGGGTTTTACCAAAATTCTACTTGCTATTTTCCAATTAACTATCTTTCTATTTCTCCATTTATTTGTGTGTATATATGTTGGTACATATCGGTTGCTTTAATATTAGTATACTGAAGCAAGGAAGGCTGTGTAGAAATTCAGCAGGCAAGGGGCTGGGTCCCGGAGGAGAAACCAAGAAGACAGTGCTCTGGCAGACACCAGTTGGCAGGGCAAGTGAAAGTCTAGAGATCGGCGTCACGATGGGACAGGCAACCTATTGATATCTGTTCAGACACAAGCCAAAAATTCCTTCAGGCAAAGGCTTCACTGGGCAGGACATGTAGAAGGTTCTGGAATCTAACAAATTAGACAAGAAAACAACAGCAGCGACCAACACATAGACGTGAGCCTAATCTTCAGATAAAAACAATTGGAGATTTGTACTTCCTACTAAGGGAGGGGGAGATGCTGAGGGAAGAGACTGGAAATTGAGACCAGATGTGTCTGGAGCAGGGTACACAGGTGACATAAAAGCAGTGGTAGCTGATGAGGGAGAAATCGCGGCTGCTGATTAGCTCTGGGGCAAAGATGACTAACACAGAGTTTGTCGCAGGAAAACCGGTGTCATCTTCTCATCTCAAAACCATCACACAGCAACTCACAATCTTGGCTGCCATTCACCGAGAGCCTTTTACGTGCAAAGGGCTACATCGACCTCTTTACATATTATTCCTTTCTCCAAAAAGAGGCTGTTCTCTCCATGACTCACCTGGACAAACTGAGGAGTGGCTGAAATGAAATGACTTGCCCAAGGTAACACAGCAAGTAAGTGATAGAGGGATTTGATCCAAATTCTTCAGATCACTGAGTCAGGGCTCAATACACTGCTGGGTAGTTTAAATACTTATGCAACCAAAACAACCAACCAACCAAAAAAACCCAGAAGATCCTACATGTGGAAATTTCACCTCTTCAGGGAATGTAGGTGTCTCTCATCAATGGAATAGCCAATAGGTGAGCCCCGGTAGCTCAGTGGCCTGTCGCAAATCAAAAACAGGTGGAGGCCATATTCTTCATTATGTATTAACAGGTGCTTTTTCTGACTTTGAGTATGAGATTTCCTCAGTACTCTAGAGATATTTTCCACATTTGTTGTGTCTCTGTAGTCTCCAAACCTCAAAGTTTGCTGGCAGGCTGATAATTTTCACATGTGGTAAAACCACTCTATTTCAGACTAATTAGGGAGATCGGAAGTGGAGGGTCAGTAGAATTTTTAAAAAGCAGAAAAGTTTGCTTTGCCCTGAACCATCAGGTGCCATTGTTCTTAATCAGGAAGAGGAGCACACACCTAAATAATGCACCATTGCCTTGTAGAGGTCCTGCTTTAACGAAGAGGCAAGAAAGGTCTATAATTAGGACATCATTTTGTACGCTCTTAAATGCCTACAAGCCCTTCGTTCCTGGTGGGTAGATCATGTGAGCCCTGTGTGAGCTCGCTCTGGCAAGCCCTTTCCTCCTGAACAGTGCGAGTTACATTTTCTCTCAACCTCTGACACAGTTATCACAAATTCTGAATCAGTAAGGCCCAAATTAACACTTCTTTTCTGTACAAGATCTGCAGACTCTATAGAGGGTTCCTGTTAAGGGCTAAAGTGATCTGGAAGCTGAAAGACGGATTTTTGAAAATTTAATAGAGGTACGGAGGTACAACAGAAAAACACGATTGTTCCAGGTAATTACAGAGCGCTTTCCAAGAAGCACCACAAAATTGCAAGTGCCCGTCAATACTAAAGAATACCGTGCTGTTTACTACACAGCAGAGAATCTTTTCTAAGACAGATTGGGAGCTTTGCCCAAGCCACTGTGAACCCTGCACCACCTACCTCCTCCCACAACTCCATCGCGCCCTCCGAAGCTCCTACTGAGAAGTAGCCATCCTGTTTCTCTCCCCAGGCCCTCCTTGCAAACCCCAAAGAATAAACTGCTATAATTGTGAAATACAGCATTTGTATGTGGTAGAAAGAACAGCTTCATTCTTTTCACCTTCCTGCTCCTTCAACCTAGGGAGTAGCTTCCCCATGTCAACACCACACCAGGCATCTAGGGACACGGTTTTCCACCCGCTGTTGGCTAGGAAGATGCCATCAACTGAAAAACTGACTTGGACGCACCTCCAACTGTCACCCATTGGGGTTATTTCGTGCTGGAATTATAGCCCCATCTTCTCAACAGTTCAAAAGTGGCTGTGTGTATCCAGGTCCCCTCTTTATTTCCAGAGCATTTCTGTGATTTTATAGCTGCTCAACCTCACCAAAGTCTAGTCCTTTATCTAATTCCATCTTTTGATCCAGTGTCTTTATCCTAGACCAAGGCCAGTGGTTGGTGGTTTTCAAAACTCTTTTGTCTTTTTTCTGTAGAACCTTTACCCAAAAGAAATCTCATTCTAAACTCCAATATGTAAAATAGATCAAAGGCTTGATTAGAGCAGAGCTGGAGACCTGTGGACCCACCAACCCCCACCCTGGGGGACCTAAGGGTTCTGTGGATCCCTCGAGAGCAGAAACACAGGGACAAGACTCAGGGGAAAAGTGTTCATAGAGATGAAAGAGGGGAAAACAACACTCCACCGTGAACATGAAAGCTGAAAATCTTCAACACATTCTTAATTGTACAGGGCACATAACTTACAGGCCTGCCTTACAAATATTAACAGTATCTACCCCTTCATTCAGGCACTTGCAGAGATCTCATTTAATCCCCACAATGACTGCCTGTGGTTTACAGCTTGTCAGCTTACAGATGAAGAACGGAAGCCCAGAAAGATGAAGTAACTAGCCCAAGGTCACACAGAGCTAAGGGGCAGAACCTTGACTTTAGCTCAAGGTGGGACCCTGAAACCTTTACGCTTAACGCATGTGGGGCTGCCCTCAGGTGCAAGTTTTCCAAAGGCCTCTGGGTGGGACCCGTCAGCCCAATGGGAGGATATTCCAGTATGTGGAGGAGAAATGTAGCAAACATAAAGACTCAAGCTTTTTATAAAGATACGGAAACGTTTTGAGAACTCTTTCCTTCAAAGGTTACTGAGGACCTTGATGAAGGGACAAAAATGACACTGACGGTATTCAGAACCTGGGAAACTGACTGGGTTATGCCCAAGCCCTAGAGAGACACACACGAATAAGGGACAACATGGAATACGAGAACAGTCTCCCGTGTCAGCCTTCTGCATATAGTTAGAGAGAAGGGCCCAGGGACAGGAATAGGAATTAGAATAGGAACAGACACCGGATGGGAGCAGGAACAGGAGGAAGAACAGAAGGAAAGGGATGGGCAGGGGAGGAATAAGAAATAAACCTTACACAGCCTTTAGACTTTGAAAAGAAATTGCACATCCACTGGTAACCATTATACCACCTGATATTTACCCAGTTCTTTCTGTATAAACCTCACAGCACCATGACATTACAGCAAGGGTAAATGTAAAACCAAGCTTTGCAGCTGAGGAGTACGTGGCCTCAGAGCGGTCATCTTAGCAAAAGTCACCAAGCTAGTTAGAGGTGGAGCCAGAGCTCAGACCCAGACCTCAGGACTCCTGGCACAGTGCTCACCTCCCCACACAGAGGGCAACCTGTGAAGCAGAACAGACCCTTTACCTGTCATCCACAGCTCCTCTGCCTGCCAATGGCCAACACAGTGAGAAAGGCTCTTTTCTTTCACCTACATCTTTATAATCGGATTTGTTTCCCCCATCTTCATCTCTACAACCTCCTCACCAACAATGCTCTGAGCCCCGTTGTGCTCACCTCTTCTGAAGACCTGCCCTCCCTGGAATTCCAACAGAGAATGATAAAGACGAAGTTGTAGTTGCCAGATGTCTCAAATTGGCTGCAGTGACACAAAAAAATCACAGAATCAGCTGTATCTCCAATACTACTTCTGTTCAAAATCTAGTCCTTGTTGTAATGACATCTAATCAGGCCATGGAATCAGCTGAAACGAGAGTGTCTGTGAAAATCACCACGCACTTGGTACTCAGCAGTTAAGTCTCTTAAATGTCAACCTGCAAGGAATTATTAAGAAAGTTTTTTTTTTCTTTCATTACAGATCTCAAAGCTATTGAGTGTTCTCAACTTCCTGCTGGACCTACATATCTACATATTCCAGAAGATATGAATGTTCTTTATCTGCTGGGTTTGAATAATTTTGAGTTACTTAAAGCAGTGTCCACACCATTAGAGACACTGAGATTAATACTAAACATTCAGTTCCTTGTCCAGCTATTTATAAACTTTTAGAACTTTTGGTGGATGTAGATAACTCGACCAGGATTTTTGGCTTTCATAGAGAAGTTGCTCTACAACCAGGGGTCTGACGAAACCCATTACACCTACAATTTGGTTATGTGACCACCAGGTGGTGACAGTGTGCCACAACCCCAAACCAGCAAGGCTGGGCTCAGGGGGCTTTCCCCACACTTCCTATATTGAAAAAGCAACCTCTTAAACATAGCTCTCACTTAGTCCCATACCACAGTGGTCCCCAACCTTTTTGGCACCAGGGACCGTTTTCATGGAAGACAACGTTTCCACGAACCGTGGCGGTGGAGAATGGTTTCGGGATGATTCAAGCACGTTACATTTATTGTGCACTTTATTTCTATTATTATTACATTGTAATATATAACGAAATAATTACACAACTCACCATAGGTTGGGGACCCCTGCCCTACCACATTTAAGGTGTCACTTTTAATGTAGCATCCCAACGGCCACCTTCCTAATCTGTGGAACTCGGCACCAAATCTTTAACCTGGCATTCAGGGCCCTCCAAACCGGCCCCAACCCCACTACCCACACTCGCGCCCGCCCCACTCTCCCACGCAGCCCTCATATTACAGTCACACTTGCATCCATGTGTCCTGCACATTCACACAGGCAAAAAACGGTCCTCACACTTCCTGCGTCTGTGCTTCTTGCTCTTCTATTTCCAGATACATACACCCTGATGTCCACCCACCCTTTCAGGCACCTCTAAAATATTTGAAAACTGTTGCTCAGACAAAACTCCAACAAAGGAGTTTAAAAACCCAGCATTCTAGTATTTAGGAATACATTAAGCATTGTTCCTGTAGAAAACTTGTAAAATACAGATTAGCAAGAAGAATTTTTAAAATACCCCAAACTTGAACACTCAGAGGTAGTTATTTGATGGTATTAAAGCGTACTATATATGAATCTTGATATTTTTAGGATAAATGTGTGTCAGTAAGAGCTAGATCACAGAACCAGCCTCATCCACTTAGCTGTATCTCTTGAACATCTTTCCACGTCATTAAATAACACACGAGGCATTTTAGGACCGCCCCGGGAGTGAGCTCGGTGTGGTGGAAAGTACGCTGGGCTTGAAATCAAAACACTGCGCTTCGATCCTGGTTCTGGCAGGTACTAGCTGTGTTTGGGCGCGTTATTTAACCTCTCTGAGCCTTGAGCTACAAAAGTGTATACCGTTTACCTCCCAGAATCTCTGACGGCCTAAAAGAGATCACTTACAGGATTGTGTCTAGCTTGGAACCTGCCTGGGAGTGACCTCTCAATTAATATTCATTTTTTCCACTTACTTGATATGACTCTTTCTCCCCCAAGCCCCACCATTCTTTGTACCTTCCTGTGCCTCTATCCTGCTGTGTCTCACCTTAGTAGAGGGATGTGTGAAATTGCTGTGTTCCTCCTGCCAGGGCATAAGAAGGCCTGGCTTCTCCGGCTGCACCCCCCTGGTAACCCCAGCACATGCCAAGCCCCCGGCCAGCATCCGGCATCTGTTGAACTGGATTCAGCATCGGGCCTCCCTTTGCTTCAACCATGGCATTCTGGGTCTTTCATGCTTGCAGCCCTGTACACAGCTTCCAAGACAGTCTGGGCTCCTTTCAGGCCCTGGCTTGACTTTGGTGCTAAAAGGCATCCAGTCTGGAGCTTGGCTCTTTGGGGTCCTGACGACGCCTCTCTGCCTGGCATCCTCCACCCGTAGCTTCTCTCTTGGCGGCCGGCTCTGCCTCCTCCGCTCCATGTTGCAGGGGAAGGTAACCTTGCTAAGTGGGAGGAAGAGCAACGTCTCCTCTCTGCCCCTCCGCCGACTCTTTGCCCTTTGCTCCCCCGGGAAATGAACACCCCAGCTTCAGCAGGGAGCTAGTCCACTCTGAGACTTCCTTCAGCCTTAGCAGCTTTTCTTGTCCTTCGTGTTTCTGAATTGTTGGTGGTGGATTTTTCGTGCCATTTACAGGAAAAAAGCATTCCTTTTTTGGCTCTTCTTCCAGCAGTTGATTGATTTGTATTGCATGCTGAAGGCACTGCCTGTTTTTCCTTCAACAACACCCTCTGCAACTGCCTTCTTTGCAAACTGCTTCAGAAAAAAGAAACAGCTCACATTATGATGCAGAACACCTGGGAAGAAAAATTCATCTGACTTCATCACAAAGCGATGGTTTTCCTCTGGCAGCATCCCAGGCTGGACCTTGCTATTGACTCTACCAGGCTGGCAAAATTGAAAAGAACACCCAGAAGACAGCCCTAACAGTGCAGGACACCTGCTCCCAGAGGGACAGAGTTTATCACACTCGTTCTAAGTGTGGGAACTAGAATTGGATGTGGATGTGACTACCTGCTGCACTACTTCCTAGCTGTGTGACCCCAAGGTGAGTTGCTTTGCCTTTCTGATCCCCAGTTTCCTCATCTGTCAAATGGGTACAGTAGTAAGTCTTCTTATACTAGTTTCCTGTTGCTGCTGTAACAAATTACGACAAATGTAGTGGCTTGAATCGACACAGATGTATTATCTTACCATTGCAGAGGTCAGAGGTCTTCAAATCAAGGAGTTGGGAGGCCTGTATTTCTTCTGGAAGCTCTAGAAGAAAATTTGCTTCCTTGCCTCCTCGAGTCTCTGGAGGCCACCCGCAACCCTTTGCCCTTTCTTCCCTCTTCAAAGCCAGCAGTGCAGCACCTGCAGATATCTCTCTTTCTGTCTCCTTGTGTCTTCCGCTTTCGTTGTCAAATCTCCTTCCCTCACTCTATCCTGCTGCCCTCTTACAAAGACTCGCGATCACACTGGGCTCGCTCAGTTCAGCCAGGATCATCTCCCCATTGCGAGGTCCTAATTTAATCACGATGCGAAGGCCCTTCCCGTGCAAGGTAACATTCACGGGTTCTGGGGATTAGGACGCAGGCATCTCTAGGGGGTCATTATTTTGCCTACCATACTTCTGTCATAAAATCATTATGAAAATATGACAACGAGCATATATGTACATTTTTCAGCACGCTGCCTGGCACATTATAAGCGCTCCGAATATGTTAGTCATTATTATAGCAACATACCAATACTAGCAGAGGTGGTTGTTCGTGCTTATTTAAGTAAAGCAGGGCCATGTGGTTCAAAGTTTAATGGAAGCAAAAGGAAGTATTATTGGGGCTGCATAGCACACTGAGACATCCTTTTATAGTTTCATATCCTCACCTTTCATTTTAAAAAACAAATTTTTATTGGGTACCCACTAGGTACCGGTACTTTTCATACCTCATAACAGTCCTATTTGGTAGATATTACAGCCCTATTTTATAGGTGAAGACAGTAAGACTTAGGTTTCACAATTTGTTCAGGTCATTGGGATGGTGACCAGCAATAATAGCATTTGAACTCTCTTTCATCTGACTCAAGCCCGTCCTCTTTCCTGGCCCCAGGACTTGGTGACTTAGTGGCTCACACACCAGGCCTGTCTCGCTCTCGCCCAGCACACTTGGTTTTCCGGGCAGAAAGCAAGTTCCTGCTCTGCCAGTGTCCTCCACGGCCCTGTGCCTACCCAGGGCACACAGTGGGTGGGCAATGCCATCCTTGCTATTTCGCTAGAACAGGAGAGCCCAGTGAAACCGGCAAGTGCCTCTGGGACAGTGGTTCTCAGCCCTGAGCACGCGTCACCTGGGGGGCCCGCAAAGTCAGACTGCTGGCCCCTGCCAGAGTTCAGCAGATCTGGATTTGCATTTCAAATGGGAACCTGGGTGATGGTGACGCTGCTCACCCAGGCCCACACTTTGAGAACCATTCTTCTGGAGGGATCCGGAAGTAAATTCACTAGAGGAGAATGAATTGCTCAGAGGCGTGGTAGGAATGCTCGCTGGTCCCCACCCACTCTTTCCACGTTTTGATTTTCACACTTGACTATCACCGCCCAGCAGAGGGGATGGGTGACCTGCTCCACATAACCTATAACACATGCTCACTTTCCTCCACTGCTCCTGGAGGTGGCTCCCATCAGGGACCGTAGCTTCACTGGCCACATCTTTAGAAGAAAGGCCTGGGTCATCCGTCCTCCCGGTCTCTTCAACTCGGCCAAACAACAAAAGACAACACAAGACACAAAACGTCACCTTTGGAAATGGGGCAGCTGAAGAGAGGAATGAGTCCTTCAAAGGGGCAAAGGTTCTTCGGGACACCAATCTGCAAGACCTCGTCCCAAAGCTCAAAGTTATGAGCTTGCCAGGGTTGAAGTTCTCAAGTGTGCCCTGGCGGGGTTATTCAGATGCGACCCTCCGGGCTGAAGGGCATGCACATCAGCATATTTTGGAACAGCTGTTGATGAAGATTTTAAGTTTTTCTCAGGGGACCAGTCGCAGTAAGGAGCATTTTCTGAGAACAATACATATTGTAGACACCTGAATATATTTCCATGAGAAAGTAAGGATGAAGAAACAAAAAGATGGTATAGTGTTCTGATACAGCAGATGAATATTTACTATACGGGGGCTTATCTTTAAGAGGAAAAAAATACCCTTTGCAATTTTACATGCCTCCTACAATAGCAATCCATATGCAAAATGACAAACACTACAGCCACCCATATAAATACTATGTATTTCATTATTCCCTTCTTACGGTGACACAAAGACCAGCTGCTACATGAAGTATCATGAAAACATAAATTAGTGGTTATAAACAGCATATTTAAAGCATGAGGCTTTC
The DNA here is from genome assembly GCF_000956105.1 of Propithecus coquereli. Classification (NCBI taxonomy): domain Eukaryota; kingdom Metazoa; phylum Chordata; class Mammalia; order Primates; family Indriidae; genus Propithecus; species Propithecus coquereli. The sequence goes on along the minus strand of NW_012147634.1, from coordinate 6,643,676 downwards.
TAAAATCAGTTGATTTAACATGGGCCAAGAACAAGTCGGAGGAATTGATAAGACAGGACGGAAACTCAGGCACAATATGCAGATGGCAGGAAAGCAGCCCCCAGACGCTCCGAGAGGGGCTCTCGAAACAGAGTTCCAGGGGGATAAAGTGGATTTCTCAGGGGCCTGGAGGAACCATTCTACTTTCGGTTGACCCTTGCCACCCCAAGAGGGACCAATTCACAGACCGCTTATCACCACTATTTTTAACTTCTTGGCAATAGAACCTAGAACAATGGGAAAATCGCCCAAAGTAAATACACACTCTCATTCGATTCTTCTCCTGGCAAGCAGTTTTCTATTATTTTCCGTTAGAACCAGTTCCAGGATAAATCACACTCCAGAGGCAGAGCTTAAGTCTAAGGGTCCTCTAAGGAGCATATATCCTGGGCGGGGGAGGCTAGGAAACAGCATGCCTTTGCTCTGTGCTCTGGATGCCGTGTCCAAACAAGTCCCTGGAGAAGCCTCTCCAAGTGTTTCACCTTTAAGCCCCCTTTGCTAAATTTTTATTTCCCTGGGCTTTGCTACCAAACAAAATTATGTGTAGTCATATACAATTATTTTTCCATGAGGCATCTTAGTATCAATAACATTTTTGAACACTTTCTTTAGATCAGGCACAGTATGTGGATTCTCTTGTGTAACCCTATGACCTGGGTACTGCTATTATCCCCATTTTGCATCTGGGGAAACAGGATCACAGAGGTGAAATAACTTGCTCGAGATCTTGCAGCTGGAAAGCAGTGGAACGAACCTAAAACTCAGATCTGTCTCCAAAGTCCATGCTTTTAAACACTTGCACTCCGCAGCTTGAACTCATCCATGTCACCATATCATGTGAACACAGTTCCAGACCAAAGAAAAAGCTAGTTAAAAACTTATAGAGGATAAATGCACAACTTGCATTGGAAATTTCAAAACACCTAACGTCACTTCAGGAGTCTCATTCAAGTCTTCGTGGACCCCTACCTGTCCTGCACCTCACATGAGAAACACTGACCTACACTCACCTGGACATCATTGGCAATGTGACTCCTCTTCCTCTAGGTCTACACAAAAACAGCTAGTTAAAAATACGTCTGATGCTCTGGGATAAAGTCGAATCCAGTCAAAATACCAAATGACATGCAAGGCTCTTCTTAAACTGGTCCTCACTATCTTTTCGGATCCATCTTGCAGACCTGTGCTATGCACACGGAGTCTGAATCCATGGGTGAGGGGCCTGCGAATCTGTGCCTTTAAAGCAAGCTCCCCTGGAAACCTGTATTGGTAGGATGTTTGGGAAACCTTTCCGCCTTTCCATCCTGTATGCGGTCATTCACAGACACAATAACTAATCTCCAAGGGCGACTCACCATGGAGCAGGGCAGACCCCCTACACTCTCAGCTTCATACTGTGGGTCTTGCCCAATCTCCAGCCTGAAACCAATATCTCAGCCTTTCCTCCCAGGCCCGGCTCACAGGCCTCCTCTGGAAAGGCTTACCTGCTGGCTTCTATGAGAATTTGTCACGTCCCACCTACCAGCTCACATTCTGCCTTCTATCGGGGTGAGCTGTTTCCTAGTCCCACCCAGTAGACAGTAAGCCCTTTAAGAACAGGACTGATTCTTACTAGCCTTCGCTTCCCCAGCTCTTAGCAAAGGCACTGGCCATAGAAGTTCCTACTATGGATTAGCAGATTTAATTTGTCCGAGGGGACCAGGAGGAGCCACTGCCCTGGAAACCGCTTCTCCCCTCCCAGGCCCCTTATGCCAGTGGCAAGAAGGGGGAAAGGGAGAGGCCAGGAGAGGGACACAGACACAAGTTAAACAAAGAGAAAAAAATGATGTTTCATTTTTCCCTTAAAATATGTGATCCAGGATTAATAACACACAAATGGTTCTCAGGAAATAGTATGTCACGATGATCAAAACTTTCTCTCATACGCTCTGACAAAATATTTTAATGTTTGCATTTGTCTTCTTAATCAACCGCTCTCACACCTGAAATGAAGCAAATGACTCCTAAGTCTGATTCCACCTTCCCAGGCCCCAGCAAACCTCACCCATCCAACTTCACGTTTTCACCTTGCCTCTGGTCCCTGGGGAACATGATTTTACTGACACCCAGCTAACGTTTACTGAGCACTTACCACGTTCCAGGGACTAAAGTCTCTGCTTGTGTGCATAATAGCTAAACCTCACAATAGCCTCTGAGGTGGTATTATCACCATTCTCTAGATGAGAAAACTGAGCTCAGAGAAGTTAAATAACTTACCTACAGTAATACAATAAGCAAAGCTGGGGTTTGAACCCAAATCTGCTTGACTGCAAAGCCCATATCCTTAACTTCTCCGCTAATTTTTAAATAAGAAGATCCTTATGATTTTACAATGACATCAAAATATAAGCGGAAGAAGGAAAGTCTCTGGGTCTATGCTACAGCTAGCTGAAGAATACTATTTCTGAGGACACGGCTTTGCATCTTGCAAGCTCACCCCACCTAGAGCCCAGAGCTCACGAGGCAAAGGTCCTGCTGGGTATGGACAGCACTTCTAAGTGAAGAGGCTGCAAGGGCTGTGTCCGTGGTCCTGAAAACCTGGGGCTCAAATTTAGGAAATAGTATATGGCTGCCCAGTCCAGGCCTCAGGGAGCACAGGTGCCAAGCTCCCTTGTGAGCACAGTCTCACAAGGTTTTGCAAAACAGAAGGGTCCAAAACACTTGGAAGGTGCCCTGTCTCATTCTCTCATCCTGAAGATGGGGAAACTGAAGCTCACCAAAGTATGGTGTTTGCCCAGGTCACGCAACTCATGAGCCACTGAGCTAAGGCTCAAACTCGTGTTTCTTGCTGTGAGTCAGGCTTGGCTTCTTTCTTTAATTTTTATTTTATTTTTATGTTTAAATTTTTTTTTAGAGGAGGGGTCTCACTCTGTCACCCAGGAGTGCAGTGGCATGATCATAGCCCACTGTAACCTCAAGCTCCTGGACTCCAGCCATCCTCCTGCCTCAGCCTCCCAAGCAGCTGGGACTACAGGCACACACCACTACGCCTGGCTCTTAATTTTTATTTTTTAATCACATAAGAAAATAGGATCATTGTAGCAGTGAAATAATAAGAGCATATATAATGAAAAAAGAGTTGTGAGCAGAGTGGTGCACGCTTTATTCACAGCTACTCCAGCAAGATCCCCCCTCTTAAGAAAAAAAGAAAAGTCTCCTATCTCACTCTACCCCAGGCTTCTGCCCTTCAAAAATCACCAACATCAATAGTTTGGTATGTACATCATCATGCTAGTATCTACAAACATACGTGCACATTGTTTCTTTAATAAAAATGGAATACACATTTTTGTCCCTTAATATATGTTGAATATATTCCCAGGTCAAATGAATCTATTTCTCTCCTATAAAATGGTGCCCAACACACCACAGTCAGGAGGTTGCACAATGTGTCCAAACATTCTCTTCCTGGTAGACAGACGTTGGGTGTGCCTTCTGCACACCACCCAACTGCCAGAAGTAATAAACTCTGCCAATTTAGGAGTGGCCTCTAACTTACTTAGTTTCATGTGGATCAAAATAAAAACCTGTTTCCTAAATGGGAATGGCTGGGGGATCACTCGGTCTTCAGAGAGTAGCTTCCATTTCCCATATATCAGTCAACCCTTAAAGACAAACTGCAAAAATGAAATATTTTTATCAACTGCTTAAAAACCTGCTTACTAAGCTATGTGAACTTGGGCAAGCCACAGTTCCTTCATCTGTAAAATGGGAAAATAACAGACTTCCCTTATCGAGTTGTGTCCTTCATAGTTACATGAGATGATACGTGTAAAGTACCTAACACGATTTCAAGCACAGAGTAAGCATTTAATAAAAATGGTTATTATTAGTGTTGTTACTGACATTATGGCTGGCATTTATACATCACCAAAAGAGGTACAAAGGTTTTAATATGAATGTCCATGCTTTGTATAGCTTGACCTCTTACTGACATGTTACCAGCGTCTGGAACATTCGCTGCCCCATATCTATTGACTGCCTGCTACCATGGGTAGGGGAAGCGGGGCAGCAAAGAACACTGGAACAGGGTCGGTAGCCTTAGGTGGGTCTTGGTGGCTGAAGATTTAAAAGACACGGGAGACATAATCCCAACACGGCCATTCAGTGTTTATAATGTGCCTTCCAAGTGATGGAAGTTCTGATGTTTAAATCGAGAACTTTTTGGCATCTGCAAATAAAGCTACTTTCAGCAGAGGAGGATTTGCTGATCCGAGTTAAGGTTAGGGAATCCAAGTGAATACAAGAGCAATTTGAGGAAAATGCAGTTAGAAAAGCGGGTGAGTGGGGAAGCCCGTTTTTTAAAAATACTGATAGGCTTGGGTTTTTCACCCTAGCCTGTCATTTTGCATCTTTGAATACGTTTGTAATTTGTGCGGTCTGCACACTCCAGATTTTGTTTTGAAAGGGGAACTTTATAAATCACTGTATGATTACTACAGATAATTGAACCAAAGACTAATTTGTGGTTGCACACATGTTCACAACTATGCGAAAAACACTGCTGTCTGCATGAGGGCCCAGTTTCCATCGTAGCACTGTCTCTACATGTGAACCGGCATTTGAGTGTTGCAAATCTGGGTGGGGTGGGGGAGAGGTTAAAGACATTTTTTAAAAAAGTAAAAACAAAGAAGAAAAGAGAAAGTGAGGGAAAGAAGGAAAGGGGGAAGGGAATGAGGAAAAGAGGAAAAAAAATAACTTCCATTTTCTTATTCTTAGCTTTAAGAAAGACTCCAAGAATTCTACTGGAAAGTGTACTTAAAATACTGATTCACTGTTAACAGCATTTAAAAGAAAAAAAAGAGCAACGAACTTAATGTGTGTTTTTCAAAATCCTTTGGTTCTAAATCCATTCAACTATAAAACTGAGTTATTACTTTAAAAGGCAGATACATCCTGATTTTCCTAAAGTGATGCAAAATATTCAATCCCAGGCCAAGAAAAATCTCAAACCAACCAACAGAAGGCAAAGAAAATTAAATACAGAAGCTTGCAACTTGAATTATTCGGATCCAAGGAAATTAAAAGTCTTTTCATCTTTTCTCCCCAGTTACCTTTTCAAACATTTTAAATATTTTGCCCTAAATATTTCAAAATATAACCTGAGAGTGATCAAATTCTATTTTATGAGCTGAAGAATGCAGATGGATATATTAATTTTATCCAGAATACTTACCCATTTCTTTCATGGATATTGGGAAATATTCCTAGCACTGTGTCTACTCAAATGCCTCTAAAGTATCAGAGGAAAAGATTTTTTATATTTTCATTAATTTAACTGTAAAATAAACCATCATCCCAAAATGCTTCTTAAGGATAAAAGATACTCTATATGAAGAAATCACAAATGATTCTGCCATTTTTTTTCAATACACACACAAAAAGCTAAACAGGAAAAAACAGTTTGTGAATTAGTTAGAACTACTTAACATAAAAAACAAATCTATAAGTGATAAACAAAAACCTACCAAGAGACACCTTTTAAACAACAGAAACACCATCTCAGTGGCACAGTCCTTGACTGTATAGACTATATAGACCGTGCACACATTTGAAATATCTTTTGATGGACTGAAAGCATATTGGTTTACCTAATCTACTATCTAGTGTTTGAACATGACCCTCCCTCATCCACATATTTTTTCCTTTGGTACAAAGAAAACCTAAACATACGCAGTCTCTTTTCTTATGTGGATTCAAACCTAAATAAACATTGTCACAGGAATTAGTTGTGGACTAATCTGTTGGAATATAATATAGACCCCGGACGTCACCAGGCCACAGCTCTGCCCCCTTAGGCTCTTTTAAGCCATCTCCAGGCTTCAGCATCTCTACTCCGTGGAGAGTACGGGCATCACTCAGCACAGCAATTACCACAAGTGTGGTCCCTGGTCCCTTGAGGTCCCCAAGACTCTTTCAAGGGAACCCATTAGGTCAAAACAATTTTCATCATAATGTTACGACAAGAAGTTGATTTTTTTCCAGGTGTTATATGATGTATGCTATCCCAACCAATATAATGAGAGGCAGAGCTGACAATCCAGTTGTCTTCTATTAAGCCAGATATAAGAGAGATTTGCAAAAATAAAAAAGAATGCCACTCTTCCGTTTTCATTTTGGAAAATAGTTATTTTTTTTCTTGACAGTCTGTTATTTATGTTAGATGCAATGGTTTATTATTATTTTTGAATAAATATATTTTTAAATTTTTTCACCATTTTCAGTTCTAAGATGACAAATAAGAATAAACATAATTCACATAAACAAAAGCTCTTTAAGATCCTCAATTATCTGTAAGAGTACAACCTTTACCTACCACTGACTTAGCATAATTCCTGGCATACAGTAAATGCTCAATACATGGGTAGTGAATGGACAAACTGATTGACTAAAAGGTTTTTATGGTAATTTTTAAATGTGCAAGAGACTCCAGAGTTCAATAAATGGACATGGTCAGTAAAGACCCTTAGCTGACCATCTTTAGGTCCTTCAAACCTGCTTACGTGTGATTTTTTTAAAAAAAAGATAGTAAGAACGAGAAACTGTAGAGCAATAATCATTGCATTAAAGATGCAAGATAAGTATGGTTTAAAGACAAGTCAAGGCAAGTAAAGGGAGGATCCAGGTAGGTTTGGGTGCAAATAGCTTCTGATTGTCAATGGACTTCCTTTATCTACCCTACTACCATGTATTTCTCATTTCAGAGAAACAACATCTTCTAAGAATTCTGACAGCACATCCTTCTAAAAGGTTTTATGAGATTTAATACACAGGAGAATTAAACTATGCAACACCCTGCATGGTTCAGTGCTTATAACCCTACAAGGTCATAGGGTCATCCGTGAGGATTAATTAGTTAACTTCTTGTGTTCCATGGCATATTGTTCACAACCTTCTCCCAATTTTCTTCCTGGTGATGACGATTCATCTTACAAAATCCACTTTGGACAATACTGCTTCCAAAAAGCTTTCCTTGAATTCTTCTTTTCCTGAGAAGTTTAAAAATACATACCTCTGTCTCACCCCCGTGCTTCGTACTTAGGTCTGCGGCAGCATGTAGCATGTTCTATTGAAATTCTTTATGTTCACTGTCTCCCTTACTAGATCATGAGCGCCTTGAAGGCAGGGCCCAAGAATTGTCCATCTCTGTGTTCCAGCACCTAGCACAGTGCCAAAACACGGTAGACACTTTAGAAATCTACAAAACTCTAGTCAGTCATTTACAGATGCATAGGTTTGTTACCAGGATTAAGTAAAATGCTAAAGAATACTAAGAGTGGGTGACGTTCCATTTCTTTCCAGCCTGGCTAGAAATCTGGCATGTGTGTGTCTTAATGAGGGTGCGTTAATCTTGCCTTGTTTGAGAATGAAGGGCAGCCACTTACAGAGCACCCTCTCCTACAAACACACCTCCTGGAAGAACATTTAGCTCTTTTCATCCTTCTGAAAGGATACAAATTGCAAAAGGTAAAGGCAAGGATTTCAAATGATAAATTAAACCAAGGTAAAAACTCACAAGGCAAAAAGCAGTACTAAAGTGAAGAAGAGTCAATTAGCAGGAAAGGACTGAAGAAAGGGGGAAATGTGACAATCTAGAATGCTTATGAAACGTCAAAGAAGGTTAGAAATTCGTGCTCCAAAATCAATCAGACTTTGTTGCCACCTTTTAAGTGACATGCCCATCAGCAAAGAACAAGCATTTTCATTAGCAGAGCAACAGAAGAATTCGTATGCCTAGGATTAGCTTTGGCAAAAAAAAAAAAAAAGGATAAAGTAGGTCATTTCCATGTTCAGCTTTAAGAATATGGCCATATGGTAAGAATTAAGATGTTGCCCAGAATCTAATATGGGAGAGATGCCTGCAAACTCCCAAAGAAGAGAGAAATACCAGTAGTACTTGAGTGGAAATCTTGGATTGGGTAACTAACGGCAATCTAATCTTATGAAAAGCGTAGAGCAAAGGTCTTGAAGCATAAAGAGCTTGTCCATCCTTACAACCATGCAATATAATTGGATGTGTATCCTTTTGTTAGACTTTGAAAATAGCGATTTATTTCTCATTCATTAGTCTGATTTCAAACTACCCTTATCAGATGTCTCAATTATTAGAGACTCCAAGGTCGTTTAACACCCAGACACTCTTCATCTCTGTGTTCTTTACCCTATTATAACTCAATTTTCCTCCTTAGAGATAGAGATTTGGCCCTGGGAAAATCCCACCATAGAAGCACAGATTCTAGAGCTGCAATTCACCCCACAAACTGACTAATCTAACCTCATGTGCTGTAGGAAAACTGAGGCCCAGAGAACTCAAGTTCATTTCCTGAGGCCACAGAGCTCAGCACTCTCAGGAACAGACCAGTCCTCAGGTCTCCCTCCCTCTAGCTCAGTGCTGTTTCCACGATACCAAAGCAAAGAAAGTCTAGATGCTCATTTGGAAATGTGTGTTTGGACAAATTGCTTGCCCTGAGCACCATTTCCTCTCTACATAAATAAAAGCAATGCTTTACACCTGCCACCATCACCCTGGGAACATCCATGATGTGTGTGTTTACTCCCTCGAGCCAACTGCAGGAAGATGGAAGACAGAGCATCGCGTGAAGCAGCGCTGCTGTTTGCAGGAGGGGGCGGGTTAGAGTGAGCCAAGGCCGGTGCACAAGTTTAAGGAGAGGCAGGATATTTTCCCAGCCTCGAAGCATCTCCCCAAAGTGTGAATTGATTACAAAGGTAAAAATAGTGACTTTATGTTGGAGAGATGCCTGGCAGACACCACCTTAGGAGACGGAGGTTCACATCACCAGACATGGGACAGGCCTATGTCATGACGTGATGCACTGATGACGTGATGCGCTGTCAAGAGAGCGCTTCCCTCTGTGCTGTTCTCTCCCAAATTCACGGCCTCCATTCAACCAGCAGAAAACACCAGAGAACCCAAACGGGGGGCCCTGCTGTAAGGTACCGGCCCAATGCTCTTCACAAGGGTCAAGAACATGAAAAACAAGGAAAACCCAGGAACTGTCACAGGTTGGAGGAGATGAATCAGGTAGGCAAGGCAACTAAATTCAATGTGGGGCCCTGGAACAGAGAAAGGACATTGGCAGAAAGACAGGTGAAAGCCAGAGGAGGTCTGCAGCTGTGGCCTGTGCCGTTAATTTCCTGGTTTGATGACTGCACCATGGTCATGGGGGTGTTAACTTTGGGGGAAGCTGGGTGAGGCGTGGCCAGGAGCCCTTTGTACTATCTTCGCAACTGTTCTGCAAGTCTAAAAATCATTTCAAAATTTAAAAAGAAAAAAAAAAGTGGGTCATGGATGGGCAGGGGACAGAGCTGAAGACTCTCCCTCCTCTCAACCCCTTGTTAGAATCATGCACTTATCTCGCTTTCTTTCCAAAGCAGTTTGCATGAGCTCTTTTTGCTCTCATTTATCCTGATTATTTGTATATCTATCTTTAAGAAACAGTAATGTTTTAATGGCAGGGAGCAAGGGAGAGTCTTTTTCATGGCTGACAGCATCTGGTCCTGTGTTTTTCCACAAAGTAAATGCTCAGTTAAAAGCTCTGCTGTAGGCCGGGCGCGGTGGCTCACACCTGTAATCCTAGCACTCTGGGAGGCCGAGACGGGCGGATTGTTTGAGTTCAGGAGTTCGAAATCAGCCTGAGCAAGAGCGAGACCCCGTCTCTACTAAAAATAGAAAGAAATTAATCGGACAACTAAAAATATATAGAAAAAATTAGCCGGGCATGGTGGCGCATGCCTGTAGTCCCAGCTACTCGGGAGGCTGAGGCAGAAGGATCGCTTGAGCTCAGGAGTCTGAGGTTGCTGTGAGCTAGGCTGACACCACGGCACTCTAGCCTGGGCAACACAGTGAGACTCTGTCTCAAAAAAAAAAAAAAACAAAAAACAACTCTGCTATATGAATGAATGACTTACAGCCAATAGTGCATGCCCCCCTTTCATATCTCTCTTCCTTGCAATTTTGTCGGACACACATGACTTGTCGAACCCTGTCCAACCTTGGAATGCACAGAGAAGCGGAGGGCTCTTGATGCTCCCACACCCCTCTACCCCAACACAAGGATCCTTTCCTCTTCTGGGGCTAAACTGACATAGAAAGAGCCATCTACCGTGAAGCCCAGTTCCCACGTCCACAGAATTCACGATCACATCTCTCGGCAGCTGATGTCGGCAGTGTCCCTGCTTCCCGTAGGTAAGGTAGGTGCATTCTGCTGCACTTCGTGATTTTGCCCCATCTGCCCATTCCATAAGTTAAAACATACAGGTTGTCTTTGCAACCGCATTTCTATCTCTTCACAGCACCCAGCACAACACAATGTCCTCGTGCACTTAACACCAAGAAGCAAAAGCTGTTCAACTTTCCCTGTGCTCTTGATCTAGATGGCCCTTCACCTCCTTCTCAGTCTAATGTCCAGTCATCTTCCCAACCTTCATGCATTGCATCACCTCCTCCAGGAAGCCTCCCCTGGATATCCCCTCTAAATCTCCCCCCAGATAAGTCTCCTTCACCTCAGAATTAATCACTGCCTGCTCTGTAGTGCCTGTGTACCTGGTACGTAATTCTGTTTCAGTACTTGCAACACTCGATTTTAATTATCTATATACACATCCATCTCCCCAACTATAACAGGAGCTCCTTGAGAGCAGTAACTTTGCTTTATTTACCGTGTATCCTTAGCCTCTAGGAGAGTACTTGGCATGGAGTCAGCCGTAGAATCGTTACATTGAATTGAAAAGACTGTTATTGCTATTCTCTGGCTCCTACCACCAAGGAACTTACCAAGGTGGCAGATGCGTGCAACACGCAGGTGGTACCTGGACAAATGAACACAGGCTGCAAAGCCAGTCCACAGGTCCTTTTGGTTGTTGCAGCGAGCTGGGAGGCTCGGATGTGTCTCTCCACAAACGAAGCCTCGGCACACTGTGAAGCATGAAGAGATTATCTGCTGACACTCTGATTTCACTGAGCCTCTGCAGAAAACTAAATGACATTTAGCCTCCAGACCTGTTGATCTGATCTTTTTCTTTTTTTTTTTCTGTGAGCATTAATGCTCAGTAAGAGGGATAGGACATAAATCCAACCAGACTGGCAGGATCCCCAGTGACACCCAGGTTACTCTAGTATAAAGAAGAAGTGAAATCTTCCCAGAATGTTCTTATCAGAAACTTTAGCTTTGCCAACTCCGTAATTGGAGTGGTTTTCCTTGATTGCCCCTGGTGTTGGTAGAGCTTTATGATGGCTCCTAAATGTTTGGCTGGCTGCGTCGCTGGAAATCTTAGATTCGTCAGTCATCGAATTCTCCCTCTCTCTGTCCCTACCTCCAAGTGAAAACCTCACGCCGTTGATCAACAGCTGAAATAACCTAAACTATCATCCCTCTCCATTCTGTGTTAGGACTCAAATCCCAGCCTACGTCATCTCCTGGATTATGACAAGGACCTCACTGGTTTCCCTAACTCCAGGCCATCCCTATCTGCAAACTTCAGGCCCAGCCTAATCTCAACTCTTCACCACAGCTCTGATGGTCTCCCCAGGAGCAGCTGGTTTGCAGTCACTCCCCTCTCTCTGACCTCTTACCACACAAGCACCTCAAAATGCTCAGGCCACAACCTGCCTTGCTGCTGCTCCTCTTCCCTGGAATGCCCTACCCTCGTTCTCTACCCGATAAACTCCTACACATCCTTCACCGCCCAGCGCTAAAGCCACAAATGTTAACCTTCACCCCAGGGAAAGCACATCACATTACTCAGTACTCAATACTAAATTTCTGTCTGTGGCTGGCCCCTCTTAGAATGTGAAGAATTACCCAATCACGAATTACCTGCAAATTCAACAATTTGTTTGTTGAATTTAATTATTTAACTCCTATCATCCATGTTTTCATGTGCACATGTGTTGTGTTTTTTGATGAGACTGCAAGTTCCTCCTGGCTCAGATCTCCTAGCACTGCACCCTGCATCCTTGGGTCATCTAAAAAGACACGTTAGTCGAGTGACCAAACAGCAAAAATCATCCTACACCGGAAGATGAAAGCCCCAGGATGACCCCTGCAGTTCTCAGACCCTGGCGTACATCAGAAGCAGCTGGGAAGCTTGTTAAAAATCCAAATGCCCTGGCACTGCCCTCTGCAGATTCCGATTCTGAAGCACGGGGGTGGGTCTAGCAAAATCTGTGTTTTCCGCTAGGTCCCCCATTCCTGCCAGTTAACCGTTTAGCTCCCCGAACATGAGAACCACTCCTTCGTGCTGCGGGTTTGGTGAGCTCCGGTGCCCCGCTTGCCCTTTAAGATCCCTCCCTTTGAGGTCAGAGGTCAGAGGTGAAGTTGGAAGGAGTCACTAAGGAAGAGAAAGCACAGAGTCCTCGGTGCTGGCTTCTCTTGGGAACTGGCTCCCGATCTCGGAGGCAGCTGAGAGGTGATTGTATCTGGAGAGCACACAGACTACTTATCTGCTCTCTCTGAAATGCCAGGGAGTTTGAAAGGCACTTTGTCCAATTAGAAGTGTGGAGAAATATTCATCCTGTCCATGACAAAGATGAAGTGCTTCTTTCAAAAGCAGCGGTGGCAGCCTGCCAGGTTTAAGAAGTCCGACTATTCCACGTTGAGCCAGCAGTTATTAATTAGTTTTATTAGTGGCAGGTCCTTAATGCAAAATGACAGAGGGAGAGAAAGAATATCCCCGTCACTACTAAAATACAAATTGTCCAGATTTAGGTTGTGTTGTTCCCCAACATGTACAGGCGGCCCGCCAGGCCCAAGTGGAGAATGGAGAACGCAGCCAAATGCCTTTCTGCAGAGTTCCGGACTATTAATGGCATGACAAAGAGACTCGGAGACTTACCTCAGGTAGCTCTCAGGGGGGAAAATCCACCAATTTTAATTATCAAGGAGGAAGAGCCTCCAAGGGGAGGATGGGACGACCTGAGGGGAAAACCAAGAGTGGGAGGAGGGGTCCTGGTGGGGGCAGGGAGGGGGCCTGTGCCACCCCGTTCAGCCAGGAGCGGCCACTAGCACAGAGCACAGTGCAGGGACGACTTTGCTGAGAATTAGTCTTACACTGTCAACCGTTTTTTTATGACCATTAATCACATTTGTATTTATAAGCGCTAAGACAGGATAATCAAATCTCATGCTTCAAAGCATATGTTTATCACCACAGGCATAAAAAGGAAGGGAAAAAAAAAGTTTACAAGCCTGCACTGTTGGCAAGAGCCGCTGTTTATCTGGTTGCTTCCCCAGAAGCACCCTGGGGGGCTCTGGAGAACATTTTGTAAGGGAGAGGACAGAACTGCCCAATGTCTCACTCTGTTAATGTTTCCACTTCTTTCTGCGCTGGTCCTAAGGCAGGAATTTAAAGGAAGTCCCCCAGCATCCTCTCCCTCGACCCTCCCCTAACACAGCCCTGAACGCCTTGCCTCAAGCCCACCAAACCTTCCTCCTCTGCCCCACATGCTGGCGGGCCCTGACAGGCTCTGAGTAATGTCTCTCTCCCCACGTCTTTCTTTCATCAGCTTGTGTGCTCCCTGTAATTCCCCCGAATACCCTAAAACCCAACCCCAAGCTGCCTAGGCTTTCCAGAGGTTGTCCCACCCCACATACCTTAGGGCCACCTTCCTCTAGCCTGGAGCAGGGATGGGGAAGCTTTTTCTCTAAAAGGCCGGATAGTAAATATTTTAGTCTTTGCAGCCCATACAGTCTCTGGCAACCACTTAACTCTGCCCTTGTAGCATCAAAGCAGCCCCAGACGATGTGTAAACAAATGGGTGTGACCGTGTTCCAATAAAACTTTATTTATAAAAACAAGCAAAGGGTGACTCCTAGTTTCCTGACCCTTACTCCAGAGCAGCAGTGCCCAATCCAAGAACACAGGCACTGATGAGTTCTGCAAAACGAGATGGAATATTTCCAAAATTCGGACAGAAAAGGTACATCTGCCTTTACCACAGCCACTTAGGCTAACCTAAATCTCTTGGATGGAACCATATCAGCTACTTGTTTTGACAGTACCTACCCCATGTTGTCTGAGTAACAAAAATTGGGAAATGATCATTAATAAATACAGCTGGATGATGGAAGTCTTTCAAAATACAGATTCACGACAGGGAGAGGGCAGGTAATAAAGGCAGCCCCGGTGTTCCTCTTCTTCCCCTGACAGCACATGGGGGTCTCAGAACCATCTACTACCGCATGTTTCTCTGGGAGATTCCCTCAAGTAGCGCAAGACGCTTTTAACGAAGTGGGACATCATCTCCTAACGTAGGAGCAACCAAGGCCAGTGTGAAAAGTCTTACCCCCACTCTCAAAAGGAAGAGCTCATATTGTAAGTACTCGCTGAGAGAGGAAAAATATTATAAGCTCATCAGAACCAAAGACACTACCAATCCGGTCCCAGATTTTCTAGAACGAGATGAAAAAACTAAACAGCACTGGGAAAAGGAAACAAGACCAGGGGGAAAACAGGAGCAAGGCGGCCCCGCCGCTCTTGCTATCTTGCCGGGTGATGAGTAAAAATGTGCTAAGCCAAAAACCCAGGTCGTCTTCCTCTTTGACTCTGCAGTGTTTAACACAGTCCCTAAATGTGTCTTGAATCCGTGCATTTTTATATCCATACTGGATGTTATAAAAGATTTAAAAATGGATACGAGATGGTCTTTGCCTTGGTAGGGTTACTGGGATGAGGACAGAGAACATAAAAAGAGAAAGACATAAATAATACACGGTGTCCATACGCGGGCACTGGATTTGCAGCTGTGGACGCTTGTTTTGGAGAGGGCCTTCTCCTGCCTGCTTGTCTGATGTTCCAGCTCCTAGCAGCTCTGTGACAGGCAACGCAAAGGATGGTGCGACAAGGAGCCCTGGGAGGCCGGCACGAAGTCCATACCCCAGCAAGAAGGAGAGCTGAGGCCTAAACAGGGCCCTAGAAGCTAAGGATAGAATGGGATATCCATGATTATGCAGCATTGTTTATGGTGGAAAAAACCGAACAGGTAACTGCAAACAACCTGCATGTTTATCAATTAATGTATGTCTATGCTATGGGAACATTTTCAATTCTTTACAAAAAGAATAAATAAGATTTATATCTACTGGCTTGAAGTGAAGTTCATGATATGTTTTTAAGTTTATTTGTTCCTCAAACTTCAAAAGCCTATTGAGGCTAATTCTTATGCCTATCAATAAAAATGATTTTTTTTTCTCCATCAATTAGTATTGGGTCCAGGAAAAAAAAAAATGAGTCAGTGTGTCTTGCATTAAAAATACCAGTGTGCTCAGATCTAAAATTAGAAGGCATACATAAAAACAAGTATAAAACTTCGCTTTACAGAGGGTGTTTTCTCATTAACAAAAGAGACATTAATGGGCTCCATAAAGTTGAGTTCCATAAAAATTGATGCCATGTAGAAATGAAACTGATAGGAACTTTATGGAGACAACTCCTGCATAAGGCAAGGCCTACCTTTAAAAATCAGAAGATACTTTACTAAAAAAATAGAGTCATGAGAGATACGTTATATGAAAAATTCAAGGGTGAGCCAACGTATCATCCAATGGGTATATTACAGAATGCCTGTGTGTGTGTGTATGTATAATTTTATATATAATTTATATAAAGTATAAATACTTTTGTTTGTATATATGAATCCTATTTTCCCACTGGCTTTAAAAAAAAAAACAGATACCTGGTTGATCATCAATAGCTCATGAGCTAAGATTCTTGGCCTTTCAGCTGAGAAACTGATGGTCTGTAAACAAAGACGAAATGCACCAGGGAGATATTTTGTGCATTTGAGTTTTCGTGTGGGAAGCGGTGTTGTGTAGTGGAAACAGCATAATCTTTAGAGTGGAAGAGACTTCTGTTGAAGTATTGGCTCCACCGCTATGGCTTTGGGCAAAGCTCTGAACCTCCGTTTCCTCCTCTAAAAATAGGAATGGCCGTACTTTCCTTGCACAATCCTCAGGCAGGATGGAAACACTATACATGAAGCCTCTTAGACAACTCTTGGCAGAAGACACACTCAGTAACTGTTGCCTGTATTATTATTTCACAAACTGATATGTGTTTTTAAAGGAAAGCACATCTATCTAGGCTGCCATCTCTCTCCTTGTAGCAAAAAATAAAATAAAAATAGAAATCGGTTCTGATCAAGGGCACACCGAATAGTCGAGGGTGAAAAGTGAAATGGGAAGATGACAGGGCCACACGCCAGCCCCTTTCTCGTTCACTCAGGTGTCCCAGCACACCACAAGACCGGCTATTGTATTTCTCACGCTGTGTCGCAACCATTTCAGTGAAGTCCAGTGCTTTGCAGACGAACACACTGTCGACCTTTAAAATATTCATCTTCCCCTCTATTGTTCCTGCCAAAAAAATTGAGATAGTGACTGCTTATCTCGTCTCCCTCGCCAAACAATAAAAACAGTGAAGTGCTACTCATGCGGCAGCTACTCAGGCCGTGGTCCAGGGACACACCCTGGTATCCCAAAGTACAACTTTGTCCATCGAGGCAGCTTCAGCAAGACCCGAGCTGTCAATGGGCTCACCCATGATTCCGCTCCCCCACGTTCTGCAGTCTTGCATCTGTTTGGAAGAGCTGATGGTAACAGGAATATTTAAAAATCAGGTCTACAGAGTGCTCTAGGTCTGAATGCCAAACACCTTGCCATTCAAGCTTCACTTCTCTCAGAAAATGCTGCCTAGAATGAAGATTACAACTGCGGTCCGGGCTCCGTCTAAACCTTGTTTAATAGTGCACAGGGTACTCGGGTTGATCACCAAGAGATACGTGCAGCTTTGGGGGAGTAGCTCTCCATGGGGCATGTTGCGTGTAAACGGAGGTCATGTCGGCACATGTCACCCTTAACCAACATGTTGCTATTTAAGTAAGTGCTAACCTGCAGTTTCAGCAATTGTGATTTATTGAGGAGGGTGGTGTGAATAATGTGGAAGACCTGACCACTGGCCTTTAATTCCTCTCATTTAGACAGGCTGCTCTTCACTGTAAAATAGTCATTCTGTAAATTAATGTGTTTTGTTTTAAAAGTGACATGTTGTACTAGCTTGTGCTTAAAGGCAAATTACTCTGGATTGCCAGTTTCCCAACCAGGTTATAAGGGATCCAGCATACCCTGCCCAGAGTAGGGGAAACATCTAAAAGATCAGTAAAAGATAATAGCTGTCATCTCTGCCTAAGACTCACAGGTACCCTGCTAGCCAACAAGGGCGTACCTGCTACAAAATAAGGGGCACAGTGCTCAGTAACCAGGGGCCTCTCTGCAGCTCAGCACTGGGCCCAGCCTCATCTCCCTGGACCCCAAATACAGGTGCTTGCTGTGATCCCTTGTGGTCCTACCTTCCCTGAGACCAAAACCAGTCGGGCAGGGAGTCCGTCTGTTGCTTTTCCTTGGTTAGCACTGAATAATGATTTATGGAATGCACGAATGATCGACACGTACTGCTGCCAGTTTACGTCCCAACCCACCATGTTCCTCACCCAGAGGATGTGATTTGGTGGGCAGAGACTCGAGTCCACCTCCCAGCTCTGTGACTCTGGTTATCAGAGAGCTTAAGCAAGTCCCTTAACATCTCAGAGTCTCCATTTTCCCATCTGTGAAAGAGAGCTAACACCGGCCTTGCAGAGTTGTTTTGACGTCAAAGTATCTACAAGAGTGAATGGCAAATGGAACAGCGTTTGCAAATACCAGTTGTTGCTATTACTATTATCTTTCAACTCTTTGGCATGAAACTTTTGACAGCTCTATATTATCCAGTATATAAAAACCAAACCCCAGCCCAGCAATCAAGGCCCTTGCCAATCATATTCTCTCTCCTACCTTGTATCTTTCTACCTCCCACTAAAAACCATCTATTTTAACCATATGTCATTTTATTAATCTTTGAACACATTATGACAATTCCCATCCCTTATACTTTTATTCCTACCATCCTGAAATACAGGTACTTCACGTATTTCATCTCAGCTCAGCCTAAATTCTATCCATTCGTAACATATTAACATATTTTTAGCATCTCCTATGTACTCCAGAGGAATAGGCCTGAGACCCAGGCTGGACACTGGGTGTCCTTCATCCCACCCATCCCCAGATTGTTATCGACGCAGGGTGGAGATGGGGGCAGCACGTGACCCAACCTGAGACAATGAGTATCTTTTTAAAGATTCATGTAGAAAAGGTTGTGCTTTTTCCCTTGCATGTCTTGCTGGGGAGGAACTGCCTGTGAACAGAAAAAGGCCGACACAGAAACCCTTTGACTCCCTGCATCCAGCCCGCCCTGAAATGTGCTCTTCCCCTTAAACTTTCTAGCTACATGAGCCCATTAATTCCCATTTTTGCTTAAGATGCTTTGAGTCTTGTTTTTCTCATTTGAACTCAAAAAAATTATGACCAATACCAATAACAATATCAGTTCCATCTGCTTGTGAACAAACTTCATGTTAATTGCTTTACATATACGATAGCTTTTAGTTCTCTACTTGTACAGTTACGGAAGCTGAGACCCGCAGCGGTTCAAAAACTTTCCCAAGATCACGCAAATAGTGACAGCCTCAAATGTCACCACCCCCAGCTGAATGCTCCATTTCCACCTTAGGCCACCCTGAGACGCTGATGGCTCTGGGGGCGCCCAGGAAGTGTTGCTGGTCTTATGACGGCCCCCTTTTCAAGAACTGATGTGGATGGAAGTAGATCCTATAGCCCTGGGGAGCGTGCATTCACCAGCGACACCTCCAGCTGCCCTTCACTCTCTCCGCAGCAAGGCCAAGGCCGTGATAATGAATGGCCCGTGGGAAGTGCATTAAGTCCGACGTGAATCAAGGGGAGCACTAATGAAATTGCTTCAAGTTCTAGAGCAGAAGGTAAACCGAATGCCTTTCAGAGACGTGTGACGTCGTGCCCTTCCACGTTCCCAGAGATGAAAGAAAACGCACGTGGGTGGGGGAGGCATGGAGAACAGGAGCAAGCCATCGCGTATTTCTTATTTGCACTTAAAATGTGTAATAATGTCTCACTTAGACCATGTTGTTGGAGAAGGTAATATTCCCAATACATGAGTTCATAGACAATGGACACTCCTTTATTTTTTCATGGTTAGTATTTTTAAATGTGACGTTGTACATTTCAGTGTGTTGGCAAAAAAGTTTCCTGAACGTTATTTCATCGTGACCTCAGGTTTGGAGGTTATCAGGTAGCACAGAGTATTTGTTAGCACACAGGGAGAGCCACACTGCTTGGGTTTGTATCACACTTACATAATTTTCCAACTGTGTGACCTTGGGCAAGTTAATTAACCTCTCTAAGCTACATTTTCTGTCTCATCATATAGGGCAACAGCAGTACCAATCTCACTGAGGTGCTGTGAGAATTAAATAAGACAATGCAAGTAAAACGATTGACACAGTGCCAGGCAAAAGAAAAAAAAAACCAGCCATTTAGTTGCTGTTGTTGTTAATAATAATGATAATCTTAATGTTATTATTTCAACGTCACCAATTATAGTTTTTTGCAAGACAGCGATGTCTTTAGGATCTACAGAGGCATATAGGCAGGCTTACCCTATCACTAAAAGGCCACAGGCTCTGTTACTTTTAAAAAAAAAATGCATTCTGTAGTTTTTTTTGACTCTGGACGATTCAGGCTGTGAGCCATTACTGCTGTCAGTCTGGACATTATTTACATTCTGCTTCCAGTTTACAACACGGTATAGTCCAGTCTGTGCGAGTTAGTCATTAAATAAGATTCATACCACTAAACGTTGCAGTAACTCTCTCGGCCACTAGAGGTCTACTCCTCACTTGTGGGTTCGCTGCTGTGCTGGGCTTCCCAGAGGTCTGCAGGTCTACCCAGAGCTCCATGTTTTAACAAACCAAACCACACTACCTAATGCCAGGATTTTTTTAATCTGGTATTCAGAGTTCTCCACAGCAGGGTTCCAATATACATTTGTAATCTCCTACCCCACCATTTATCATACAGAAACCATCACTCCCCACAGCCTCATTGCTTTCCAAATGGGCCTTGGCCTCTCATCTCTGTGCTTGACACACACCATTTGCCCCACTGATAAGCAACTTCCCACCTCCCACCATCACCCGCCCACACGTACTCAATGCCCAACAGTCTTTCCACCTACCTAAATTCTTTCCATCCTTCAAAGAGTGGTCAGATCTACCTTTTTAAGTTTACTGATGATCTGTCTCCTCCTTTGAGCTCACTGAACTTTAGGTCTCTACCACTCACTAGCCAATGAGTCACAGACTATTTGTGACATTTCTTGTATTATTACTTTGTACTTTATTTAACTCAGCACCTATTGTTGTTTTGCCTCTTCATCTAGACTGTAATCTCCCGAGCCCACATATGTCCTTCCATCCCACACGAGTGTCCAAAAGCAGGAAAAGGAAGGTCTGACCATTTAATGAGCACCTAATATGTACCAAGCACAATGCTGGTCACTTCATAATCTCGATCAATAAGCTATCTATTAGATAGATATTTCTAAGAGATAAAATGACTTGGCCAAGGCCTCACCCCTCACCTTTAGTAAACTAAGAGCCACAGTTCAAATCCAGATCTGACCACAAAGGTCATATATTTTTGCCCCATTACATTATAGCTACTCAATGTTGTATGCAATAACTACTCAGTAAATTCTTAGGGGTGACTTGAATAGCTGAGTAGCAGCTTATGCTGAATATCTGAAATATTAGACTATCAAGCCACCAGTAGCATGCGCCACCAGTCCTTAGACCCCCTGAATCTCTGTGTGACAGCTCAGCAATTCAGTTTACCACGCAAGTCAGTGCTACTTAAGAATGGAAGAGCCTCTTTCTCCAGCATTCCTGCAGCGCTGAAGGTACCCTGCCTGGCCTCACCGGCCTATTACAGGTTGCAAGGATCTAATGATCTTCTCAGATGGAAATTGAGAAGGTGGGAGTCACAGAGGAGCTACATAAGCAGCACTCAAGGCGATTATCAAAGAGTACATTAGGCTATGCACACATTTTCTCTGCCGGCAGCTTTGTAATTCCAGGAGCACTACGATTCAGTTAGCCATAATATTATGAAATATGTCGCAAACAACTGGATTTCATTTCAAACAGCATAAATTAACAAATTGCACATGTGCACATAGCATCTGCTAACCTAATAATTAAGATATTTAAAAAGTCACCTAATGGCACCGAAGTCAGGATAATGGGATAATTGTTACAGTGTTTTAAAAAAATTTAAAGACACATAATCCAGTCACCCATGTAGCACACACGGAATGGAAGGTTGCTTTTTCACGGCCCCTTTGAGCACCGTGTTTGGATTAGCATGATGTGAAAGGCAGCAACTGCTGTTATGTAACTAAACCCTGCATATACAGTTGTCAGTCTGGGTAAATTTAACTCTGCAGGTTTAAGGCAGAGCTTGCTTGCCAGAGCAGAACTTAGGAAACAACGAAAATTTAAAGACGTATTGCCCCACGGAGCGCAGGGGAAAGCTGGTAAGGGAAGTGTTCGGGTTACAAGGGAGAGAAGGCTGGTGTGGTTTACCTATGCCACACCAGGCCATGAGCCCCCTGGAATGGCTGGTTTGAAAACAATGAATACTGACAAGAGCATGGTTGTTCAATTACAAAGCTGTCTGCATTTTCCCTCTCCCTACATGGCAATAAAGGCACTTAGGGGGCCTAATGCAGTTCGGAAAGAAAGGCGCTGAAACCTAGAATCAGGGAAAGCCTTAATAACACGTTGCCTTACAGGGAGAACAAAGTGGATCCTGTCTCCAGGCAAGGGCTCCACCGTTCCCATGGCATGAAGAAGCCTGCCAAGAGCGGAACCATGGCCCGAGTTCTAGGCATTGCCAGCCGTGTGGCTCAGCAGCCCGTGCACCTCCCTGCACCTCAGGGTTGCCAATTGCGAAATAAGCGACAAGCGTTAACTCTCCGGGAGTCCCTTCCAAATCTACCATTTGTCTCTCTGGTTTCATTGGTGGCTCTGTATTCATTACAGACAAGGAATAGTTCTGTAGGTAACTTCTCATTCTTAACTGGGCTCTCTGAGGTGAGGCTGAGAGAAGGACGTTCACTGGGAACTGTCAAGATGCCGAAAAAATATAAATCCAGTGGACCATGTTTCCAGTACTCTTCACTACCCAGCAGAACCCATTATGAAGCAGGTTTGTCCTGGACCCCATCCAAAAAGACTTGCTGAAGTCAAACACAACAAGGAGGTTCCTGCTTATAAGGTGTCTGTCTCCCTATCTCAATACCTTACGGTGAGGGGTATAAGCAAGGAAGAGTCCACCGCCACATACTGATGGGGAGGGACCCGCAGTGAGTTCAAGAAGGGTTTGGAAGTTGCACTGGTTGGTTCAGTTGCTGTTTGTTTTGCGTAAGGGACATATTTTATAAGGATGCAAGTAGGTTCAAAGAGATGCTCAAACGACTCAGAGCATTTGAAAGATTTCCCACTGTTTTGTAAATGCAACAGGGCCACCTCAGGCACGAAATTTAAGGCGATGTCAAAAAACTCAACCATCATGATAAATAATATTTCAGTGCAACATTTAAAAAAATTAACATGAATGCAAAAATTCCCTGATGAGCAAGATACCAAAATTTTAAATAAAGAAAGCAACAATCTAGGAATAACCAGACAGCCAGGTTCTTTTAAAAGAGTGGGTCTGGTTCACGCAAAATAAAGCCTTGTATGAAATAACATCTTCTGATCCCACTTTAAATGCAGGAAAATATCCTAGATCTAAGAGAAATGAGTGCTGGTGATTTAGTCACATTCTCATTGTTGTCATATCCACATCTACATTTGCTAAACATGCTGATCGCGGGTACTCGGGAATGAGCAACACCAGCCTCAGAATTGCACTGGTGGGATATGCAAACAGGAGGTATCTATGTTCCACCTTCTAAGACTAGACTGAACAGAAATTCTCAGGGATGACTGGAGAAAAATTTGTGTCCTGGAAGGAAACATTATCCAAAAAAGTTTTGATTCTAAAATGATTATTTCTTTAAAATAATCACTATTTGAGGAATGAGAAAGCTTTGGCCTGCATTATTTTCTCCTCTAAAAAGAAAAGACGACTCTACGTACTGGTATATGTTTATTTTCTGGAAGTGCAGTTCTGATGATGCCACCTCTAGCTCAAAAGCCTCACATGGCTCCCAGCTGCCTACAGACTTAACTTCAACCTCCAAAGCCCAGAAATCAAGAGCCTCACTCTCCACCCATTCCTACAATTCCCCTTTCCTCCACCCACAGCAGACCTGTCCATTTTCCACCCGGGTTTTCCAGCTTTCCCGTCTCTGCCGATGCTACTCCCTCCAAGTGAGGTATCACAAGATCAGAAGAATGGGCTCCACACGTGCTCGCCATTAGATTGGCACTAACTGATCAACACTATGGTGCTCACATGGTAGTAATATTCTCCAGGGATTGGGGGTCTGGGGGTGGGTGAACTCACAACTAATGGACGCAGTGAGCATCGTAGCGGGGAAAAGCAGGCCTCAAATCGTGGTTTGGGTGTGGCAAAGTCATAATATGTAACCAAAATGTTTGTACCCCCACAATATCCTGAAATAAATAAATTAAAAAAAATCACATGTACCCTACAACTATATACAATTATTATATACCCATAATAATTAAAAATATAACCTCAAATAAAACCGGATCATCAGGGCTATTTTTCCTGAAAAAAAAAAAAAAAGAAGGTCTTTCTCTCACACGCCCTAACTGAGCTCTCCTTTGCTCAATCTTACTCACTCTTCCCATCTCAATTCTAAAGCTGCCTTCTCCACGAACTCTCCTTGCAACTCTGTTAGGTGCGAAATTAGGAGACAAATTAAAGTTAGGAAGTGATGACTCCAAGTAGCTTTTGCATTTTAGTTTAACCCGACATTAACCAAAATGCTTCATTTACCAGAAATGCCCCATTGTCAAAGCATTCGGATTACTCCTTCTCTGCCCTTGGGAGCAGCTCCAATAGGAAAGAAAAGAAAAAAAAAACGGGAAAAAATAAAGCTCTTTTTCCTCGCTGACTCCTCCTGGAACAAAGCAGGTATTCAATAAACGAATAAGCAAACACATCCAACTTCCTATGGACAAGTCAGTCCAATGGCCCCTGGAATCAGAGACAGATATACAAGATAAATGTTCTCTGTATCCTGAAACCAGCCCCCTCACACACACACACACACACACACACACACACACCCCACACACTATTCTTCTTGGCCCAACCAGGGAAGGAAAGAAAAATCCCATTTTGACTCCTGAAGCTTAATTGGAGTCCCCAGCTCTCCCAGGCCTGTGCCGTGATTTGCTTCTGCAACTACGGCCTGGTGCTCAAAGCCTGATTTTCCCCGAGCCGAGCAATTCAAAACCATCTTAGTCACACAGATAGAAGGTGAAAGTATATTGCAAGCAAACTACTGGACTGAGGTCGAGTTTATCAAACCAATTACACCAAGATGTTATGGGAAGGGGGGAAATGTAATCACATATGACAGGGATTATCAAAACTGCTTACACAGTAAATCAGGAAACTGATAACAGGCTGACAATGGCATATACCTGACTGAGGGATTTCAGGCTCAGATTCCCCAGGCTTGTAAAACAGAAATAACAACACAGAACAAGCTGTGCAGCGCTGCTGGGTCCCGGGCGCCTCTGGGCGCGGGGTGGAAGGTGAGGGGAGCCTGGTGCAAGTGGAGCCAGGCCTTGCTTGGCAGGATGCCATTTCTCATTACGCCATTCAGAAACATTTTAATGGGTCCTGCCCTTGGACACCACAGAATTAGAGCAGTGAAGTCAGGGGTGGGATGAGGAAAATCTTGAGGGAAGATTAAGAGACGCACAGAAGTCGAAGTTGTCCGTCGTGGTAAGGACTGGAGTCTATCGAAGCTCCGCCCCGACAGAAGAGTAAGGGAAAAGAGTCGCTCTGCACAGTTTCTGGCATAAACTGCCTTTCTGAGGAATGGCCTAGAAAGCTATATGGGGCTTCTCCTGTATGGAAGCGCAGGCACGCTGGGAAGGTCTCTCTCCTTGTCGGACCCTGCCTTTCAGGGTGCCGAGAGGCCATCCAGCGTAGGCAAAGACATGCAGAGTGGTGTCATGTTGTACCCCAAATAAAAGAGCAATGAATTAACTTTCTGGAACGTAGAGTCACGGCAGGATCCGCGGGGCCCAGAGCAAAAGCAAACTGCAGGAGATACCTAATGAATCACTGACAGACAAGACACCAAAATAGAGGCCCTAAATAAAGCAACTGACCTGGAAAAGGAAATAAATACCCACATTTTAAAGGAGGGGCCTCCTAGTCTTCTGTGTGCCTCACTAGGTTTTGGTTTTTGTTCCCAATGTGGCACCGTGAAACACCCTAAGAAGTTTGGCTGACTCAGGGCGGAGGCCTAAATTTTATCAACGTCGGCAACCGTGGTGATTTGCATCGAGTTCAATGCTGTCCTTTTGGCAGTTGTTGCACTTAATTGAGTGAAAAAAGCTGTCAGTCTAAAGCCCCAATCCCAAGGTAAATTCTCTCTGAACTAACCATCTGCCAGGGCTTCTCCCAGGGTAGTCAACACTTATCATCCAGAGGACTGGATTCACTTCCTCATAATTAGATCATTCCTGAATTAAATTGACGGTCCCAGGGAAAAAAAAAAATGCAAAGTGTGTTTTGAGACCAGAAAGCAGAAGCCAACTTATTTTAACAAATGCAGCAACAGACTATATATTTTTTCACAGCGATAGCATGGTACAATAAATAATTTTTCTAAATTAGGCTTCACAGCAATTACTATCTTCCATGCCGCCCTCACGATTTACGTTCAGGTTTTTGTTTAGAAAGTTGAGGCATTTCTTGGAAGCACCACACACAAACCCAAAGGATGGGTAGCTATTGTTTATAGACCCAGGTGCCCAGGCAAGGTCAGCCCAGGTTGACCAATCTCATCGAATGTCGTGAATGTCAAAGTCTCTATGCATTTGCTGACACATCTGTGAACCTGTTGCTCATGCAAACTGAAGGGAAAGAATTATGGGCAGTTTCTTGTATCCCATGGTAGCCGCTGGTTGGAAAGGCTCGGGCTGGCGGGGGCAGGTTAAACAATCCACTAAGAGATAAACCTGGAACCAGGCCCCAAAAGCCCCAACACAGTCGTGCTCCAGGCGAAAAGAGGTGAAGAAATGAAATGGGAGGAGATTCTGAAGCTTTCTCCGTAAACACGATTTCATTCCCTGGCAGTAATTGGGTGATTTGCCGTGAGTCAGATTCGGTCTCGTGGGCACTTAGCTGCGTAAGGTTTTTCGAACACTGCACGTTAACTCAAATTTTTCCAGGAAATATTTCTGAATTAACTAAAGTGTTCAGTAATTTTATTGTTGTTCTTGGAAGTTTTCATACTGCTTTGTTATTATTATCTTTGTGATGAGACTTAGAGATAAAAACCAGTGAACCACCGTCTCATAGGGCCTTCTCCATCCATGGGACAGGAAAGATTAATTTAACTTGAAATAGAATGAGACCAACTCATTTTTGCCTGAATATCCAGATTATATATTTCAATGCCTACTTTTGCAGGAATGTGATATTAGAGGTAAGATAATGAAAGATGAACAGAAACAGAGAAAGAACCATCACATCCTCGTAACATTACAGGCTAAATAGAACCCACTGTTAGGATCTATGTAATATTTAGGTATGTAATGTAATATTTCTATTTCTCAAACCTGTAATATTTCTCAACCTTGCCTGATCTTAATAGTCACCTGTAGCATTTAATAAAAACATAGGGTTTTTAGGTCCTTCTTCTAGAGGTTTAAATTTTGTAGGTCTGGGCTGTCTCAATAATCTATTCTTTCACACAAACTTACCAGAGGCCAAAACTCAAAGTAAAATGCAGAGGCTAGAAGCAAAGCAAAAAGAACCAGAAAAAATGCACAGATGATGCAATAATGGCCGAGGGCAGGGGATATGCACCCCTGTCTATATGTAGCCTGGGGGCCGAGGGGTACCATCCTCACAGGAACAGGGGATGTGACTTTGCATCCTTGCTAAGCCAAAAGGTAGAAGTGAGATGTCTATTTAAAAAAGATCCACGGAAAACCACCCACTTGGTGAAAGACAAGAAAAACTGTACCCTTTGCCCAGGGAACCAAAGAGGACATTTGCCATCTACTTGAAATTCCGGGTAGGAAAAAAACAAAATCCTAAATTTACAGAATAGGCAAATATACCTGGGTTCTGGATTTACACTACCCTGTGTTGCAGGATAGGGACACTTCCACGACCCAAGATACACAGGACTCCCTGGAAAAACAATTTCTGATGAAGGTGAATTTGCAACAAAATTACAATCATGCAAGGAACAGATCCACTATGCATGAAATACAAATAATAAAAATTAGTACCACAACTACTTGACGTAACAGACTATTATAAAATCATCAAGTCTGAAATTATTAAAGAGGTTTAAAGAAAGAAAAAATAGGAAACATAATGAAGTAACAGAATACTCTGACCAAAAAATAGACAAATTTGAAAAAATAATTTCTAGAAAGGACAAATGTAGTTATTTAAAATTAAAAACTCAAAGGACATGACACAAAAGAATGCGTTTGGCATGTTTCCATTTACATGAGATTCGGTAAGAGGCAAAACTAATCCAGGATGAGGGAAGTCAGAAGAGCTTTGGGAGGGTGTTGCCTGAGAAGGGCTTTTCAGGGGAGCTGGAAACATTCCCTCTCTCGATATGGGTGACAGAGACCTGAGTGTTTTCACGTGTAAAACCGTCGTCACTTCATGGCACGTGTATTAAACCACCATTTAAAGAAAAATTCAATGGGCAGTTTAAACAGCAGATTAGACAGAGAGAATGAATGAATTTGAAGAAAGAATCAAGGAAATTGCCCAAAAACGGTGGACACAGAAGAAGAGAGATAAAGGATACGAAAGAGATGTGAAATAGAGGATAAAATGGGATCTCTCGTATGACCAACAGAAGCTTCAAAAAAAGAGATTGAGAAAGGGAAAATGTCCAAGAATGTTCCAGAATTAAAGGAAAACAAAAGTTATTGGAATAAATAAGCACATCCAGTCCTGAGCAGAATAAATAAATCAATCCGTGCCTAAACGTATCATAGTGACCCTGCAGAATGCCAAAGAAAGAGAAAATCTTAAAAGCAGCCAGAAAGACAAATTACTTACAAAGAAACAACGAAGTGACTGACAGCAAACTTATCATGTGCAACATTAGATGCCTCCTTCTGGTCAAAGGCCACTGCCAAGCCGTTGACAATGCAGAGAATGAGATTTGTTCAAAACGACTGCAGAGAGTTCATATTTTTTTCGCTGAGGCCTTTAGTATTAAATGCATCCTTCATTCATTTCTTCAACAGGTTTTTATTAAGCACCTACTATGTGGCAGCCTGGGCAAGGAATGTCTCTATTCTCAAAGAGATCAACATTCTGAATTCAGGTAAGCTGTGATGGGGAAAATACAAGTGCTCTAGAGGGCAAGGGAATGAAGTCTAACCCTGAGGAAAGAAATCAGAGAAAGCTTCCTGGAAGAGGAAGGTCCAAGATGAGATTCATCAGATGGATGGGAATTAGCAAGTGAGGACTGTAAACCTCTTGAGAACAGAGGCCCTGTCTGTCTGCACGCCATTGTTTTCCCAGGAATCTGAACAGTACCTGGCACAAAGGAAGTACTGCATAAACGCTTATTAAAGGAATGAATGAGTGGATAAATCAATGCCATGGCAGGAACACAAGTGTAAGGGAAGGCATGAGAAGATGAGACAGCATGACATGTTTGAGGAGCAGAGTTCAGTACAGTTAGAGAGAGAATGCATGTAAGTAGGAGAAGGACAGCTGAAGATGAGGTTGGAACGCTAGACAGGGGCCAATTTAGGCCATGGTACAGGGTTTGGATTATATTCTGAGAGCAATAGGAGGGTTTTAAGAAAAGTAGTAAGATACGAGATTTGCATTTGCAAAAATCGCTTGGGTCCTAGTGTCCATGTCAGAAAAGTTAGCACTGTTCTATAAGGGGAAAGAACACTTCTTCAATGGTAATATGACGTGCAGCTCTCAGACTTCCACCCAAAAAGAGCAAGTGCAAGAGGGAGCAAGAAAGTGAGAGACAGGGAGAGACAGAGCTTGAGACTGACTGCGTGAGCAGGTCTAAGAAATAAACATAACATCCTGGCTATCCAAATCCTGCAGTGGGTGTGTTTTCCAATCGGTCCCGAGGCTTATGGCAGAGATAAAATAGGAAAGGAATATGTCCCCAGCTCTAGCCGAACATTCTGTTCAGGCTTTTCAGTCTAAAAACTTCAGTGTGCTGGTCGGCATCGTTGCTGTCCTTGTGTTGTTTGGCCTACACTGGGCCAAATCCTGCCCCAAAATATCAACGTGTCACATGTGGGCCCAGACAAGGCTTTCTGACTTTTATAAAGTTTGAGTTTTTTCCCCCTTCTCGCAAAAGCAGTGAACCAGAGAAGGGTCTGTGGTAATAATTACGGCTTTGCTTGTGTGTACACCTTGCAGAAAGGGGCAGCAAGCCCACAAGAGTCTGTCTGGATAAAGCCATTTCTCAGCCCATGCCAAGTTCGGCGACTTTCCTGTTAGCAGCTCCTGTTAGAGATGCAAAGCCCTGGAGGAGCTGGCAGGGGCAGGGGTTGGTTCTGAGATGCGACGTCCTTGTGTTCGCCGGCCTTGCCATGTCGTCAACTCTGCACCTTTCGCATTCATAGCCCACAGCGCACACGCATCTGCCAAGCCACAATCGCGGGTTGTTCTCGACGACTGGTTAAAGTTGCTTGTCAGAACCGCACGCCAGGAATTCCTTTAGCAAGATCGGAGTTTCGCTTTGTCTAGTCAGCCGGAAGTCAGCCAAGACAGTGAGGAAGAGAGTAAAATCACAAGTAGTTCTCTGGCAGGACCCTCTCGGGCCTGGAAAGGGCAACAGGACACCTAGGGGATGAAAGGAAAACCTGCAACCGGAAGGGTGAGGAAGCTGCCACCGGAACAGGCAGAGAACAAGAGAAAGTAGAAAAAACGATCTCTAGGGGCTGCTGTGGCGGGTCAGCTGACTTGGCTGAACACTGCACAACTCCTCCGAGGAGCTCCATTTGCCTAGACTGCAACCTCCCGCCTCTGCAGGCGGAGACGGGCATAAACAGAGACAGAAGGGGAACCCAGGGTGCAGGGGCAGTTATGCAGACACGTTTAACACCGTCAGGGGAAGGGACGGCAGCTGTGGTAGGGGGTGTGGTAAGAGCTACGAGCCATGGCTGAGAGCAACCTTCTGGACTCAGACTAACCAACTCTTCTAGGCCTCAGTCTTCTCGTCTGCAACATGGGATCATAATTCTTGCCTCCTGGGCATGCAGAAAGAATTTTAGGGACTGTGCCCAGTGTGATCAGTACCTAAAGCAGAGCAAGCTATCAATAAGTGAGAGATCCTCACAATTATGAATCCTTATCAAATTACATACCAAACTCCAGGATAATGGTTCTGATAAACTTATTGAGGATACAGATAATATTTTATTTCCTCTTCGTAACCTCAGCCCCTAGAGCAGTGCCTGGTGAGCACTGAAAACGTGATTGTGGAAGGAAGGAAGGAAGGAAGGACGGAAGGAAGGAACAGAGGGAGGGAGGAAGAGAGGAGAAGAACAAGGGGCTCTTTAATTCTATATTGTGGGTATCCATCAATAGTGTCAGCATATTCCAAAATACTGTTTGTTGAACAGGAAATATTTATTCTTCAGCTACTTACAAAGCAATAGCTGAGTACCTGCTATATGCAAAACACTGTGTTAGGATCCCTGGAAAACACAAAGGCAACTCCATAACATCCCTGTTCTTACAGATCTCACAACTTAGAGATTCCTACATAAATAACCCTAGTAATGATCAACGGTGATAATACTATGATACAGGCCCCAACAAGAGAGGATACTGACCATCCTTCCTTCACCCCCACCACCAAACAAGAGATGTGACTCTTTTTTCTAACTAGTTCCTTCCTGATGGAGAGAAGAAAAACCTTCCTCTTCAAAGCTGTGGGAGAGAAGGACGAACACGTGATCACTCCCGGATGCAGTTTGCCCATCCTTAGGTCTGGCACACACGGCCCTGAGCTGCCTTCTCTGCCCGTGGCTACTGCAGCTCAGGCTCTGCACCAGGGAGGGTCTGATGTTTACTGAAGAATGTCCTGGCTTGTCTTTCTCTACGACGATCCTACCATATGGATTCAACCAAGGCAAAGCTTTCCCAGGACCCAAGAGGCAGGGTGTGCTGCTCTAAACAACACTTCCACCACTGGGAATAGTAAACAGTCGAACTTCTAAATTCCAAAAGATATTACTGATACTGTTTATAATTAGCATGCTAAATAAAACTGAGGCAAGCTGCTGGCTTTCACAGGCCTAGTCCTATTATTAATATGCAGTTGGAAGAATATGTGTGTGAGTACACGTGCGTATATGTGTATATATACACATGTATACATACACACGTGTACACACACACGTACACACACACACATGCACACGCGCGCACTACGTTTTAGGCCCACCCTTTCTGAAATCTAACATAGAGAATGGCTACAAAACACATCTACCATATGGAGATGAGAAAGGCAAATGGAAGAGACTTTATCTTTCATCCCTTGTGACGCCCCAGCCAAGGATGGATTCCAGGAAATTAGATGGACCTGGGAGCAGCTGAAGATCAAAACATCTTGCAGATTAACCACATTTCCAGAGCTAAGCTCTGAACTAGAGAACCATTTGAGGAGCATCCAGAATCCTGAGTTGTTACCCTCCATTAGCTAGAAGCTTAGCAATGGAAACGCACATCCTGGCTTCACTCCCGACAGGAGAAGCACACCACACATTCATACGTGAGAGATGTCTCCTCTATGGCACCTCTTTAAAGAAATCAACGGCCCAAAGACTTAACTCAGTCCTCTTCTCATCGTGTCTACCTTTTCTTCACAATTACATTTGGCAGTCTGTGTGACTCCCAGCTGAGCAGCAAAGCATGAAACCATTTCCCTCTGTGGGTTTGTTGTTGTTGCTGTTCATGATAATTCTGATGACTTCCAGAGAAAAATGCTGAAAGTGACATTACTAAGTCAGATTAACAGCCAGTGTCCTTAACTCCCACTTCCAAGCACTTCGTAACCCAGTGTGTTAAACAAATGCAAAAAAACAAGCAGATTGTCACTGGGAAAGCTTTGAGTCAAGTTCCCTAACAGAGAAACCTCACGTTTGTATTAGTTACATATCACAGAAATTGTACATCGCTACAGCTAGCGCTTTCACCTTCATTGATAGTTACTTCACAGCTGCTTAGTCACGTTTTCAATGACCCAACCAGCTCATCCACCGACTTGGAAGGTTCTAAGTACTTTAAAACACAAAACTCTAGCCTCTTCCACAAGGGAAGGCCCGAGATAAACATCTTGCATTTCTCTAGGAGGAATGTTCTTTCCCAGCATGGAGTAGGCTAAAGGGACAGTAAGTTCTCTATGGGGTAGGAAAGGAAGAGAAAGGGGCCCATCAACTGATGAACAAGTAAGCAAAATGTGGTATATCCACATAATGGAAGATTGCTCAGCAATGAAAGGACCAAGGTACTGATATATGCTACAATGTAGATGAACCCCAAAAACATATGCCAAGTGAAAGAAGCTAGGCACAAAAGACCTCATATGATTCCATTTAAGTGAAATGCCCAAAAAAGGTAAATCTATATACAGACAAAGTAGATTAGGGGGCTGCCTTAGACTGGGGTAGAAAGGGGGAGTCACAGCAAATAGGCGTGAGGAATCTTTTTGGGGTGATGAAAAGGTTCAACTAGACTGTGGTGGAGATTATATGACTCTATAAATTAACTAAAAGTTATCAAATTGTATACTTATGATGGATGAATTTAATGGTATGGAAATTACACCTTCATAATAATATTTTGAAAACCTAGAATGAATAAGGAAAGTATATCGTTTATTGGTTCCTTTAAAAAGTTGGATCTTAGTCGCAGCATTATAGAAGGTCAGAGCTGGCAGGAAGTTGTCGCTCTATGGATAAGGTGAGGTCTCCGGGGGAAATTCATGGCTGTTTATAAGCTTTAGATTGAAGTTTCTTTTCTTACCCTGAAGATTCATAGATGAGTTTTTTAGAAGCTGAATCAACTGCAAAAGGCTCACTGCTTCAGTACCTCTAACAGCAAACATCGTAATTCAGACCTAGCCACAGGGGCTTGTCTTTCTAATAGAAATGTAAAATAGATTTTTATTTGCCACGAAATTAAAATGTGATCCAATTATGCAGAATATAAGGAAATTGTTCTTGAATTACCAAAAAGAAGACCCCACACACTCTAATTTAAAACAACGATACCATAGCCCTAATTACCTTGGGCTCTTCCACTGCAGATTTGAACAGTACAAGAATATGAAGAGAGGCAGCCATGCCTAACATAAAATATACATTAAAAAACAGGACTCTATTTAAACAAACAAATGAACAATCTAAAAATTTTCAACAACTTTTTGGAGACAAATCAACCACACTGAAAATGACTGGTATGCTTTAATGATCAATGAATGTTATAAAATGAATATTTGTATCCCCCTAAACTTTATGTTAAAGCCCTTACACTCAATATGATGGCGTTAGAAGGTGGGGCCTCCAGAAAAGTCAGAAAATAAACGTCTGTTGCTTAAGCCACCCCGTCTATGGTATTTTGTTATAGCAGCCCAAGCTGACTAAGACAACCAAATACTTAATTTTACAGTTGTCTAGACCTCTGTATAATTTGTTACAGTAATCAAGGTCAAGTGGTTACACAACATCCCTTTCTCAGAAACTCGATCAGGGGTTAGTTATTCATGTGCATTAAAGTATGTGAGAAAATATTTAGCCTCCCTAAATCTGCATTTTGCAAGGGGCTATTCTTGCACTGACTTACTTATACATTTATAGTCTATCTCCCAATGCATTTGCCTTGGCATAAAGTGAAAATTAAAATAGAACTGCATATTTAGCTCAACTTCCCCGCCACAGAACCAGTCCCTAACTTTCTAAAATGTACTTCAGCCTTAAAGCGACTCCTGTCTCCAAACTGCTTCGCTTTTCAGTTGTCTGTGTGTCCGGGGGCCAACTGAACCGACGCTCCCGTGATGCCAAGAGATCCCCTGAGAGCAGGTGTCTCCTCCTCTAGAAACACCGGGAAGAATATGCAGTTAACAAGGAAGGGCAGAGCTTCGCTGACCAGCACATGCAGGAGCTCAGAATTTAAATATACTCATGATCTCACACTTAAGAAGGCTCCAAGCTGCCCCTAGGGACCAGAACTTTTCCCATCAGTCTTTCTCTGGCAAAGCCCTGTACTGTTTCCCTGTTCCACCTAAATGACCCAGGTGATACTTCAAGTGGGAAGAAACTTTCCAAAACTAAAAGCAGTGCTTGTGGGCAAAAAGACTGGTCTAAGTCCTAACCAGATGATTTTAGGGGTGGGAAACAAAGATTCTGTTTCAAATCATGGAGGTTATTAACCCCATACCTATTACAAATAATATAGAAAATATAAAGATAAAATAAAATAAACCTAAGCTACACAACCTCCAAATCACAAAATCCTATATATGTCCTAATTTTCTCAAAATGGCTCAGTTTACCTAATTTGTGGGGGGGAAAAAAGCAGAAACAGATACGACAGGAGTATGCCAAGGTGGGTTAAAGCTAGGAATACCTTTTAAAAAAAAATAAGGAGTAAGAAAATATATATGCATATAAAATAAAATGAATGTATTGAAAGTTTGAGGAACAAAGACGAAAAATTCCCCCCCTAAATCATACCACTCTAAGACTACTAGACTTGTGGTTGTAAATGTCTTCTCTAACCCACTTCCTTCCGGATTCTTATAGACCCCAGTGTTTTGCAAGCTGACACAGGACCCTTTCAAACATAACCCAGCCTAACCTTCTCCACCAAGAGCCATGACTCCCTTTCCACATCTCTGCACAGAAAGGCCCTGACCCTCAGCCTTCATGGGCAGTCAGGATGGTGGCCAAGGTGAGAGCAGTCAAGCCAGAGAACTCCCCAAGGCGGTTCTCAGGTAACCTGCTGGTTAGATTTCATCTTGTGTGGGTTTAGCTTTGCCTAGCTAGGCAAAGGAGGCACTTGGCCGGGTTTAGAATGATTTCTGTTTAGGTTTCTTCAGGGCTCAATTATAAACAGCCCAAATAAAGGCTCTGCTGTCCTGAAGGGCACCTTTCAAGAGAAACAAAAATGGGACGCTCGCTTAACAAAAGGGGACTGTTTGGCCACCAACGTCCCGAACAGGGTCTGAGTGTATAACTGGAAGGGCTTTCTGCAAAGTTAAAAAGACAGAGAAGAAAACAACAGCGAGAAAAGGATCATCACAGAAGCACCCACTCCAAACCTTCCATCCCCGCAGAAGTGCCAACAGATAAAATATAAACCTCTTTGAAGAAAACTCCAGCCGGAGCTCAGCTTTCAGGTTTTAGAAGACACTGGCATCCCAAGGCCTCCCACTGTCAGATCAAACACACGCAAAATATTTCCCTGATATTTGCCTGGTTTCACCCACACCATAAAAAACAGGCTTTCATTTTAATCTACTTACCACACTGTGGGTGAAGGCCTCTAATTTCACAGCACAGAGATAACACAAATAATTCATATGACATATTAGTGGGATATCGACAGGGAAAACATTTAGTCGGGGCTCACTGAAAACAATAGGGAGCTCAGCTGCTGCCTCAGAAGGCAAAGGGATGGCTCTTCCAACAGGGCAAAGCCCCCTCCTGGCACACCACTAGAGTTAAAGATAAGATCAGCCTATTAGCATCCCAGTGGTCTTAAGTCAACAGGTCTCTGAAATTACAGGACACTTTTCTAGTCCCTCCGTGGGCTATGGCATTATCAACGTCCTTCCAGGACTTCCAGAGGCCGTTCCATATGTAAAGGTCCCCAGAAAACAGACAAGTGCCACAAACATGCAACAGTGGCAATCCCAGTATAATCATGACCAATGTCATCATCCACCTCACCAGCAAACATTGGTGCATTTCTTCTCCTCCTGGTCAAGTTAAAAAAAAACAAAACTCTTCCACTTAGTTTCCCATGGCTAAAACCATCCTTTGAAGTTCTCACACCCTCTCTCAAGACCTTCTTTCATCTTTCTCTCCCACAAAGCCTTTCTCCCAGGGCAGGGAGGAGACCTCTCCACAGCTACTATTCGTTCCATTTCTCCCACCCTGAGGCTCTGCCATGTGGAAGCAGATTCCCTTTACAGACAGGACAAATCAATGCTGGGCTGTATAGAAAGTTTAAAAAAAAAAAAAAAGGCAGTAATTCCTCAATTATTGATTAGGCACGGGAGGAAGGAGATCACCACCAGAGCAGAGAAAACGCAAACGCAACTTGAAGCCCCAGAGGGTATTAGAACCTGACTCGGGGTTGGCAAACATTCTTGGTTTTTATGCCTCAAGTACATGTAGGATCACCGGTCTCAATCCGGTTTGTGAGACACTTTTCTCTGTCATCGTGCCAATCCATCCCCTTCAATTTCTCAACCATACCCACTTGGACCTCAGACTTATTTTCTCCTGATACTACTTCACGATCCACGAACATGATCTCACAGATGGAAAAACTCACCTTCAACTCCCGTCAGAAGTGCTGCCCAGAGCTAGGGCTCCTTGCCTCCAGCCTGGCCTTCCTGAGCGTGAGGCACTTGCTGAACTTTTTTACCTAAGTCCACACATAACACACTGTCACGTTTCCTGCCAGACCCATGTTCCTAGCTGCCCATCAGACACGTCCCTGGCACCTCCAACTCAGGCTGCCCCAAGATGAACCCATACCCTCTCCCCTCTTCACGCCCTGCCCCGCCACACTGTCCCAGCCAATAATCCCACCCCAAACTCTGGTCCTGACTCCTGTCATTGCCTCCAGCATGCACCTCCAATTCTACCTCCTGGGGAATTCTACCTCGGTGTCTGACCCTCAGCCCCTACCTCCCACTCCCACCTAGTCCTAGCTGGGGATCTCTCTCTCCATCATTATCACAGCTTCTCCCAACTTGGGTCCTGTCAAATCTCCACCCCCAACCCCATAAACTTATATTTAAGTACTTTGCCAGAAGGAAAGGTATTTTTCACCTGCTCAGCGTTTTGCTGTAGGAAAAGGCCCCAAATGCTTAGCCCGGCCCCTGCCTACTTTCTCCCAGTCCTCACCAACACACTGCACGCTCAAGCCCACCTACCTCTCATTCGCGTTACCTGAATATGCCATGAACTCTCACCTCGCGTGCTTCAGCCTGGAATGCCCTCTCACTTTTAGCCTAGAGAATCTTCCCATTTTTCCAAAACCTAGGCAAACATAACCACCTCAGTGAGCTTGAAGTCTATTCTCCTTCTGCTGTGCACTAAATAGTTTGCAAGTATCTCTACTGTAGCATTCTACATTTTTTAAATTAGTTAATGTGTCTTGCTTGCCCATCAATTCCCTTAATTCAACTTTGTCCCTCCATTGACCAACATGGGACCTGGCACATATTAAGCGCTCAAGAAATACTTGATAAATCAATGCAAGAGGTGATATATTACACCACCTTCAAACATCTGAAGCTTTCAAAGAATATTAGGTTTTCTTGCCTCCTCCCAGTTCTCCCCCGGCTGGCTCATCTTTCACATATTGATTCTAAACTGCATGTCACTAGCATCCCTAGGGCATTCCCTGAATGCCCAGCAGAAAGGCAGAGAGATATTAGAAAGAACCCAGAAGACAATCTGCAACCCTGTGCTCAAGGAACCAACACCAACGAGAAGATAAACACAACTGAAGCAGCAAAATGTGAATCCAGTAAGGACTATAACTAATGAGAGACAAAACCACAGTGTGTTTGCTACTAAAAAAATAATAATGGAAAAGACCGATTAGTAAAGGTCTTTTGTCAAAGGCATGGCAATTTTCGCTATACCATTTTATTAGGCACAATATGATACTGTTATCTTTTTCACTGAGGTTTGTAATAAAACTTTTCCACTACACATATTCTTAAATCCAGATGCCAGACATTGATGCTATCTACTGTTTCCTTAAATCTTCGTGGGGTTTAAAATCAACATTGTTGATTTCAAATACAGGGAGCTTGAAGTTTTCTTGGAGCAAATTTGTTTTCAATAGTTTGGTCATCAGAGCAAGCATTATATAAATGAAAGTTAAATGTATTCCAAAATATATAAAATCTCGACTCTATGGACAAGGTCTTTCTGAGGATCCAGATTGGCAGGTTACGATGTTGACAATCCTACAGAAGCAGAATCCTGGGGTGGGGGCAGGTGAGAGACAGAAGGCTACCACTTAACCCCTTTTAGATGCCACAGCAGCAGAACTTGGCGAGGGGGTCCTTGGAGGCAACAGTCCAGACAGGAGATGGACCAGATAAGCTTTCAGGACCTCTCTGGAGATGCCATCCTAATGGGTGGAAACTCATGGATAATTACTGCTAACCCCCTCAAAGCCAGTCCTCCTGGGGGCTAAAGGGATAAAGTCACTGGAACCTAGTCAAAATGTAATACTTTCTTGGACTTTTTCATTTACATGTCCGACTGGGAGCAGTCGTATTGGATGCTGCCTTCTCAGATCCTGTTTCTGCTCTGAGGGTTGGATTATGACTTAAGGTGTAGAAACAGGCCTCTATCTTTCTGCTGTGGAAAAAAAAACTGACGAATGTCCTTCCTTGGGAGACAACTGACGAAATGATCATCATCCCTGGGCTCTTAATAATCCTTCCCAAACTTGAGAAACATCAATTAATAGAGATTCTCAGGCATGGTAATGAGGATGAAGAGGTTGAAGTAAACATACAAAGCCTGTTTTCAAATCCTGGCCTGATGCTATTATTGACTGGACCTGTCATAACTGATATCTTTCCCCATTCGGGCTAGTCAACTCATTAAAAGGCAATATAAACCAAGTATTTTTATGTCAAAGTCATGTATCTTCATCTTGATCTGCCTGGCTGATAAAATATGTACGTGTGCATGTACATATATATGTGTGTGTATATATATGAATATATATATATGAAAATTCACTTTTCCACTGAACCAGTTATTTTTGCTCACTGACTGTTCAATATTGTAGTATTGGGGCTTCTCTTCTCAGCTAGAGTTTATTTCCTAAAGATCAGCTACTCTACGTCTGTATGTGTGTGTATCACCCACACTATCACAATACAAATTAGACAAAATAGATGCTTAATGGTGTAATTCACTTTACAATGGCACTATTATTACAGCATTACTCTATTTTCATTACTACTGCATATTAGAATCGGCTTCCAACATGTTTGAGTGAAGAAATAAAACAACCTAATCACAGTGCCAATTAATTCTGCAAAAGTCATGTAGTATATCAAAACTAAAACATTTTCACGGCATCCCAGAAGGACAGGATTTCACACTTGGTTCACTTCTACTAGTTTGCTATGCCTCTACCTCTTCCATACTTTGACCTATCCTAGTCCAATTATAAGCCAAAATCAATAAAAGACTCTTAGCAAATTTGATTCTCTAAGAAAGGATATTATAATCCATCAGCACACCCACACCTTGTACTAGCATTATTTTCCTAGGTTTACCCAATACCATCGTGGTACCAATAACTACTCTTTCTCACGCTGCTCTCTCATCAGCTCAAATACTGTAACAGCAGAGCAATTTCAAACAGGTTGCAAGTCTCTAAGAGTATTGCTTGCAAAGTGCATGTAAATTATTAGATTACATTACAAGTGAAAGACTCAGCAGTGGGTCACATAGTAGAGCATTAATGTAGAGTAAGTTGAATGGAACCCTTGCAGACAAGCTTTTCCAGTGTGATTTTTTGGCAGGGAGGAGAAAGTGAGTAAAGGGAAGGGAGGGCGAGAAATGATGGCTTGCTGAAAAATGAGGCCTGAGAGAGCACCAGCACACGATGTGAAGATGGGAGCTACCCCAGCTTCAAGGTCTGGACAGGGCCGCCAGTGGGTACCACAGGAAGACTGAGGGCAGGGATGGAGGGAGAGGAAGGGAAGAGCCAGACAGGGGCCCCACCTCTGGTTCAGCTGAAGGTATGGGGTAACATCAGGAAAGCCCAACATGTGGCTGATGGGGTTGAACTCAAGTGATCTGTCCTTACTGGGTAGGATCTAGTCCAGAGTGGCTGAGCTGAGGGATCAAGGCAGGATCCAGTCCTAGAAAGAGAAGTGGCAGTAAAAGAAAAAGTTTTCGGACCTCCGCCAAAGCCCTGAGACTTGCTTATTTCACAGAGAAGCCAATCAGAACGAAGGAGGAAAGCTCTAAGAAAAGGGAGCTGAAGACCTGAGGAGGAGAAGGGGAGAGGTGGCCAGGGGCCCACGAGCCCTGCGGGTGCTCCGTCATCACCACCGTCACCAGAGCCACACTTACTGCAGGCCTCTTGCCAGGCACTGCGTGTGCATCGCCACCCGTGATTGTTCAACCACTCTGGGAGGCCGGCATCGTCATCCCAGTTTTTGGGTGAGGAAACAGACTGAGTGGTTCATGAACTTACCTAGGGTCACACAGCTAGCACACAGCACACCCTGCCTCAGCCCAGGTCTGTCTCACTCTCGGCAGGCTTGTGAAAACCACATACACATATTCCGTCTCCCAACACGTCCAGCCTCTGTCTGAGTTGGTCAAGACTGGAGTAGGCCTGGGCATGCGTTTAACGAGATCAGTGAATCCAAGAGAGGCAGAAGTAGGACAAATGAGGGTGGCTGGGTTCAACCCCAAGGCCCAGTTGGAATATAAGCAAGTAGGGGATGTGCTTGCAGGGCTGGGAAGTGCTGAGCTGGTCTATTGAGAAAGCAACATCTCTGCAGGGCAATGTGGGAGAGAATATCTGCATAGTTAATGAGCACCTATTTTATGCAAGGCATTGTGCAGGGGTAAGATATAAACTGTGGTCCTGATCTTCTTAAGAAGACTAGGCTCATACCCAGGAAATAACACTATAGCAATGGTCCTCAACCTTTCTGGCACCAAGGACAGATTGCATGGAAGACGATTTTTCCACAGATGGGGGAAGGGATGGTTTTGAGATGATTCAAGCACATTACACTAATTTTGCACTTTATTTCTATTATTATTATACTGTAATATATAATGAAATAATTACACAACTCACCATAATTCCACCATGCATGGAATCTAATGCCGCTGCTGATTGGACAGGAGGCAGAGCTCAGGCAGTGACGGATCGATGGATCAATGGGGAGCGGCTATAAACACAGATGAAGCTTCCCTTGCTTGCCTAGCACTCACCTCCTGCTGTCTGGCCCTGTTCCTATCAGGGCACAGACTGGTACCGACCTGCGGCTTGGGGTTGGGGACCACAGCTATGAAACGGCGTACGAGGAACCTGGCAGAGGAAGAGGTTACATGTGTGTTCAATGAGCAAGGCCCATATGACTGACTGCTGTAACAGACAGGGGTCTTGGAAACTTCAAGAGGGAGAGGCAGATCTTATCTGGAGCAAAACAATGACAGGATTTCAATGAGCAAAGAGAAAGATGGGGACACAGGACTGAGACTGAGAGGAAGAGGGGAAGGGTGAAGGAATATCAAAGTTACGCAGGTAAAAAAGGCCAAGTTCAAAACACATTTAGAAGAGAACTGTCTTAAGTACCTGCTTCAAAGTGACCCAGACAGTGGGCTTTATGGAGAAATGCCACCACTAGAATGTAGGATCCAGGAAGGCAGGGATCTCACCTCTCATGTTTGCTACTTCATCCCCAGACCCTAGCACACAGAAAGTGCTCAGTAAAGGGCTCGTTTGTAGAATGACAGAAGCCACCCTTGGTCTCTTACACAGTGATGTTAACTCCAAGCAAAGGGGGAATCCCAGAATTTATATTCTAAGCCGGTCTAGGCAGATGTGCATCTAAATGTAGTAAGATATTAATGAGCATGTGCTAAAAATAGCATAAACATACTGTATAATTATAAATAATAAATATTTACATCATGCCCCCCACATCGTCCCTTAAATCACAATGACTAACCCCTGGAGTTCAACATCAGTCACTGTGGAAACACTCTCTCCTTCCGTCCCACCACCAGGCCATGGTCCCCCAGAAAGGTACCTTCCTCCTTATGCCTAGGACGAAGTTTTCAAATTGTGTGGAACAGCTCATAAATAGATCATGAAACCAATCTGGTGGCTCGTGAACTGTATTTTAAATAATAGAACAAAAATAACAGTGCATCACAGGTAAAGGATAAATATTTTATGTGAAAAGTTTATTCCTCCACATGTGTGTGCGTGTGTGTGTGCGTGTGTGTGTGTACTGGCTCACGATGTAACATGTTTTTCTCATTGTGGATCACAGGATAAACATTTCTAAGATATCGCTCTAGAGGGGCAAGAAGTTCCAATATTAGGATACTCCTTTTACTATTCAAGCTGAATGATCCTTGTTTTACTGGCTGAATGTGACTTTCAAAAGGTACTGCTCTTTGGGCTGGTAAACTTGGCCCATCCTGAAACATCAAGAAATTCTGTGTAACATATTAAGTTCAGCATTAGTTCCTTCAAAGCATCCCCAGTTTCAAAACACACAAGCAAACTTTCGTGGGGAAAAAAAAGATTTATTTTTTTCTAATTACAAAAGTAATACATACATCATGCAGGAACCTTGGAAAACACAGAAAAGTACAAAGAAAAAGAAACTCACAGATAATCCCACCAGCCACAGATGACCATTATATCATTTCGTCACTTTGGTACGCGTGAATCCAAGTTAATTTTCTGATATAATTTAATATATTTCATATATATATACATATACACACACATACTATAATTTTTTTACAAAAATGATGGCATTCTCTGCACACTGGTATGAAACCTGTTACTTCTCACTTGGCAATAGATCATAAACATTTTTCCCTGTCAAGAAATGCTTTTCTATTGCAAAAAGATTTTTAATGGCTGCGTAGTATTCCATTCACGGGCTTGTTCTTGAGTACCTCCATAAAAGGCTCTGCCTTAAGGAAAGAAGCTTGCTGCAGAGAGACTCATCCTCACTGTGCCCCCTGGCTGTGTCTAACCCCAGTGAGCACCAAGTATGAGATATTCAGCTCTATATCCTGTATTTTACATCCTACTAAATCAGAGCATGAGACATGGGCACTATTTTTACTAGGCTTTAGGATGGCTTTACTGACATAGCCACAAGCTCACTGGTTAATTTTCAATTAACAATAAAAATGCCCAGTGGAATTAAAAAAATAACAACTACTGACAATCTTC
Organism: Propithecus coquereli; assembly: GCF_000956105.1. Classification (NCBI taxonomy): domain Eukaryota; kingdom Metazoa; phylum Chordata; class Mammalia; order Primates; family Indriidae; genus Propithecus; species Propithecus coquereli. Next base: position 6,600,195 of record NW_012147634.1, on the reverse strand, counting down.
CACTAATGATGTGTAGCCAAAATAGCTTGCACTTATTTTCATACATATCTACTACCTACTGCTAGATTAAGTGGTACACCATCTTACTATCCTCATTATTGGCACTTCCAAGGATCCTGGCACAACACACAAGTGGTAGAAACATCAGATAAGGAAGTACGAGACCTGGGTTCTAGTCACAGCCTTGCTTCTTACTAGGAATGTGATCTCAGGCACATTTCTAGACCTCTGTGAGCATCCGTTCAAAGGGGGGGCTAGGCTAAATGATTCCTAAGGCCCCTTCTAGCTCTAACACACTTCAGTCTAATAAAATACGACCAGTGGCAGCATCATGAGTGAGCATCATGTATTTAACATACACCCCCAAGCTCAAGACTAAAAAGTGAACTTTAGAACATTCCAGAACACTAAAAGGGTAGCATCAGTTCTCCTTCTGACTTTCTGTGGGGCCTCAAGAATGTGGGAGAGCCTCACCAACCTTCAACTGTCATCCTCCACGCTGTGAAATTTTACAGCTTTCAGGTTAACAGCCTGGTCTATGGGAACCGCCCGGGCTCCCACTTTTTGCATCCACGTGCTCATCCCACGTGCGTGATGAAAGCCAGAAATGGGGAGATACAACCCCGGCAATTTCACACTTGTCATCATCAGTCAACTAATAAGAGCACTAAAAGAGGACTCACTTGTGATGATCAGGTTATTTCATTTGCCTTTGCTTTCCCAATGCTTCATTACCTGGACAATTGAGAGTTATGGGCAGTTCACCCTCCCAGGTGCCCTGTCCTTTCAGATATAATATTCCTGTCACACAAATGTTCCTGGGAGTACATGCTGTGTTGTCACATGGTCTTTTCATCATCCACTGGTTTTATAACTGGAAAGTGAAAATGAAAAGCAATGCAGTTTATTTAAGAGGCTTTAGACTTGCTAAATATACATGTGTTTCCTCTGTGATTGGATGCTGAAAATCCATCAATTTCCACACAGTCATTGCTGCCCATGCCTGGCATCGATCACACGGGATGATAACAAGCCTCTTTACCTCTGGAAGGGCACAGTCACATCTGGTTGCCTTTTCTCCGTCTCTGTCCACTTCTTCGGGTTTCTTTAAAACTAATTGGAAGAGTCAATAAACACGCCCACCAATTCCCTCAACGCACTAGGAAGCAGTTCGCCATGCCCTTCAGACCTGTTCTCGCTCTGTTTTTCCAAGCATTCCCTTACCTGCCTTTGTCAATTGGCATTCTCGACAAGTTCGTCATAACTTCTCAAAGTGTCAACTTTTCCTCTTTTCATTGCCCTTGTTAAAGATAATTTAAAATTAGAAAGTCACATTCCCAGCCATTTCAGAGTCAATGCTAATTTCATTTTCTTTTGCACAGAAGTCTCTTTTCCCTCCAGAGAGTCCCTGCCTGCGTCCCCAGCCCCCACGCCCCAGCCCCGAGCAGGCGTTCTAATCTTCGTATGCACCACTCCGTTCCCCTACTTCACCCTTCTTATCTTTCCCCCGAAATACTTCACCCAGCGAAACACACTTTAGCTTGTGGTTCTCCTTCCTTCACTCCACTTCGGAGAGAAATGTCTGGGTCTAGAGATTGTAAAGTCACCTTCAGGAAAGAAGCATACAGTTGGCTGTCAATTAATCAGGATAAGACAGAAAAAAAAATACATCACGTGCAGCTTGGCTTCTCAGTACATACTTTTACGTTGGGGGATCAAGAGGATTTCTCCCGAACAACCTCAAATTCATATGTATGCCTTTTGTTTGGCTATAACTAATTCCCTACCTAACAGCACAGTAGTTAATAGTCTGGAATTACTTAAAGCAGTGATGACCACACTCCATTACAGATTCAAACATTGGTTCCTCATTTTTCCCCCATTCTGTTTCACCTCTATTCTTTGCAACCTGCCTGTTTATCCTTGGTAGCATTCTTTGCTTATAAAAGAAGTCAGATGATTTTATATTCGATAATATAAAATCCCACATCTAGTTTGACATATAGATTTTAAGCCTGTTTATTTTCCCCCATTAAGCACAGACCCAAACATCGCCATTCTTGTCACGTGTACAATCCCATCAAGTTTCAGAATGTCATTTATACACAATTTTATTTCTTCTTACTTCTTTCACACACGCCTACCACTTACGTACAGCAACTTCACTACATTCATATTTCATCAACTCCATCAGTATTCAGCCAAACCCTCCCCCGAAGTAAGCTAGGTATTTTTAACAGCGTGCTGCCTCCCTCACTGGCTTGAGGATCCGGTACTAAGTGACACCCTTCCTTGTACCCTAGAAGAATTCACTATCATCTACGGACGGATGTAGAAATTTCCTAATTGTTTCAGAAAACTTTAAGATAGTTCATAATCAAGCCAGGCATAGTGGTGCACACTTGTAGTCCCAGCTACTTGTAGAGGACCGCTTGAGCCCAGGAGTTCGAGGCTAGCCTGGGCAATATGGCAAAAACAAAACCAAAAAAACCCTTAAAAAAAAAAAAAAAAAAAAGAAGCTCAAAATCAAAACTAAAATGCCCAATAATATTATTAAGATGATTTCATGGCTGAGAGATTACACCATAATGTCTCCTACTCATTTCCAACCTCTGATGGAGTTTCGGGGAAAACACCTCTGGTATAGAAACTCGAAACCTGGGACAGTCCTCCACCAACTTCAAGGGTGTATGAAACTTATACTCTCAGCTGTCAAGGGGCACCGTACAGGGCTCCCCAGCTGGCCACCAGGGCCCCAGTTCTGTGGACAAGACAATCACCAGCAAGCCACAGTGCCACGCCATTATTAATGTGCCATATCATATAATGGGATAAGACAGTTTGTAATAATGACATGTCAGTAAGGCCATAAAAATCTGTTAGGAAAAAGAAATTGTTCTTCCACTAACACAAGAGAATTGTTACCTGCAACTCCTTTTAGCAACAGCATGTAAGAGCTGGAGCGAAAAGGCAGCATGCCTACCCTGTGAGCTGTGGTACATTTTATTCCTCATCAACGCCATTCCCCTCTAAGGATTTCTTTAGACAATCTCCTTCTTGTCTTTACTCCAAGCAAAAATAATGATAATAATAATTGGGCTGTCACAAAAGAACACCAAGACTCCCAAGCTGAATTTCCAACACTACAATATCAAAGATTATCACAAGATAACTGCAGACTATTATTAAGTCAAGTGGGACAGGCTTGAGAAAGTCAGCCGCTGCCAACATGGCTGCAGAGATGCCGTCCATATTGATCCAGTGAACAACAGCCTATGCTTGGAGAGACTTTCCTTTGGGCAATCTAAATGTTCTTTCTTGACATTCTTGAGGTTCTTTCTTCTAACCCTAGAGTTTCCTAACTTCAGAGATTTGAGAGCCCTCTACCAAAGATAACCCTTCAATATATCTAAGGAAGAAGCAAAATTAGCTAGAGTTTCTATGTACCATTAGATAGGGGGAAACTTACATTATGTTATGGTAATATAGCAAATAACTTATTTGTAAATACTATAGCCTTCCTAAATATTCAAGAATATTACATCCCCTATCACTCTAGAGAAAGAATTAAGAAGACTCTAGACTCCGGTTGAAATTTTCCTATAATGTAAAAACCTCAATTACCCAGAATCAACTAACTGAATTTCAATTTTGCTACTTACAACATAGAGAACAAGGGAGGCAAATAACAAAATATACTGATATTGAGGACTTAACAATAATAAAAAAAAAAAAGAAAACAATTTCCAACCTGAGATCAAGACAGATTTAGTCCAATCTCCGACACTGTGTCCATTTACAGTTCCGTAATGTACAATCAGAATTCATACTCAGAACAGTGACCCTGTGGCTTCTCAAACACCAAGGAAAGATTCAATTACATTCTCAATGTTCCTTCTAGGGTAGGAAAGAGGACTAGTGCATTTAGAAAACTTATTCTATAAGAAAAGGACAAAAAATATTTCAGTTTAATCCGCTATTAGTCAGAAAACCAATTCATCAGTAATGCTTTGGTACCTTTAGAGAAAAATCATGATTTACTGTATATTAATCAACACTTGAACACTGATTATCTGGTGGGGTTTTTTTTTTTTTTGAGGCATTAATTCAAAAATGATACAAGTTTACTTTTTTTTAGCATACAGCCTGAAAAGATCAGTGAAAAATTTAACAGCTCATTTCTAAACCAACATTTCTTATTGTGAATTAGATTTTTTAAAAAATTAAAAATAATAGAAGAGAGAATGAGAAAGGGAGAGAAAGGGGGGGGGGTACTGTTCCTAAATTCCAAGCAAGGAAGACAATCTTCATATTCAGAAAGGTATTATTCCACATTCCGGGTGAGTGTACACTCCACCACCCGGAGACCTTTCAAAAAGACCCTCCTTACTCTGGAAGAATTTTTCACTAATCTGGGATGTCTGGGTCAGTAATGTAGAGGCAGCAGGTGATGTCGACCTCAAAGTCCCTGTACACTGACACTGGCTAGAGGAAGACAAAGACAGTGAGCAGCAAGATGTGTTATCACAAGAGAGCAGCATTTCCTACAACTTTTTTAAATTTTTTGAACACAGGGCAGTCACATTACAACTCTTTCCCCAGACCCCTAAAATGTAGTTATGCATTTTGTTTCCACGCAAGTACATACATAAGCTAAGAAGCACCAAACCTACTGCGTCAAGAAGACTAGGAAAATGGAAAGCGAAAGGAAGGGTATGCTCAGAACAAGTGGCATATGCTTTAAGAGATCATATCATGCGGACAGAATTTTCAATAACCTCCAATCCAGTCTGTCCATCCGACATCGCACCGCAAGTTCCTAAATGCAAAAATGGGAGACTCTAGAGAAAAACGTTCATCTTAACTCAGAAGTGACAAGAATATGGCCCAAGGAAAAGAACCTTATAGCCTTGTCTCACTCGCATTCCAAAGGTTAGCTCCGGACAGTGGGCAGTTTGCTTCCAAAAGCGATTCAGCTGTTACCAAAAATCCTCAGAACATTTTCATCTGAAGGCACGGCTATTGCAATTAACACTCTCATACCTCCCTGTGCCCCACTTTAGAAGTCCGGTGCAGAACCAAGAGGCTGTGCATATATATCCCCCACCTCTGCTGCCTTGCAAACACAAGCTGAAGGGTCTCATCCCTGGGGGGCTTCAGCACAGGCTCCAAAATTCAGTCTCAGAACTAGAGACATTTTCTAAAGCCAAGGACTCCTCATAATGCCAGTAGGTACTGGAAAGTTCCAGCAGGTGACGAACATAAAAAAAGTCTACCATAAATGTTTCGAGCCACTCAGGACTTGAATTCTAGATTAATAATTCAATTCTTTTTAAGAAATAAGAGGAAGACAACAGAAAATGTTATCATAACTATCATCAAATGCATTTTCTAAAATTATTCTATTACATTTTTAAAAGGTATAATTATAAATGTTTTTATGAGCAATTTACCGGAAAATTAAAGTCCCTTCATTTAAAAAATAATTACTTCATCCCTCTGGCAAAGGATTTTCTCCCAGCCTGTAGCTCTTTCAAACTATGGGGCATCATTTGTTCACTGTGGAGAGTCCATGCAAGAAAAGCTGATCTGAGAATCGATCTCTAGAAAGGCAGCTAAATTGCTAGGTAAGAGCACCTATTAGAAAGTGAAGTAGCCCAAACTGAAGGGGCCAGGAGAGCCCATGCACTGTGGGAGTCAAAGACTTATGTGGCTCTAGAAGTCCTCAGGGCTACAAACAAACTACAGGCCCTGTTAACTGATTTTAAGTCAATCTAAGCTGAGCTTCCAGGGTGTTCGATCTCAACCCAACTGAGCTTTTCACTGTTAATCTCATCTTTTGGTTTCGATTTTTCCCTCAGGTCAGCCTGCTCTAAAAGCCTTCAACCTTCAGCACTGGTGTTCCAAACCTACTGTGTGGTCCACAGCCCCGGGAGGATAACGTTAGAGTAGGCAAAAATGTAAGCTTCCGGCATGCATACAATAATGAGATTCTGGAAAAGGGTTTTTAACAACAGTTATGTCACAAATGCTCATGGCTCCCCGAAGTCCCTGAAAGCCTTATTAAATTAAAGATTTACTGTGGTTTTTTTCCACTTCATTCCTACTTCCCGTGTTGCCTCCTGCCTTTCTTTCTTCCCTGTCATTGTGCTGTAAGGATGGAACTGAATGACACCAGCATCATTGATACCACCTAGAAAAGGGAAAAGTTTCATTTAAACTGCTAACATTCCCTGCACAGTTTTAAAGATGGGGGGAGGTCATCTTTCAGATTATAAAGCCACACATCTGATTTTGGAAGCTCAGGCAATCAGGGTACACAGTCCATTCACACTTGGATTCCTAGGAGGTAGGAATTCAGCAATATCCTCAAGCCTACCTGGGGAATGTCTCATGAGGTCACCACAATGTCATTAGAGCCCAGACTACAATCTCTGTGGACTTCAAACATTGACTGGCTGGAAGCTAACCCTGCTAGCCCTTTGAAAAGCACCTCCCAAATCAGAAACCTTCCCATTTCACCCACTGCCAAGAACTCCATTCAACCCTCCTTGAGGTTGAAAACGCTAATTATAAGGTGATGATGTTTGCTTTTCCTTTCCAGTCGTGTGCCTTTATGTTTTAAGTATTTAAAAGGCGTAATCACCTAGTGTGTAGGTTAATTTCTTTCCGATATTGTAATTTATGCAACATTAATACTGGATGCCAGCTCCAATTTTCTTACTGCTTACACTCTGGGAGCCGACTTGCATATTCTGCCAACTCCATTACATCATCTGAAAACCCAAACATTTCCCATTTTCAAATCACTCTCAACTACCAGGCATACTTACACATTCTCTCTTTTTCTCCCTAGCTCACACACATAAAGATTGATACCCCTGAGGAGCAGACGCTACATCTCAGGTTAAAGTCTGCAAATGCACATAATTTCTGGAAGCTATTACTACTGCTGTGTTAGCTAAAGGATGCCTCCATCTCTGACCTTCCTTTTTCCACTCAGACTGTTACATAACCTAGTGCCTGCGTGCAGGATGTGAGTTGAATGTTTGGGCCTTACCTCCCCCCTCCCATTAAACCTCCTAAGATGGATGTCCAGGGAGGGGTTGGTTCAAAGAACCAGTGGGGTTCTCTGGGGGGGGGGGTCTGGGAGGAAGGGGATATGGGTCAGCAGGTCAGCTGTACAAGATGCATCCCACTCCTACTTTGTCCCTCTCCCCTTTTTGCTGAGCCTAGGGGGCTGGTGGTACTGAATGCCCCAACGTTATATAATTTGCAAGAACAGCAAGTTACGGATTTGCTAGTCGGTTCTGCAGCCTGCCACCCCGATCTCCTGCCATAACACCTTCTGGCAAGAACTACACCTGAAGATGTTAATATAATAACACACGGGAAGGGGGGGGGTGGGTTTAAGGAGAGGGTTGGCAGCACAAACCAGAAATTAGTGCAGCTTCCTATATACTATGCCCCCCCATTCAAAAAAAAAAGCCTCAGAAACACATGAAGGGGATTTTCTCCAGTGTTTCTGATTAACCCTGTTACATAACCCGCTCGCATTCCAAATCCACCGTCTCAGGGTCTAAATATACTCTTTGCAGCCAAAAGCTCCCCGCACACAAACTCACCGAGCTAACGGCAGGTCCGGGCCCCCAGCCCTCATCCCCTTCCCTTTGGTCCTGGCCCTCACTGCCCCCCTCCCGCTCAAACCGCGGTTCCGCGTGGTCACTCTTTGGAAATCGCCTTTAATTAAATGTTTTTCGCGTGTGTCATCCTGATGGCTTTTACTGTACTCGAATTCCGTGAATGGGAAAGCGCCCGGACAGGGGGTGTGGCTAAGGTGGGGGGGGGAATACTGTAAAACAGCCAGCACATGATCAGCCATATTCCTACCTCCAACTATAACATCCAGAGGAAGGGAGCGGCTCCCGGGCCCCCATTCGCCTCTCCCAGCCCTCCCCAATCGACGCCACAAGCCGGGTGCAAGAGGAGGGGGCGCGCTGGGCCGGTTCCCAGGCCGGAGAGATCCTCTCTGTCCCCAGCCCCGGGCGGCTCGCGCGAGCCCGCTTCCTCCGGAGTGACAGGCGTGATTTATACATTATTTACAACAGTAATTAAAGCCGTAGCTTCCTCCTGTTCTTTACAAACTCCAGGCGCATTCAAATAAATAATCCCCCCCCCACCCGAGAAAAACCCACATCAGGTTCCAGAACCTTTAAGAAAGAGGAAGAGAGTGAGCTTTCCTCAACAGCTTACTTTAACTACGACAGGAGGGGACAACGGAGCCGCCCCCCGCGCACGCACACACTCCAAACACCGAAACGAAGTGTAAGCATCGCCTGGGGAGGGGGAAACGGCGCTCGCACGGTCCAACCAGCATGCAACTTGCACTGACCATCCCCAGGTTGCTGCAGAAACGCTTAGAACCTCAGAGAGGGAAGGATTCCCAGAGCACAAATAAGTTTGGGTGCCTTTCGATCTTTCTTTTTCTGCTTGTTTGCTTTTGTAGACGCTCCCTCCGAACGCGCGTGGAGCGCCCCACAGGACCGCCGCCCTCGGCGCGCTGGCGCGCACACGCCCCCCCGCCAGCCCCGGCGCCGGGCTCCGAACCCCGGGTCTGCAAACTTGCGCATCTCGGCTCGCCGCGCCCGCCAGACAACTTGGCGAGCACCTCGCGCGCCCGCACCCCGCTTCCTCCGGCCCTTCCTCCAAATCCCGAACCCACCGCCGTGCTCCAGAGAAGGTGCCCACGTCGCCCCCAGACCCCGGAGCGCCCCCTCTCTACCCCCAGGGCTTCCCGGGTCGCTCGCTCCGCCCGTCCCCCACCCCCAGCTTTGCTGGGGACCGAAAACACACCCCCGACTTGGTCAGCAGGGGCCGAAACTGTCAAGAGGAGAAAAGGTAAACGGGGGAGGAGGGTGGCCATAAACAGATTTTTTTTTTCCTTCTTAAAAGGACACTGCCGCTTTAAAAGTTTCTTTCCCGGGCCCCCACTCCCCGGTCTCCGTATTTTGGGGGAGCATATTTGATTTCAGCAACGCGGCTTTCCTCCTGTCTTTGCAGAAAAATCAAAGCCGGGGGGTGAGCCC